>NC_084468.1:101080238-101392261 GCF_027409185.1 Cynocephalus volans | reverse complement strand
AAAAAAAAAAAAAAAGAAAGAAAGAAAGAAAGAAAAAGAACCCAAACAAACAAAAAACCAAAAAAAACTTCACAAGGCACATTCTTTAACTTATAATTTTGAAAAACAGAGAGTAATAAAATGTTAAAATCAAGTTTACAGAATATAAAACAATAAATAAATAAATAAATAATCAGGCTTTGAGAAAACTTTTGAAAAGCGCATTTATTTATTTTAAAGGACTTGTATCTGAAATATATAAAGAACATTTAAATCTCAACAATAAAAGTAACAAAGAACACAATTAAAAAATGGGCAAAAACGTTTGAACAGATGCTTCGAATAGAAGATATACGAATGACAAATAAGCATATGTAAAGATACGTTCAATGCCATTGATCATTAGGGGATATTAAATTAAAACAATGATAAGATACCACTACACACCTATCGTAATGGCTAAAATCCAAAAAAGTGTACTACGTGAGGATGTGGAACAACAGAAGCTCTAATTCATTGTTGGTGGGAATGCAAAATGGTAGAGCAACTTTGGAAGACAGTTTGGTAATTTCTTAGAAAGCTAAACACAGTCTCGCCGCATGATCCATCAGTTGCTCTTCTATGTATATACTCCACTGATTTGAAAACTTATTTCTACATAAAAAAAAAAGTGCATGTGAATGTTTACAGAAGCTTTATTTACAATCACCCCAAACTGGAAGAAACCAAGATGCCTTTAATAAATCAATCAATAAAAAACAAAACAAAACAAAACAAAAAAGCTGGTACATCCATATACAACACTATTATTTGCCAATAAAAAAGAATGAGCTATAAAGCTATGCAAAAACATGAATGAATCTTAAATGCATATTGCTATGTGAAGCAAGACAATCTGAAAATGTTATGTGGTGTGTATTATACGATTCTGTTCATATGACATTTTTAAAAAGGCAAAACTACAGAAACAGTGAAGAGATGAGTAGCTGCCAGGGGCTCAGGGGAAGGAAGGATAGGTTTAATAAAGCACAGGAGATGTTTAGAAAGTCTTTAGAGGGAGTGAAACTATTCTGTATGATACTGTAATTGTGGATACATGGCAATATGTATATGCTAATACTCATAGAACTTTACAGAACACAGAATGAATTCTAATTTATGAAAATTTAAAAAATCATTTAGTAGATTGGAGAATTTCAGAATGGAATTCACATTTTTTTTTAAAAAAAGCTAACCACATTAGGCATGTATGAAAAAATCTCACTAAACCCCTTCCAAGAGAAAAAAAAAAAGTGCTGACTTCCATACTTGGAAAATAAATGGAAAATGTAAAATGAAAGGCAAATTAAAATGTACATAAACACTTAGTCTAGTTCATATACTTGTGTACAGTGGAGATACAGGTTTACAATACTGACAATGCTATACATGTATGAAGGTATAATCAATTATGCTGCAATAAAATAGAAAAAAACTGCTGAAAATCAAAGGCAAGATGAAAATTTTAAAACTAGTCCCAATTAGCCAGATTACCTTTAAACAAATAACAATTGCATTGAAATGTGATTTCTTATGAGGAGCAATGGAAAGCTAGATGTCAATGTAATGATATTTTCCTTAGTAAAGAAAAAATCCACTAGCCTGAATTCCCTAACAAAGAACACATTCAAACAGAATGAAAAATAAAAAGGCTTGGGCCGGCCCGTGGCTCACTCGGGAGAGTGTGGCGCTGGGAGCACATCCCGCCCCGGGTTTGGATCCTATATAGCGATGGCCGGTGTGCTCACTGGCTGAGCGCGGTGCGGATGACACCAAATCAAGGGTTGCGATCCCCTTACCGGTCACAAAAAAGACAAAATAATAATAATAATAATAATAATAATAATAATAAAAATAAAAAGGCTTTCAGACAAAGTGAGATTATTCATCAGTAGCACATCTGTACTGAGGGAAATACAAAGGTCAGAGAAAAAATTATTCTAGATGGTAAGACAGATTTCAAACAAAAAGAGAATCATTTAGACTAGAAAATGTCACTAGATATACCTGATCATTGGCTGTATAAAACAGTGATAGTGTCTTTTGTAATGTTCTTTATCTGATAAAATAAATGACTGTTATATGAGTTTGGGAAAAAAAAATTAAAGTGTTCCAGTATCCTTCCATTGTCTGGATAGAGTGTAAAAATATTAGTAACTGGATAAAAGTTTGTATATTTTTGTTCTAGGGCACGACAGATTGTTTAACACACTAACTCTCCCCATTACTATAAAAGCAGGAAATAATAAAGCAACTGTTTGATGTCAATGGAGTTTTACATTGTGTGTGTGTGTGTGTGTGTGTGTGTGTGTGTGTGTGTGTGTGTGTGTGTGTGTGTGTGTGTGTGTGTGTGTGTGTGTCTGTAGAGTGAAGGAGTTGAGAAGCAGAGATCCTAAAGAGTGAGAGGACAAATGTTGTTTTTGTTTGTTTGTTTGTTTGTTTTAATTTATTTAGACAAAAATGTTATCCAAGAGAATAGAGACTGAATAGAAAGTATTAACTTTCAGAGTGTGGAAGTCTCTCTTGGCTGGGGCAACAGAAATTGGAATTTAGGACGGCAAAGGTGGCTAGTACTGTAAGGATGTGAGCAAATTGCAAGGATATATACTGTGGTTTGAACTTGTCCCCCAAATTTCATGTGTTGGAAATGTAATCCCCAATGATAGAGTGTTGACAGGTTGGTTCCTTAAGAGGAGATTAGGCAGAACCCTCATAAATGGATTAGTGCCTTACACTCTTACCATGGGAGTGGGTTTGTTATTGTGAGAGTGGGGTCCTTGTAAAGGATGTGGTTAGCCTCTCACTTTCTCGCTCATGTGATACCTTCTGTCATGTTATGATGCAGCAAGAAGGCCCTCATCAGATGAGGCACCTTGATCTTGGACTTCCCTGCCTCCAGAACTGTGAGTCAAATAAATTTCTGTTCATTATAAATCCCCCAGACTGTGATATTCTGTTATAGCTAAGGCAAATAAGACTTTAATTCTAAACGCATTTTTTTTCTTCAACCTGTTTGTAATTTCTCCAAATGTGCATATCTAGCATGAGATACCCAGAAAACAATCAGAAAGCAACTGCTGAGAGGCTACATATGAGTGCCAATGATCTTCTGGAAATCTCCTGGAAATAACAGCTTGGTCCAATAGTACCTGGGAAACACCTAGTCCAGTAGCCGCATCAGAGAGGTATAAATATATATGAATATATATGTATGTTTGTACATATGTATATATATTCTTTTAATTTAGCCATATTTTACATATATCATGGGCTATACTTACTCAAGATCATATCACATTTCTCTTGATTTCTCTAATTTTTTTGAGAAAAGTATTCATGGCTGATTTATTGCAGAATCAATTTTAACATATTTTAAATATTTAATGAGTAATAATATTTGCAGAATAAGTGTCATTGTGAGTATATTTTTTTGTGATGTTTCATTGATGGGATACATGATCTCTATATGATTTTGTGTGGCATACAACTTGAAATGTAAGCTAAACATGAACATTGTAAAATATTTTGAAAATGTTCAAAGAAATTGAGGATGCCGTGGTAAAGGCAAGTGGGAACAGGTGGCGTATAGTGGATCATCCATCTCAGTTACTTAGACTGAAATAAACTTCTAAAATAAAGAAGAGTTTTTGGTCAGGATAGAGGAATATTCATTAAAATCACTATAATTTTCCCAACCCAATCAGATTTTTCATACAGAAGCATACTACTGAGTTACTGTTATGCCTGTTGTGTGAACCTGCTCCTAAATAGGATGTCCTGTGTAAACAAGTAGTGTTGGTTTTTTAGACAGAGATAAGCTTAGTCGACTATTTCAGTCTACTCTGCTATGTTGATGTTAAAATGTGTATGACTCAAGAACTCAAATTTATAAATTTGAGTTAAAATAAAATATTATGTAATCTTGAAATGAATATAAATTTTAAAATAATTTGAAACAGAAAATATTTTCAATATTTTTATAGGGATCTGTATGATATTTAGCAAAACTGGACAGTCAACTAATATATTGATAATTAGCAAATTTACATCATGACTTACGGAAATATGCACACATATATGTGCATTCATACATAATGAATACACAGTGTATATTAGAGCGAATGTGTACACAAATTTATATACTCAGTTGAGAGTACTAAAAAATAAAACTTTAATATTAACTCCCATATTCTTACTTTCTCAGCAACTGTTAAGAACATTTAGCATTTCCTGGGCAAATGTCTCAGCTTTGGCTGGCATGGACTACAATTTCCCTTGAGTAACACCATATGTTCATAGTAGCATGTGCCTCACATTCTCTTGCTCCACACTGTTTGACTAAGACAATATTTCCTTGTTAAGGACCATTCCCTATAAGTTCATTAGTCTGTTCTTTTTCAAATATTTAAATGTTCATTTCAATACAACTCTGCCTATTTTCTTTATGGAAGATTAACTTTCCTTCCTTATATTTTTCTAATGCTCTCAGACTACTTTACCACAGTGTTCCTTTTCCTTTCAAGTCAATTGAGCCAGAGGACATCACTCTTTATAAAATCTCCACATATAAATTTTTCTTCATTCCTGTTAACAACCAGTGAACAACAGTATATCATAAGTAGATTATAAAAACTTGTAGAGATTTTAACAACATTTTATTCATCTTCTGTATTTTTAAATTTATCACTATCAAAGATTAATTATGTACACATAAAAATATCTTGACAGAATTTTTGGCAAAGGCACTATAATCCATAATTTTAAAATAAAATTCTATAAAATATTTAATATTCATGGAAAATAAATAAGATAATAAATTGAGGGCTTTATCAATTATTATTAAACAAAAACATTAATTAAAATATAATCTAGATTAATAAACTGAACATTAATAGCAATCCTAAAACCCCATTGTGCGCACTCGTAGTATCTAGCCAGGTAAATTCAATACTTCTAGAATTAACTTCTATAAATAATAAGTGGTCATGAGTGAAAATATTTCTAATATATGTGTTCTTCACTATTTTTAATGCTTCATGGTATTTTAGTTATAGTATAACATTCTGCAATGAAAATGTATTAATGGATATCTTTAGAGTAACTAGAATGCTGCTCTAAATAAAAAAAGAAAAATGTGCAAAAAGTTCTATTGGGGTGATATTAATATGTCTATAAGATATAAAATTAAGAAAAGTACAAAATTATGAAAAGAATTCAGAACTCAAAATTAAGAAAATACTTCAACAAAATCAAGTGTAGTAATTTTAAGAAAGGAAACTGATGTTTTGGAGTCAATTTTAAAAGTTAAAAAAAAAAAAAAAAACAATCCCAGTAAGTCCATCTATCCTTAAACTTATAGTTGGAGGTTTCAATACTCATATCTCTGTAATTGAAAAAATGAATAGACAATCAATAAAGCTAAAGCTAATCTAAATAATCTTGCTAAATGAGAAATGCTACATACAATCTTAGACTAAAGTGGAGTGAGTTCTGACATAATTTCTTAGGGTATAGTGGGGAGCAACCTTGTTGAGATGGAATTAGGGAATCAGAGCTTTGAGAATGTAAGTAACCACCGAGAGTCTGAAGGTCTGTTCACAAAGAGGTGCAATTTAGGAGTGGAAAGAGAATGATGGAGAAAGGCCTTCTGGGACAATGTCCTATGAGTATTTATAAGACTTCATTTGCTTCATTTGAATATTTAAGTGAGACATGAATAAAGACCAGAAACCTCTTGTGGGGAATGACATAAGTAATTTAAGTAAGTGGTTTGGCTACATTTGTAATTTTGAAGGATTATAAGGGTCAGCAAAGTGGTTTTTGAGATATGCAACAATGGTAGGCAGAATAATGGCCCCCAAGATTTCCACATCCTAATCCCAGGAACCTGTGAATATGTAAAGGTACATGGCAAAGGGGAGCTGAGGGTGCAGATGTCATTAAGGTTGCTAACCAGCTCACCTTAAAATAAAGACATTACGATAATCCAGGTGGGCTGAATGTAATCATAACTTTCCTTAAAAGTGGAAGAGGGAAAGGGTCAGAATCAGAGAAGGAGAGTGATGTGATGTGAGAAAGACCATGGACCCTTGATGGCTTTAAGGACGGAGGGAGAGGGCAATGAGTCATGGAATGCAGGTGACATCTAGAAGCTGGAAAAGGAAATAGATTACATCCTAGACCCTCCTAAAAGAAGCACAACCCAGCTGTCTCCTTTATCTTACCTGGATGAAACCCATATTGAGCTTCAGATTTACAGAATCATAAATGAGGCCTGTAGCACTGGTAAAAACCTATATGTGGTGCTGGGCAGTTAGCCCAGTTGTTTAGAGCATGATGTTCTAACACCAAGGTTATACCACAAAAAAACCAACCAAACAAAAAAAACCCCAAAAAACGATATGTGATTTTTCACAGGCAATTAGCAAAGCTTCACCCCGCAGGCTGCTCTCTGCGCACCAGACTTTGCACAGCCACTCCTGCTTGATATGCTCTTTTACATATTTGCATTCCTAGGTGCCTTTATTCCTAGGTCTCTTTATCTGAGGACTTGGATTGGACGGAAGCCTCCTTATGGGGTAGGAGAGAGAGGAAGTCTTGAAGACACTTTTTCCCACTCTAGCTCAGTACTCAGCACTTTTCTACTCCTAATCCCTTGCCCCTCTTCCTTTCCCTAACCCCAGATTTCATAAAACTGCCGAAGTCTTTTGTTCAGGATTCCTTCAATAGTGAGAGGGCCCTCATGTCTGTCCTGATCCACTTGATCCTCCACCAGTGCAAAATTCTATGCGGGAAATGGAACAAATGGGGAATCCATGTTTTCTCTAGCTTTGGCTTCTTGCTTATACCATTGCAGTAAGTGGTTAAAGGCTTAACAATTTCATTTTGGGCTTGTTGCTTTAATCAGTGTCGGGCTGGATCACAGACCCCTCTGGCCCATCCTGTGCAGGTCCTGAGTCAGATAAGCAAAAGAAAAACCGAGTAGCCACCGGCAAAGTAGACTTGCTTCGTTCTTCCGAGGCCAGCTCTGCTGACCAGCGGTTCAGAACCATTGCCTTTCATACCAAAGAACACAACAGAGGCGGGGAGCCAAGCGGTACACGAAAGCACATGCGCACTAACTCTACTCTTATGTAACTTGTTTACAACGGATGGGCCGAATCATACCCAGCCCCGTATGACGTGAGAGGGCCTGACCCAACTAACTCTACTTTCCTCACCATTCAGCTTTTCCAACACCTTGAAGCTCAGCTCTCTCTCTCTCCCATCTCAGCTGAGTTCCTGACAATAAGGCAATACATTTGTGTGTTCTTTTAAGCCATTAAGTTTATCGTAATTTGTTACAGTAAAAAAAAAAAAAAAAACTAATATAACTGCATAAGTTTTTATAATTATGCAATTAGAAGTAGTGCCACTTAGAAATATATAACTAGCTTATACAGTATTAACAAATATAAAATAATAAATAATCTCTAATTGCTTAAATGCATTTGGAGATACTAGTGATTTGGTATAATTTTTTTTTAGTATTGGAAGTTTTTCAAGGTAGTATAATTAAGAAATTTTAGGAGAGACAACTTTTTTTACTGGCAGCATGAGTTACTTTGTGGAATGTCTCTAAGGTGAAACAATCATAACTAAAATTAATGTAAGAGCTATTTCAAGTGTCTGTAAGTTTTCCTAAGGGAATACAGCAAATGAAGAAACATTTAATCATGAAAATATATTCAATCTTGGTAAAAAAAAAAAAAAAAAAAAAAAGTCTGTAGCATTTGAGTCAAGACCCTTTTCTCACACTACCATTTTGGTACAGAAGCTTTGGGGCAGAGGTGGCCAGGAAAATGGACCTCTCTTCTATCCCCACTCCCAAAGGCTCCTGCAAGGCCAGACCATCCGCATTCCTTATCTGCCTTCACCTTGATGTTGCAAAAGCTCTGTTCCAGGCAAGAACAGCTGGAAGTTTGCTTCCTCCACTAAGCAGCTAATCATAAAGTGGAAGCTCTGCCTCAGGCCTGGAAGCTGTGAATGGTGTATCCCCAGTTGCCTGTGGCCAAGATAGAGGCTCCCTGCTGGGATAGGCTCACCAAGACTCAAAGTGCTGAAAGAGTAAAACTTATCAGCCAAGTCTTACATCTGAGCAAAACTATCTTTCAGAAATGAAGGCAAAATAAAGACATTCCCCAGCATACTAAAACTGTCTTCCTGTCTTAACAATGTTTAGTTGCTCTTCAGTAAACATACTACAAAACTGCATTTAAGTCTCTATAAGTTTCTGTCAGCCATATTTTGTGATTTGCACATATTTGAGCTTTTGTTAATATGTATTATGTTTGAGGATATTATAAATGAAATTTTATATTTCATTTTTCAATTTAATGTTGCCAGTATATTAGAATATAATTAATGTTCATATACTGATTTTATGTGTAGAAACTTCAATTTAATTTAAACCTTGAATTTAATTAAGACTACTACAAGTTTATTTTTGTAGATTCTTTTTTATTTGTTTTACATATAATTATGTCAATTGCACAAAATCTTTATATTGTTTAATCTTAATTTCCTTTATTATGCTGGTTAGTAATTCTCTTATACTGATAAACCAAAGAATGAGTGGAAAAACATTCTTATGTTTTATCTGTTTTTTAGGGAATGAGTTTGATAACTAACCATTAATTGTAAGATATTGATAGGTTATTTGTGGATAATTTTTATAAGTCTGGAAGAATTTGCTTATAATTTTAGATTACTACATGTTTTATCATAATGTGTTGAATTATATCAATAATATTCTTTTCTTTATTTTGATAGCTATATGGATTTCTCTTTTTTTTTCTGTTAATGTGGTGATTTTAACAAATGTTGAAAAAAAATACATTCTTTTTTTTTTTTTTTTCATTTTTATGACGTTACCGTGATCGCAACCCTTGGCTTGGTGTTGCCCACACGGCGCTCAGCCAGTGAGCGCACCGGCCATCCCTATATAGGATCCGAACCCGCGGCAGGAGCACCACTGCGCTCCCAGCGCTGCACTCTCCGAGTGAGCCACAGGGTCGGCCCCAAAATATGCATTCTTACGCTCCACGTGACCACAGTCCTTTCTAATGTTTTGTTTTGTTTTACCACTATCTAATAAAAATGTGTTAAAATCTCTCATTATATTTGTGAATGTATCTATTTCCCTTTCTCTTATGTTCCCTTTTTAAGGATACATTTTGGATTCATATCATTAGGATATTTCCTATTAATTGTCCTTTTCTCATCTTTATAAAATGCCCCCCTCTGTCTCTAATACTCCTTGCATTTAAGTCTACTTTTTATAATATTAGTGTGGCCATTTCTATTTCTTTTGGTTTGGGTTTGCAGCTTTTTAATTTCAAAATAGTTGTGTCTTAGTTTTTAAAGTGTGTTTACTATAAACACAATTTGAATGCAATTCTCTTCTAAGAGTAGTATGATAAACTTTAGTTTTTAGTTGAATATTAAATCCATTCATAATGATTATAAATCACTAAAACAGTTGGGTTAAATTTACCATTTTCTATTTTTTCTTCTTTTTTGTCTCATATACTATGTTGCTGTATTTTTCATTTTTAACTTCCTTTGCATTGTATATATTTCACTTTAATTTTTAATATATGCATTTTATATGAATAGTTTGGGGACTACATCCTTCATTTATTATAGTCTAATTTAACATAGTTTAACTCCATTTTTCCTATTCTGTTTTTTCATTATTTTATTGTAAATTTTACCTTTACATATATTTAAAAAAACCCATAAGACATTGTTATCATTGCTGCTACACACTGTCACTATACTTTTATATTTAATTATATATACATAGCTGCTTTAACACATTTCATTCTTTTTACAATTCTGTGCTTTCATCTGGAATTAATGAATTTATCTTGAAGAACTTTCTGTACTCTTTTTTTTAATGTAAGTGTCAGAAAAAAAATAGCTTTTTCTTATTGTCTGTTAATGCCTCCATTTACTATTATTATTATTATTGTTATTATTTTCCTGACCGGTAAGGAGATCACAACCCTCAGCACGGTGTGGTCTGTACCACGCTCAGCCAGTGAGCGCACCGGCCATCCCTATATAGGATCCGAACCTGCAGCGTCGGCACTACCAGTGCCGCACTCTCCCGAGTGAGCCACGGGGCCGGCCCATTTACTATTATTTTTGAGAGCTATTTTGCTAGGTATAGAAATTTAGGTGCCAAGTTTGAAGTTATTTGTGGTGGTGTTACTGTCATTTTCTGTACTTTGAAGACATCATTGCAATTTCTACTCTCAAATTTTCTGTTAAGAAAACCATCAGTCTTTCACTTTTTTCTGATGGGGGGGGTAGGGAGAGTGTTGCTCAAACAAAATAAATTTCTCCAGCCATTAGTTTTCTGCTGTACCTTTGAAGATATTCTGTCTTTTAACTGTGGCTGCTGTTAAGGTTTTCTTTTGTATTTGGTTTTCAGCATTCTGACCATGACGTGATTAGATGTGATCTACCTTGTGTTTATCTTACTTGCCATTTTTCAAATTTCTTGAATTTGGTTGTCATTATATTCATGAATTTTGGAAAATTTTATTCATTAACCCATTTTATATATTTTTTCTGCTCCATTCTTTTTATAATGTCCTTCTGAGATGCCAATTAAACACATTTTAGACCACTTACTTGTTCCTCACACATCACTTATGCTCCATTTTTTTGGTCTACATTTCATTTAGATATTTTGTATTGACCTGTATTTGAGGTCACTACCTCTGCTATTATAAACATATAATTTGTTGGTAAATTCAAATAACGTATATATTATATTCATATTGTCCATTTGATACTTTTAAAATAGAATACACTACTCTTTTGAAATTTTTTACATTTTGATTGTATCCATCTTTCTTCTCTTTTAAGTTTTTTTGTATAATGATTATATTTAAGTGATTATCTGCTAACCCCTCAAACTTGTTCATATACAACTCTATGTCTGTTATCTTTTATTTTTTCCATTGTAATTGTCTCAATTTACCTGACTCTGTCTGTCTTGTGATTTTTTTTTTTTTACTTTACATATGATTTGGTGAATAATAGATGTATAGATACTTACTGTTATTTTCACTGACTGAGCATGGATCTTCTTTTCTTTGCATGATGGTGTAAATTGACGTTAGTTATTAGGTTTAGCAATACCCAGTTTCAACTATAGTTTTATTTGTGTTGAGCTACGTCCTGTCTAGTTTTCTATTAGTGTTTTGTCTATTTTTTAATTATATGTGAGTTTTGGATTTGCTATTTTAGTCTTCTATTCAGTCTCCTGTGATGATCCAGAACTCAAAAATACCCAAGGACAAAACTAATGAATCTCTAGATTTCAGTCAATGATGCTAATCTAATCTGGTTTACTTTCATAGCAGATTCCATCCATTTATGGCCAGAGTGATCTTCAACTCTTGCTGAACTTGTGAAAATGCCCATAGGGACAAAACTGCCAGTAATCTCCAATCACCATATTTTTCCTCTATGAAATCTTAATTTTCTGGTCCTCTTTGATTGCATAGATTTAAAACCTTTTTAGTAATATGATTTTTCAAATTGTTTAATGGTAGTAATGACCAACCATTATCCACTATAACTGAAGATTATATTAATAAAAATCCTATTATTTACATTTCAGATCACAAAATTATTGGGCCTTATTTTAAATGTATATCATATATTGAAGGCAAGTGGTAATTTTACATATTATATCATGACATTACCAGAAGTGAAAATAAAACTTCTAATGAAGAAATATCTACTGGGGACCAGTAATGTGGATGAAATGTTTAGAGAAAATATGTACAAAAATTCCAGAGGTATCTGTGAAATTCAGTTTTGAAACTGAACAGCAGGTTATCTAGAAGAAAAATTGGTCAAGGTAGAACAAAAAATATAAAAAGAGGGAAGCAAATAAAACTAATATTTATGTATCCATTTAAGTATCTAGGTAGCCAAACTTATGAGAATTTGAAAAAGATACATAGTGAATAACAAGTTTTATTAGGTAAGTTTTAGTTACAAAAGTTTTAAAAATTTAGGAAATCACAGTAAATATCTATGACAAGAGGATAATGTCAAAGCATTCCAACTAAGCAGATTATGAACAAACCACATTCCAGATACAATCAGTTTGGTCTTAAATCTCCCACTGGGGCAGAGCAAGTTCCTAGGAGTTTTCCGTGCACTACACAAATGTGGGAGCAGGAAATGGACATGCAGGTCCTGAAAGGTATAGAAAGAAGTTAACTACAGATTGTGGTACCTCGTTTCCTTTTAAGTCTCTTTAGCATGATGCTAATGAAGGTGAGTAGAAAAATTGTAAGTAGTTAGAGAAACTAAAATAGAAGATATTGACCATTTCACAGTGGTATATTGCACACTTTTAATATGATGAGTCACCAACATCTAGGAGAAACTGAAACATTGATTTGGTGGTTAAGAAATTATTTGTTTTTCTTTTTTATACATGTTCAATTAAATAGTCTACTCTGTATAATTAGGAAGAAGTTACAAGAAATACATAAAAATATATTTAATGATTATTAAACTTTTGAACAGAAGTTTCTATTTTAAATCATTTTATGCATTAGTTCGAAATTGTTCTCTAATTATGTCATATTGAAATCCACTTTTTCGTGTAACTTTGTTATTCTGTTTCTGACATCAAAGACATTAACCGAACTGTCTTCATTGCTTTGAGAAATGAGTTTGCCATAAATTTTATCCAGTTGTATAGTGTTATATGAGGCATATGGGAGGCTATAAACAAAGGAGAGTTTGTTACTCTGCCTTATTCGTAATTGTTGCTTGTCAACACTAGCATCTGTAACGTACTGATTGAACATATTTTTCCAAAGAAAAGGGAAGTTACAAATCCCATGAGATCAACAGTGTCTAATGAGAATATTACTATTTTTAAGTTAAGATTTACTTCTCCAATAAAAATATCTCATAGCTTCAGTTCACTATAGCATTTTATCTTGCTATTCAAAAGACATATGTTTTCCTTAATCAAATTTTAGATACATCACTTCATAGGCAATATTAATCTATTTTCCCCCTAGCTTAGCATGCATATTCATCACACCCTGCATTATTTTCTCATATAACTTATTCTAGTGCCAAACAGATCTTAACTGGGACTAAAACTCAATGCTGCATTAAATATTGTATAAACTTGTGTATGAGATTTAATTTCTTGAGAAAAGTAGTTTAGAAGAGATGTCTTATGAGATGCAATAAGAAAATTAATAAATAAGAAAGTAAAAGTATACAAACGTTGACTAATGCAATAATTATAGTTATACCTAATTTGTTGATTTAAAATAGAATTATATATAAATATTGGACAGCCATAATTTTGAATGGTAGGTTTAAAATATTTTACAGACTTGTATTGTTTAGCAGAATATTTAAATACTAATAACATTATACCTAGTAAAATGTTATTTAAAATTATATACCATTTAAATAATAGGCATAATACAGGGAATAAGTTGAATGAGATATTTTTTTAAAAAGCAATGTCACTAGATGAGGTAGTAGGAAACACTAGGATGAGAAGAGAATATTTCAAAGAAACAGAAGAATTGATACAACAGTTATATAGTAGAAGAAATGTGATCTTTTATGAACAACAAAAAAAGGGGTTGATTTTTGAGAAATGACAGTACAACTTAATTCAGAACAACCCCTATGGAGAACAGGAAGAAAAGCAGGACAGATGCACATAAACATACAATCTTTATGAAGGTGTTAGAGAATCACCAAGGCAACCAGGACATGAGAAGCCAGAATCCTGGAGAGGAGGAACATGGCCAATTTTGAAATTCCCTCCCTTAGGATATTTGTCAATTCTTAATGTGTAGGGCCAAACAGATAAGAAGCCGAATGGAAATCTGAAGCTAAAGGACTAGGAACCTGAGTGGCATTCTGGGGAGTTTTACATGACATGACTGTGGCCACAAAATTGGAATTTAAAAATATTAAAGCAGCGAGAATTCACAGGGTAACATTTTTTGGCAATAAGGAAAGAACACTGAGGTAAGCTCAACATTTTGCATCATTGTTTCTAAATGTTTAATGAACAAAACCAAGGGACTAAAAAACTTAGAGAAAATGGTAGCTAAGAGAAGACAAAACACAGAATTAAGCATTCACCGAGAGGTAGGGGTATTGGTAAACACCACATCCCAGACTTTCACTTAAGGTTTTGTTAAGGCTGTATCCTAGAATTTAGGTGGAACCAGCATAAATAAATTTTCCCAAAGTCTAAACTGCAGCTTCAGATTGACCCAGTCCTCTAAGCTGATTTGCACTGAGGCATGCTAGAAAGCAAAATGAAATCTTTGGATGGAAGCAACGTTGAAAAGACTTCAAATTATCTACACCATTTTCCATACAAAATATCCAATTTTAACCAACAGTTGGCAGTCATACTACTGGACAATGGCAAAAAAATAAAAGAAAAAGATAATGAGATAATGGAGTTAACGTACATGGATTTTAAAATAACCGTGATGACTAAATGGAGAATGGAGACTTTTGCTAAATTATGGGGGTCAAAAAATGGATCATAAGTAGTTGGTAGGTTGCTAATCACCACCAAAAAGAAAAGAAAAAAAAAAGTTCATGAAATATTTAGACCTGAAAAATAAAATTTAATAGAGCAGTTGAATTACATAGTGAAAGAAAGAATTTGTGAACATAGATAAAGCAACAGAAAATGTGCAGGTCACCATATAAAGACAGAAAAAAGATGGAAAAGAGCCTGTGGGACAGGGCGACTCCAGAATAACTTTAATTGAAAAACATGCTAAAATATTACAAAAAGGAAAATTTCAGGCCAATTTCTCTCATAAACCTGGATGAAAAAGTATTAAGCAAATATTACCAAACTGAATCCAAAGATAAAATAATTCTGAGTTGGTTTAACTTTTGAAAGTAAGTAAGTATAATTCACCACATTAACAAAATAATAAAGAAGAAAGAGCATATGATTACCTCAATATATACTGTAAAAGCACTTTACAGATTTCATAACCATCATGACCACAACTCTTAGCAAACTGAAAACAAAAAGATAGTTTATTAACCTCAATAAAGGACTTTTCTAAAATAAATTATTTAAATGGTCATAAGCATATGAGTTACTCTTCAATATCAGTGCTAATTAGGAGAGTGCAGACTAAAATTCCACTTAACTATTTATACACACCTATTAGAATAGTTAAAATTAAAAAGACTGAAAATACTAAAAGCTAGAAATGTTATGGAACAACAAAGCTCTCCTATACTTGTAATAGGAGGATGAATTAGTACAATCACTTTGGAAAACAGCTTTTCAGCATGTATGAAAATGAGTATATAAATGTACTATGTCCCCATAATTTCACACTTATTTGTATAGATAACAAAAACCTTTGGTTATGTGTATCAAAAGACATGTACAAGAGTGTGTGTTATAATATTAATTGTAATAATTATAAATATCAAAGCAATCCAAACACCCAACAATCTACAATGAAAATAAACTTATGTTTCATAAAGCAGAAATGTCTGAGAGTGAGAAAAATAAAATGTAATATCTGATTCCATTTACATATATTTTAAATGTAGAGAAAAATAATCTATTATTCAAAAGCCAGGATAGTTACTTTTTAGGAGAGAGTTAGATGGCGACTGGGAGAAATCATAGGTCTTGGGGTCAAGAACATTGTGGTTGTGTACATGTGATTACTTTCTTTATTAAAATTCACCTACATGAATACTTATGATTATTTCATTTTTCTTAATGTATATTATACTGAAATAAATAAGTTTAACATAATATTGATCATGATATTACATTGTGAGAAGATGCTGAGGAGATGAGTAGAGGCCAGATTACACAGCACTTCATGGAGTAAATATTAAAGACTTTTGCTTTTATGTCTGAGCACTGAAGAGCCATTTAAATGTATTAATGAAGATCACACTTGCCCTTTAGAATTCTGGATGCAGAAATGGAGAATAGATTGGAAGAGGGAAAAGTGGGTTCAGGAGAACAACTCTAACATTCCAGAAAAAAACAGGATGGTAACTTGGACGTGTGTGTGTGTGTGTGTGTGTGTGTGTGTGTGTGTGTGTGTGTGTGTGTGTGTGTGTGTGTGTGTGTGTGAGACAGAGAGAGAGAGACAGAGACAGAGACAGAGAGAGAGAAGAGCAGAGAAGAGCAGAGAAGAGAAGAGAAGAGAAGAGAAGAGAGGGGGAGTATGTTATCAGAGAAATGGGAAAATTTAATAGATATAATTCAGGTCATATCAATAGGGTTTCATGCTGAACTGGATTTTGCTAGGCTAGGGAAGGAGTGAAAGTTTCAAATAGTCATTATTAAGTTTCTGTCCTATATAATAGAATAGTTGGAGATGTCTCATTGATAGGTAACAGTCAAGATGTTTGTTTAGGGGAATGTATTTTTTCTTTTCATTCCTAAGAATGTTGAGTGTGAAGTGTTTTTAAGACATTCAAAGAGAGATGCCAAACAGGCATCATCATGAGCTCTTAGGTGGTATCTGAAGTGATGATATACATTTATAAGTTTTCTTTCTGTAAGTGAATTTTGAAATTTAGGATTTGGATAAGATCATGCAGGGAGGGGGTACAGAATGAAAAGAGAACACTTTCTAGGTCCAAACTTGGAGATAATCAATTTACAGTAGTATTGTAGTTGAAACTGAGTCTGCAAAATGATTGTGAATGGGCAGTCAGTGAGGTAAATAATAAAATAAAATCCATGAGAATATTGTAAAATAGAAGACAAAACAACCAGAATAAAAGAATGGAGGGGAGAGGATCAACATTCTGGGGTAGAATGAAAGTTGGATATAGTGACACAGAGGCTGTGGTTTAGTTTCATAGTGGGGGCTGTTTTGGTCATTGACTGAGATAGAAGCCAGTTGCAGTCAATTGCCAGACATATAGACGGCAAAATTAAAGCAGTAAAAATAGGCACATATTTTGTGAATACTGGTTATGAAGGAAGGCTTAGTAAGATTGGTGACAGTAGGAAATAGGATTCTAAAGGTTTCTTTCTTCTTCTTCTTCTGCTGCTGCTGCTGTTACTGGTTTTTAGAATGAAAAGATATGAGAACATGCTTTTAAAAATGAGAAGAATCCAACTGAGAGAAATTGATTGCGTATTGAAGAACAAGAATAGATAATAAGCAGTAGGAGAGAAAATAACCAAAAGAGATCCAAAGCACAGATTGGGGCATTTTCCTTTCAAAGGGTAAGAGGCACTCATCCGCCGTAGCAGGTGGTTGGATACCAAATCAATGAGTTTTTCAATTAAAAAAAAAAAAGACACCACTGTCTAAATACATGATTTTGAAATAAATTTTAAATATGCTATTTTTAATATAAAGTTTATATCTAAAGTATATTTTCTAGAAAATCCTTGAGAAGAAAGTATTATATTTGGAATTGTCCAAATAGTATTAAATGAATAAATTATTTGAAAAGCATTATTTGCTATATTTACTTAGTGCAAGTCATATTATTGATCTATATTATTTGTCAATTATATTACATACTACTCAGTATTCCATTTAAAGGTGTCATTAATGTAAGCATTTATTACACAGTTTAGTCATTTTTAGATTTTAGAGGTGAAATTCTGGTAATGAAATAATTATAACCTCTAGGCTTTCAGTTATTTTATTGGAAACAAAAGATGTAAATATTTTGCATTTTCATAATTTTAATAGGATAAAGTATATTGTTTAAATCATAAGAATATTAGGATTATATTTTATAGTTTAGTGTTAATTTCCATTAAAATAATTGTAATTGAAACAGTAGCTCTGTTTGAACCTCCATGATTACACTTTTTTCTAATTTTTCTTTAGTTGGTGTCATGCTTTTTATATAACAAAACATTTCTGAATTACCTGAACTCTGACTTGGCAAGGCATGGCACCACATCGAGAGTCATGCAGTGCTTGCCCCTACAACTACCATGATGTCAAAATAACTGTAAATACTGCATTCTGATCCTACAATACATCCCCTTTGCCTCTGTTACACTCCGATGTTTTAACATTTCTACAGTTAGGACACATGCTAAAGACCAGATTATCAGAAACTTTATAGCTGCCAGTTGGAGGACAAAAATGGTGATTTTAGCCCAATCTTTCTTAGTAGATCATGAGTTTTTGAAGCCTAGGACACTTGGGTGTGAACTATTTATGCTTCCAAATAATCACCGGAAACTTGTAATGGTATGTAATAAAATATGGAGAGGGATCATATAAGTTTAACTAAGTTTAAAAGCAATGCACATGCATACAATTCTTTTTAATATTATTAAAATTGCAATGCCAATTTCAAAAGTATACAAAATTCAAGATTGCAAGTACAGACTTAGAAGACAACATGTTAATTCAATGTTATGATGCACAACTGCTTATGGACAAGTGTGATTCAAAAGAATCACTTCCTCAGTGAAGAAAGTTGACTTAAATTTTATTATAATGCTAAAAAGGAAGTTGTAAATAAATGTTATCATCAATTAATTCTTAACCTATGTACAGCTCTGAATTAGTCCATTTTCTGTCACTCATAACAGAATATCTGAAACTGGGTAATTTATAATGAAATGACATTTATTTCTCAGTTTTAGAGGCCAGGAAGTCTTAGGTCAAGGATGTACATCTGGTGAGGGTCTTCTTGGTGGGAACTTTCTACTGAATCCTGTGGTGATGTAAGGATCACATCATAAGGGCTGAACGACAGCCTTCTTAAGGTGCTCACCTGCTCTCCTTATAAAGCCACTAGTCCACACCTATGACAAGCCATCAAACCATTAACCTATTACTTCATGAATAGACTGATCCATTCATGACAGCATAGTCCACACTCCCTTCTTGCAGGCCCCACCTTTCAGTGTTGCCATATTGGGAATCAGGCTCCCACATGAGCTTTAGAGGGAACAAACATTCAAACTATAGCAGGCCCATATTAAGTAAATTTGATTTTTAATATTTGATAGGATCTAGAATATGAAATTAAGTATTTCATTTCTTTGGTTTGAAATATTTGACTACTAGCATATCTAAGAAATTAGTGAACTAATCAGAAATGTAAAATAATCTTCTAAGATGATTTTTCATGCATAAACTTAATTTCCATAAAAACTGGTAAGGGGGAAATTCTCAGCTATTCATCTCCACTTGTGAGCAGGTTTTTTTTGAGCAGTTTTTTTTTAAATTTAATTTTATTCTGTCAATATACAATGTGGTTGGTTATTGTGGTCCATTACTGAAACCTCCCTCCCTCCTCCCTCTCCCCCCCAAGAACATGCCTGACTTGTTTCACTTAATATAATTCTCTCTAGGTCCATCCATCTTGTTGTAAATGGCAGTATTTCATTATTTTTTATAGCAGAGTAGTATTACATTTTGTAGATATATGACATTTTCCATATCCACTCATCTGATGATGGACATTTGGGCTGGTTCCAACTCATAGCTATTGTAAAGAGTGCTGTGATGAACATTGGGGAACAGGTATACCTTCGACTTGATGATTTCCATTCCTCTGGGTACATTCCCAGCAATGGGATAACTGGTCCATATGGTAGATCTATCTGCAATTGTTTGAGGAACCTCCATACCATTTTCAATAAAGGCAGCACCATTTTGCAGTCCCACCAGCAATGTATGAGAGTTCCTTTTTCTCCGCAACCTCGCCAGCATTTATCATTCAGAGTCTTTTGGCTATTAGCCATCCTAACTGGGGTGAGATGGTATCTCAATGTGGTTTTGATTTGCATTTCCGAAGGCTGAGTGATGTTCAGCATTTTTTCATGTGTCTGTCGGCCATTTGTATATCTTCCTTTGAGAAATGCCTATTTAGTTCTTTTGCCCATTTTTTAATTACATTCCTTGTATTTCTGTTGTAAAGTTGTTTCAGTTCCTTGTATATTCCGGATATTATTCCTTTGTCAGATGTATATTTTGCAAATATTTTCTCCCACTCTGGTGGTTGTCATTTAACTTTGCTACTTATTTCATTTTTTGTGCAGAAGCATTTTAGTTTGATATAATCCCATTTGTTTATTTTTAATTTGGTTGCCTATGCTTTGGGGTCATATCCATGAAGTCTGTGCCGAGTCCTACTTCCTGAAGTGTTTCTCTTATGTTTTTGTTAAGAAGTTTATTGTTTCCAATGTATATTTAATTCTTTAATCCTTTTTGAGTTCATTTTAGTATATGGTGAGAGGTATAGGTCTAGTTTCATTCTCCTGCATAAGGATATCCAATTATCCCAGCACCATTTGCTGAAGAGGAAGTCTTTTCCCAGTGTATAGGCTTGGTGCCTTTGTCAAAGATCAGATGGCTGTAGGTGTGTGGGTTGATTTCTGGATTCTCTATTCTATTCCATTGATCAGTGTGTCTTCTTTTATGCCAGTACCATGCTGTTTTGGTTATTAAAGCTTGGTAGTATAGTTTAAAGTCAGGTAGAGTTATGCCTCCAGCTTTATTTTTTTATTTTCTGTTTTGCTCAGAATTGGTTTGTCTAAACCGGGGGGCGGGGGGGGGGGGGAGAAGATATAACAACCACAATTACTTGAAGTTGATAGGACAAGCAAACAGAAAGGACATTGTTAGGGGGGAGGTGGGGAGGGAGAAGGGAGGGAGGTTTTGGTGATGGGGAGCAATAATCAGCCACAATGTATATCGACAAAATAAAATTAAAAAAAAAAAAAAGAATTTGTTTGTCTATGTGTGGTCTTTTGTTATTCCATATAAATGTCTGGATAGCTTTTTCCATTTCTGAGAAAAATGTCATTGGAATTTTGATGGGGATTGCATTGGATTTGTAGATCACTTTGGGAGTATGGACATTTTCACAATGTTGATTCTTCCGATCCAAGAGCATGGGATATCATTCCATCTTCTGGTGTCTTCTTTAATTTCTCTCAGCAGTGGTCTGTAGTTCTCACTATTGAGATTTTTCACATCCTTGGTTAACTCAATTCCTAAGAATTTTATTTTTTTGGTGGCTATTGTGAATGAGCAAGCTTTCTTGATTTCTCTTTCTGCATGTTCACTATTGCAGAATAGAAAAGCTACTTATTTTTATGTGTTGATTCTATATCCTGCTACGTTGCTGAAATCATTTATCAACTGCAAGAGTTTTTTTTGTAGAGGCTTTAGGTTGTTCGATATATAGGATCATGTCATCTGCAAACTGGGACATTTTGACTTCATCTTTTCTGATATGGATGCCCTTTATTTCCTTCTCTTCTCTGATTGCTTTGGCTAATACTTCCAACACTATGTTGAATAGGAGTGGTGAGAGTGGACATCCTTGTCTAGTTCCTGTTCTTAAAGGAAAAGCTTTCAGCTTTTCCCCATTCAGGATGATATTGGCAGTTGGTTTGTCATATACGGCTTTCATTATGTTCAATACTTTCCATCTATACCTAACTTATAGAGAGTCTCTATCATGAATGAGTGTTGAATTTTATCAAATGCTTTTATAGCAACTATAGAGATGATCATATGGTCCTTGTGCTTGATTTTATAGATATGGTGTATCACATTTATTGATTTGCATATGTTCAACCAACCTTGCATCTCTGGGATGAATCCCACTTGATTGTGGTGCATAATTTTTCATATGTGTTGCTGTATTCTCTTAGCTAGTATTTTATTGAAGATTTTTGTATCTATTTTCATCAAGGATATTGGCCTGTAGTTTTCTTTTTTAGTTGTGTCTTTACATGGTTTTATTATCATGGTGATGTTAGCTTCATAGAATTAGTTTGGGAGAATTGCCTCTATTTCATTCTTCTGGAATAGTTTGTAGAGAATTGGTCTCAATTCCTCTTTGAATGGTTGGTAGAATTCTGCTGTGAATCCATCTGGTCCTTGGCTTTTCTTTGTTGGGAGCCTTCTGATAACAGCTTCAATCTCTTTTATTGTTATTGGTCTGTTCAGATTTTCTACATCTTCTTGGCGCAATTTTGGTAGTTTGCATGTGTCCAGAAATTTACCCATTTCCTCCAGATATTCAAATTTGTTGGCAAATAGATGTTTATAGTAGTCTCAAATGATTTCTTGTATTTCAGATGTATCAGTTGTAAAATCACCTTTTTCATTTCTAATTTTTGTTATTTAGGTCTTCTCTCTTCTTTTGTTAGTTAGCCATACTAATGGTTTGTCAATTTTATTTATCATTTCAAAAAACCAACTTTTTGATTCATTGATCTTTTGTATCATTCTGGGGGTTTCAATTTCATTTAATTCTGCTCTGATCTTAATGATTTCTTTCCGTCTGCTAACTTTGGGTTTGGATTGTTCTTGTCTTTCTAGTTCTTTAAGGTGAAGTATTTGGTTGTTCACTTGCCATCTTTCCATTCTTCTGAAGTAAATGTTTAATGGAATAAATTTTCCCCTTAGTATTGCTTTTGCAGTATCCGAGAGGTTTTGGTATGAAGTATCATTATTTACATAAGTTTCAATAAATTTGTTGATTTCCTGTTTGATTTCTTTTTGGACCCATATGTCATTAAGTAGAATGCTGTTTAATTTCCATGTGTTTGTATAGTTTCCAGAATTTCCTTTGTTATTGATTTCTAATTTTAATCCATTGTGGTCTGAAAAATACATGGGATAATCCCAAATTTTTTGAATTTGTTGAGACTTGATTTGTGACCTAATATGTGATCTATCCTGGAGAATGATCCATGTACTGATGAGAAGAATGAATATTCTGAAGTTGTTGGATGGAATTTTCTGTAGATATCTGTCCAGTCCAGTTGGTCTAGAGTGTTTCTTAGATCTTGTGTTTCTCTGCTGATTCTTTGCCTAGATGATCTGTCCAATATTGATAGTGGGGTGTTCAGGTCCCCTGCTATTATGGTATTAGTACCTTTTTCCTTATTTAGGTCTAGCAGAGTTTGCTTTATAAATCTGGCTGCTCCAACATTGAGTGCGTATATATTTATGATTGTTATGTCTTCTTGATGTATTAATCCTTTCATCATTATGTAGTGGCCCTCATTATCTCTTTTTATGGTTTTTAGTTTAAGGTCTATTTTATCAGATATAAGAATAGCTACTCCAGCTCGTTTATCACTTCTATTTGCATGGTAAATCTTTTTCCATCCTTTCACTCTTAGTCTATGTGAGTCTTTATAGGTGAGTTTGGTCTCTTGAAGGCAGCATATAGTTGGGTCCTCCTTTTTAATCCAGCCAGCCAGTCTGTGTCTTTTGATCGGGGAATTTAATCCTTTTACATTAAGGCTTGTTATTGAAAAGTGTTGATTTACTCCTAGCATTTTAAAATTTTTGTTTGGGTGTCTGAAGTGTCTTTTGTTCCTTTCTTTTTGATTTACTGTTTGTTTTCTGTAGTTGTTGGTTCCTTAGGTTGTAGATAAACTTTTTTTTTTCTCTTCATTGTTGGCATTTTTATTTTACTAGTGGGTTTTAATTTTCCTTGAGTTTTTATGGCAGTGGTAGCTATTTTTCAGGTACCAAACCCAGTACTCCCTTGAGAATTTCTCGTATGGGTGGTCATGTGTTAGCGAACTCCTGCAGTTTTTGTTTGTCTGAGAAATATACTATTTGCCCTTCATTTTGGATGGATAGCCTTGTGGGGTAGAGTATTCTTGGCTGGCAATCTGTGTCTTTAGCATTTTGAATATATCTCCCCATTCCTTTATGGCTTTTAGGGTTTGTGATGAAAAGCCTGATTTTAGTCTGATTGGGGCTCCCTTGTAGGTGACTTGACATTTCTCTCTTGCAGCTTTTAAGATTCTCTCTTTATCTTTTAGTTTTGCCAATTTGACTATAACATGTTTTGGAGAAGACCTTTTTGGGTTGAATATGTTTGGGGATCTTTGAGCTTCCTGAATCTGAAGATCAATGTCTTTTCCTATACCTGGGAAGTTTTCTTCCACTATTTGTTAAATATGTTTTCAATGCAATCTCCTTTTTCCTCCCTTTCTGGAATACCCATGACTTGGATATTTGATCGCTTAAGATTGTCTGATATGTCTCTTAGTTTTTCTTCAATGTTTTTAATTCTTTTGTCCTTTTTTTTTTTTTTTTTTTGTCTGCCTGTGTTATTTCAAACAGCCCATATTCACGGTCAGAAGTTCTTTCTTTTGCTTCTGCAAGCCTGCTGATTAAAGTCTCTGTTGTGTTTTTTTATTTTGTTGAATGAATTCCTCAGCTTGGTGAGCTCTGCTACATTCTTTTTCAGGACATTGATTTCCTGGTATATTTCTTCTTTCAGGTCCCGTATACTTTTCCTCATTTCATTGTGTTGTCTGACTGAGTTTTCTTGTATCTCATTTAGTTTCCTTAGAATTATCACTCGAAATTCCTTTTCAGACATTTCAAGGGCTTCTTGTTCTATAGGATCTAGAGCTTGAGATTTATTACCTTTTGGTGGTGTACTTTCTTGATTTTTCATATTTCTTGTATCTTTCCTTTGATGTTTAGTCATTGTGGCAGGGGATTCCATGGTCCACTGGTTCGACACTATTGTCCAGCTAGGATGCTGCTGGGGCTGCCAATTCGGTATGGCTGCCTCAGTGTCTGTTCGGTTGCCCACTTGTGCCTTGGTGTGTAGTTGCCTCAGGTCTTGGGCCTCTCTGGGGAAGTGCCTCTCTGGTCAGTGTACACTCGGTTGGCCTGGGGATGAAGTCAGGCAGCAGTGGCAAGGCCTACCTGCTGGGTCATGTGTTTTCACTGCACCGTGCGTGGTCTCTGTGGAACTTGGGCTTCTCTGCCTGGGTGCCTCTCTGATCAGTGTGCAATTGGCTGGGCTGGGGATGGAGTCAGGTGGCGGGGGCAAGGACTACCTGCTGGGTTGCACGCTGGCACCACAGGATGCGTAGTCTCCACGGATCTTGGGCCTCTCCGGCTCACCAGCCTCTTTAATTTAAACAATTTATTGTACAGACATCACTTTCAGTGTATGTCATAATGTAAAAAAAAAAAAATACTA
This sequence comes from Cynocephalus volans, assembly GCF_027409185.1. Classification (NCBI taxonomy): domain Eukaryota; kingdom Metazoa; phylum Chordata; class Mammalia; order Dermoptera; family Cynocephalidae; genus Cynocephalus; species Cynocephalus volans. Next base: position 101,367,193 of record NC_084468.1, on the reverse strand, counting down.
ATTAGAGAAAGTTGATTTTTGGTTTCAAATGGGAATTATTTTTAGATATAAGTAAATGAAAACTATATTTATTTGTTGAAACATACTGATTATACATATTTGTGGGGTACAGGGTTGAATATCTACATGTATAAATTGTATGATGATCATATCTGGGTAATTAGCATATTCATCTTTACAAAATTTACTAATTTCTTGGTGATTAGGACATTCGATCTTCTGTGTTCTAGCCATTTGAAAACATGCAGTAAATTATTGTTAATTATAGAAAACTGAACTTAAATAGGCTAGAACAATTGATCTACATTGGTTCAATAACTGAAATGTCCACACACTGGGTTAACTTTATGTGAGTTGATCCAGATTGACAATGTCAAAAAGAGATAGACTCTTTTCTTATGAAGCCTATTTGTTGTGGAGTATATCTACTTCATCCTAAGGCTCATTTTCTTTGTGGAAGCAAGATAACTGCCAGCAGCCTCTGGTGGTGATATGTATCCTTGTTCATATCCTGCCATGTAGCTTCTTATAGAATATCAATGAAGATTCTTTCTTGGGAGCCATAGACAATTTCTCCTCATGTCCCATTCAATAAAATAGGCTTAGTGTCACCCTTTGGCCAATTGTTCTTGATAGAGGATAAGAGGTGTTGATTAGATTAAAGATATTAGGCTTCCCAGGAAATTCCAAAAACTGATGGTGTCAATTTACTAAAAAGTATGAGGAGTTCTTGGAGAAAGGGTGCATATCCAAACCAAACTTGTGGAACTGTTACAAATGGAATAGGTGAATGTAACTGAGCCCAAACTGACAAATATTATGCATATTTACATACACATACACATACATTACATATTAAAATTTATTTATATTTCAGAACAAATCGAAAATATGAATTAGACTGAGGAACAATTTTTCTATTTTCCAAATTTCAAAGAGATAGTATTTAATATTATGGTTTATCTACTTTTTGATTTACATGTTTGGATATGTGTGTATGTGTGTGTGCACACATGAACATTTGTGTCAAGAGAGGTAGAACTGCATAAAATATTTGAACATGCTTTTTAAAATAAATGTGGATGTTAAAGTAATTAAAAACTAAACTGAAAGATACTTTGAAGTGAATGTGGCAATAAATAGCTTTGGTCAATATGCACTCCTTTGAGTTAGTAAAGCTTGCTTCTTTTATATTTTCACATATGATTTTTGAATAATTCATAAAATGATCACATGTTTTTTGATATCTTCTGTTTCAAGAATTTTTTTCCCAAGATTTATCCCCATTATATTGTTTATTTCTAGTTGTATTTATGACAGTGCTTCCAGAAAAACTAAAATTGTAGTGTAGACAGGAATTACCCATTCTCTTATTGGAAATTGAACAGAAAAAAAAAAAAAAATCAGAGGCTTATTTTAATCTGTGTAGAAGTTATTTTATATTAATGATTTTTTTCTATTTTTATTTTATTGATTTTTAAAATTATAAAGAGTGTTGAACCTTGATTTTTTTATACTTTGAGATGAGACTAAGCTGAACCACTTTTTTATTAGAATTTGGGATAATTGCTTTTTTTAATTCTAAATCATTTGATTAGTTACATGTGCAATCAGTATTTTATCATAATATAGTTTTCTTTTATAATATTATTGAATTAAAGTTGCTAAGATACCATTTAGGGATTTTCATGTATATTTATTATTAAAATAGATCTATAGATTTTGCTTTCTTTAAATTCGTATAGATGAAATATTTAATATTATGAAGGAAACTACATTGTATCTATTGCTGATATTTAAGTGAAAACTTAATTCTTGTGCTGATAGAAATATAATTTAATTGTCTAATCTCATGTTTTATTCTCAATACTATCCTTTTTAGTTTTCTCTTTTTTATTATTTTATATTTTGTATATTATATTTTATATTTTATTATATTTTATATTTTATTATTTTATATTTTAGAAATTACTGTTTGCTCTGGGAGAGGGGTGTTGTTAATAATAGTGTTTAATGAAGAGACAGGTTCATTGAGCAAACGTGAGCATGGAGGGCAAAATTTGCCAAAAGAACAATTCTAATATGGTTAAGCTTTGGTATCAGACTGATGGAGTTGAATATATTGTCCTCCCAGAACTCATGTGGAAATATGATCCCCAATGTGTTAGTGTTGGGAGCTGTCAGGGTAATGGGGGTGGATTCCTCATGAATTAATTAACATCTCCTGGGGTGGAGGGGGTAGGGTAGTGAGTCAGTTCTTGCTCTATTAGTTCCCATGAGAGCTGGTTGTTTAAAAGACCCTGGCACTACCCCTCTCTCTTGCTTTCTCTTGCCATGTGTTCTGCTTGTACCCATTGCTGCCTGACATTTCCTGCCATGAGCAGAAGCAGCTTGAGGCACACACCAGATGGAGCTGTCCCAGAATGATAAGCAAATAAACCTCTGTTGTTTATAAGTTACCCAGTTTCAGGCATTCTGTTATAGCAACACAAAAACGGACTAATACACAGACCTGAATTACACAGACCCAAGGAGGTATCTTAGCAATTGCACAACTCCTTCTACATGGGAGGTTGTTAACAGCACAGCACCAAAGAAGGCCAGGTGACCCTCCCCCTGCAAAAAAATTTTAAAAATAAAAATAAAAATAAAATATCAGTCAGAGGCTCAGAGGCAGGAAAAGCAAACTTTCTTTCTCCTCTATCAAAATACAGCTAATTAAGAATTTCTTATACTCTTATACTCTTAATCTACGAAGAAATTCTTCAAAAGAGGAAAACCATAAGAGGATAAAAAGAAAAAGAAAAAACTACTTCTATAATTAAATCCATCTCCACATCCACACTTATTATCTAGTGGTTACATTATCTAATGGTTACAACGATAAGAACTTTGACCACTGAATTTTTATTTAATAAAAACAATGTTTAGAACACATTTATGAAATGAACTAGACCATATTTAGCAATAAAAAAAATTGAGTTGGTTTAGTTTATATCTGTAGCCTCTGATCAGGGAGCTTTATCTTAGGTACAGGTGTACCACAACCTGATTACCAAGTGTTTTTTTTTACAAGGGAAATGATCATCAAACCTAATTCCTGTGTACACATAACATACATTATCAATCTGGCACTGAAACTGACATAAAAGTGATTTTGCAAATTCAGTGAATTCTCAACTTCCCATGTCTTAGGCTCTCTCATAAATACTCTTAATAAAATGGATAACATCCTTGTTGATACTGAAATACTCTTCCTGAATTTATTTATAAACTAAAAGTAATTTTGGGGGGAAAAAATTTAAAAAAAACTACTCTGGTGTTATTCCATTAGTAAAATCTGTGTTTTGAATTATTCAAGGAATATGCACAAAGACACACACAAACTCTTTATTGACAGTAACCAAGTAGTGAGAAGACAATGAAAATAACGTATATTGAGAAACATTTTGTTTTAGTCCATTTTGTGTTGCTATAACAGAATACCTGAGACTGGATCATTTATAAAGAAAAGATGTTTATTTGGCTTACGATTCTGGGACGGTTGCATCAGGCACGGGCCTCAGGCTCCTTCTACTCATGGCAGAAAGTGATAGGGAGCCAGTGGGTACAAGCAGATCACATGGCGAGAGGAAGCAAGAGAGAGGAAGCAAGAGAGAGAGAGAGGAGGTGCCAGGGTCCTATAAACAAAAAGCTCTCGTGGGAACTAATAGAGAACTCACTCACTACTTCCCACTTCCCCAGGGAGAGCATCAGTCCATTAGTAAGGGATCTGCCCCCATGACTCAATAAGCCACCAACACCGCCACATTGGGGATTAAACTTCCACATGAGTTTTGGAGGGGACAACACATCCAAACTCCGTCACATCTCAAGTGTTTCAAAAACATAGCTGAGCTACTGCTCAACACATATCATTTTTATCAAAATTACATCAAAACTAAAATTTCAGGCTCTTTAAATAAGGTGAGGTTTATTTTTATAGGATTATCTAAAATAGGAAATTTTAATTTAGAAATAAATATGGTGGAGTTTTAAATAACATTAAGCAAAATATTAGTTGTAAATTGTCAATTTTCCTTTTCCTTATGCAGTATTGCCTCATATATATTGTTTACTTAAAAGAATATAAAGTTCTAAAAAAGTAAACAGTCATTAATTGGTTTGCTTAATTTTTCAAAATAGTTTTATATATGTGTGGCAAGAATTTCTATAATTCTAAATGTAAACCTATCTTTCCGTAAGAGAAAAAAAGATGCTAACATCATCCTTGGTATTTAAAATAATTTAACCAATGTTAAATTCACATATTTTAGTATTTATTTTAAATGTCACCATAAAAATGTTAATTTTGATATTTTACTTATTATATTTAATCTCTTAGGATACATATTTTCAGTACCAGAAGATGAACAATTCACAAATAAAATCCATGTATTTCAATTTTACAGTCGTAACTACCAAGTTGTATTTATCCCCATAATGGAGGTTCTCTGCACTGCATGGTAGTCTGAGGACCATGCTTGTAAGGATGTTCTTGGCCTTCAAAATATCTTAAGTTTTATTTGCAAAACATTACACATATTTTCAGCAAAGGAAAATACAATAAAGAAGGAATCTGTATTCTGTATCAAGTCTCACATCTAATCAACAGGAGATCTTTTTTTTTGAAAGCCATTTTTTAAATATTGATTCAAGCAAAAATCACCTTCCAATATTCCTCTTCACTTTCCATAAGTACTCCATGGTTTTAGTGAACCCTTCTCCAATATTATCTGTTTATAATCTTTATGCAAATTCCTATTATTATTATTTATTTTCGCTACCATGTTATAAACTCAATGTTTTGAACTTTAATTCCCCTTTCTTCAGTTAAGCTTTCTTAGATTATTTCTTGGATTCTGAGATTAGAGAACCTAATTCAAATGTGTGATGACATACGTAAGAGAAATCTATATCTTTCTTTTTATTAAGTTAATATTTAACAGTGGCAATTTCAAGATAATTTTCTTACCTTTGTTTTCTGATCCAACAAGATGACTCTAATGGATTGAGTGTGGGGACAGATGGGGAATAATAGTAACATTTCCACAGAATACTGAGAAAGCTGATTTTGGTAAGGCCTAATTTGACGATTTTCCATTAAAATATTTCTAGTGGTTGCTTATTTTTTGTCCACTGACATAAATCACGTTCTGACTAGACTCTATGATTATGTAGTCATCAACGGGATTTAAAATGCCTCTGTAAAGCATCAGATTCATTGGTTAAAAGTTAATTCCACAGTTAGGGGTAACTAGCTCAGTATACTGCAGCTGAGGATAATTAATTCCACTAAAATAAAATACGTGAACAAATTATTTTCCTCTCTCTTGATATCATTAAGTGATTATTAACAGGATCATTCCAAGATGGTAGAAATACTGAACTTTAGTTACAGGATGACTTCAGATGCAATTATTCTTGGCCTCACAGCTGCTCTCATGCTGTATGTGTAATTAATGCTTTGTCATAAATAACGATTGACAGTATAACAAAAAACAAAGGCCTAAGTGTTTAATTTAAAAGTATTAATGAGGTACCATCAAACCAATGAATAGTACAATTTCATATCAAAACAATTGTTTTTTTCTATAAATTTGGTTATAGCTTCAGTTCAAGAGTGGAAAAATTGGGGGATTCTAGGAAGATGGTGATGTAGGAGACAAAAGAATCTGTCTCTCCACCAGGACTCCAACTGCACTGGGAGAATCTGCCTGATATATATATTTTGGAAATCTAGAGTCTATTGACACGTTGTAATTTCCAGGCAAATGCTTGGATAGTAAATTGTGGTTAATTTTGGTCATAGGTGTAAACTAAAAAAACCCACAAATATTTAGTGTTACTAACACCACTAAATATATATATATATGTACACACACACACACACAAAATAAATATATATGTGTATATATTTTTTCCGATGTATTCCTTATTCTGTGCCATCATCATTATGTGATACCTAAAGTATAGTATACATTTTCTTCTCTTGCACATATTCAGTTTTTAAATACCAAAAACAATGAAAGAAGAAAGAAAATAACTAAGAATATTTAAATATATTTATGTCAATCCTTTAACACATTTAAAAAATAGCATGAGTATTTGGTTTAAAACAGACTTTATGTAATGGGAATATTATGAAGTATAATTCTAGCAAATTCTTATTAATAATTTAAAGTTGCTGTTGGATATAGGGTTAGTTGTTGACCCAGAAGAGTTATAAGTTGATGGGCTTTTTAATAAATGTTATAAATATATCATCATATTTACTTATCACAATTCCATTTCAAAGTTGATACTTTAATTATAAAAAATGTATTTTAAGTTTACTTTTATATATTAATGGATTTTCTATGTAAAATATTATACATTCTAGTCTCGCAATGGCTCTAAAATATATAGTAAATACTCATACACAATATATTACACCAGATAAATGTATATATACTGTATATACTATAAAATATAAATGCTATTAATATTTCAATATTATATATGAGGAAACTCAGTCTTCAAAACTGTATTAACTTATCAAATTCATATACCTAATCAGTTATATAAGTTGGGTGAAAGCCAAATGATTGAGTTGAAATTCACTGGAATATATATACCAGTTAAATTCTTCATATTCTACCTGTATTTTCTACATATTCCTGGTCTCATGAAGACTTGTGGATCAGCAATAAAATGATAACTCCCCAATCAGTCACATTTACAAATGGCTCATTACTTTATAGTGAAGTATTTATAACTTCCTGGTAAAATGCATTGGATCTAGAGCTGGAATTCCAAAGATGGATCCCTACTCTGGCAGCTTGCTAGCTGTACAGCCTGGTGAAACACAAGTAACATGTCTTTGGCTCACTGTCCTCATTATAAAAAATGGAAATTATATAACATACTAACTCCGCAGAGTTGATGCTGAGTATTACATGATATAAAGCACTTGGGACAGTGTCATTGTTATTAATATTGTCAGTTCTGTTTGAGAGTACATTTTCCTGTTTTTTTTTATTTTTTATTTTTTCTAATTCAGAAAGTATGTTCTAAGATACCTTGGTCCTTTGTGGCTGATAATCATTTAGTTTGTCACCTTGTGAAAAATAGCAATTAAGGTAACTTTTGACTGGGCTTATCTTTTTTAAATTTCATATATTTCAATGATATCTGATACACATGTGTAGAGATAAAAGATATGTAGACTAAAACTGAGTAACTTCCACAGGATTCTTAGTTGATGAGATTATTAAAAACATTTGAGTAAAATGCTTGTGAAATAGTTGGTGAGAAAACATTTTTATTCCAATAACCATACTTTAGATACCTGTTTGTGACAGTTATTATGCTACTTCCTCTACTCAGAGGTTATTCCTGTAAATCTCTGGCACAAATATTAGCATAGATTTTTTTTTAGCACTAATTACCTTATGAATATTTACATCATGATTGTAGTTGTAATAATTAACAGCATATTTTTATTGTTTATCTTGTGGATCACAATGAACAACATATCAACATACAAATTTATAATGTAATTGACTTGTAATGCCCAAAGATTTATGCAATGAAAATAATAAATTAAAACTTTCATTTGTCTGAAGTTAAACACGTTAAACACTTTCTCTTTGAATAATATTTATTCATGTATTTTTCCCAAAAAATATATACTTCAGAGAGGGATGTATCATAATTTTTCTTAAGTTGACACGTCCTCAGGTAGTGTATTATGATATTAGAACACCAAACACATTCAGTATAATATAGATAGCAGAATCATATTTCTTTATATTGTTGTTTTTTTTGTTTTGTTTTTTTTGGTTTTTGTCTTTTTTGTCACCGGCACTCAGCCAGTGAGTGCACCCGCCATTCCTATATAGGATCCGAACCTGCGGCGGTAGCATCGCCGCGCTCCCAGCGCCGCACTCTCCCGAGTGCACCACGGGCTCAGCCCTATATTGTTTGTTTTTTAATTTCAAAGAAAGAGAAAGAGAGAAGAAAAATTAAAAATATACATCTATTAAACAAATCTGGCTTTGTTCTAGTACAATAGTGCTTAGAACATGATTTAAACATACATTTAAAGAGAGGGTTCATTATCTCATTTATGTGCTTCTGGTCCTGTTTTATGTTTGCACTTGGCAATAGCCACAGCAACTTCGGAAGGTCAGAACTTCCTGGGGCCTCTTTTCTGTACTAACGTAAAGAAAATTTAACCTGTCTTCAAAATTTTATGTGAGGCAAGAGTAAACTTAAGGATATACAATAAGGCTAGAGTAGAACAGCACTTAGATTAAGGAATTAATTATAGGTAAAATAAAGAAATACTAAATGGATATGAGTTTTATGCAGCTCCCCTTCTTTTTATTATTAATTCAGGGATGTAAATTTCGGGGAATCTAAGTAGGGACAATATGAGCCTAGGGAAAGAGAAGACTGAATTTGAAGTTATCAGTAAAAGGAGAAGGTAAAAGGAATATTCAAGTTTCTACATTATCTAATTCCATTCATGAGGAAGGTAGATATAAAATACATTTCAGACAGAATAATTTGTACTTTGTTCAGAGTTTTTTTCTATACAGTAAGGAATGAATGACTAAATGAAGGAAAGAATAAATTAATACGTAGGGAATACAAGAAAGACCAAAACAACGTTCACCTGATCCAGTTCCCCTGCTGGCACTGGTGAACAAATCTGAATACTCTAACTCATGGTTTCCTAAGGAAAAACACTCCAAAAGTCATCAGTCACCAGGTGGTATGAAATAGTTTGAAATGATTCAATGTTTTTCTGAAACTTTTCCAGCAACCTTTTGCAGGTGTTTTTAATAGAGAAAATGTGCCCATCTGTGGACGTTTACACACAAAGACCATATCAACAGATCCAAAGATTTCAAAACAGCTCAACTTTCAGCAGTCTCCTATTACGTGCATAAGCATATGTGATTAATTTTATTTACAGTAGCTTATTACTGTGTGTGTTTATTCATAAATGTGACAATGAGAATGATATGGACACAGCTGTCTGTGATTTAGCTTCAAGTTATTTGGATCAAATGATTAAGCTATTACATACTTCTTTAAAAAGAATTTTATGAAATTTATAGACAGCCAAAAACTCTAAATGTTGCTCCTAATTGGCTTTCGTCCATTTTCCCATTTATGAGAAACATTACTTACTGCTGATACTTATGGCCATTCTCTACTGAAACAGTGTGGTGGTACCGATCTCAGCCCAGAGATGAACCTGTGGTTTACACAATATGTAGAGAGGAAGAGGGAGGAGTAAGCCCTTAGAAGATATTTCATTCATTTCCACGGTTCTCATCTCTGTCTTCACATTAAAACAATCAGTAGAGACTTCAACACCTGCCAGCACTGGGCTTATCAATTAAATCAAATATCTGGGATAAGGGCAGGATATCAGTCTTTATTTATTTAGTTAGTTGAATTAATTAAGTGATTAATGTTACATCTCCCTAGGTGATTCCAATGTGCAGTAGGGTTGAGAAGTCCTGCTCTATGTAGAAAATGCACAAATCATTTTGAGAGAAAAATAAAGCACATTAAATACTAAACATAAGAATTTTAAGAAAAATAAATAAGTGGAGTCCAAATTAGGAATAAAACATAAGAACAAAAATATTCTAGGAAGGCATCCGAATATATATATTTCAATTAAAATGTAGGGTTTAACAACAACAACAACAAAAAATCTTTAAGGAGTATAAAGTAAGCTTGTTGGAATTTCTACAGCAAGCCAAAATGAATGGGAGAAAGTAAAAGAAGATTATTTGAGAAAAGACAAAGAATGAAGAAAACTATCCACTTGGTATTAAAAAGTTATATTGCATATCTAACAATAATAAAAAAATAAAATATTTAGCAGTGTTGCCAATGTTTCTATTTTTATTCTAGCTGGAATGTTAATAGATATTCCAGCTCTTTTAAAGCTCTTAACCCACCTGTGATGTAGGATTTATAGTTCCAATTAAACTAGCCCTCCTATCATCTAGCCAACCCTTTTCTTACCTCCACACACCCCCAACCTCCACTTCTTCATAACCGTTGCTGGGTATATCCAGCAGTGTAATTCCCTTGACGTCGTATGGTGTCATTACTTTCCTCCTTAACAGAGTGGTAATATGATATTGAGACCCCCAAAATTAATGAAAGTATTCTTCAACTTTTGTTATCTCTGACTGCTTTTCTTCAGAAATCACACCTTGTGTTTCATGAATCATGCAGTCTTTTGTTACTCAAAATGTGGCCCAGGGACCAGAACATGAACATCATCCAGGAGCTTGCACGAATTGGTGTATCATGAGTCCTTACTCCTGATTTACAGAATCAAAAATTTAAAATAAGATTCTAAGCTCATTTATATGCAAATTAGCACTGGCATTCTTTGATATAGAACATTTGTTTTGAGTCTTGCTGTAAAACAAAATTCACTCTTATATTAAACCAGCAGGCTGAATTATCTTACTCTACATGCCCTTCTCAAGAAAATTCACCCTACTGTGCCATTCATTCATATATTTCAGACACCACTGCTCCTATTTGTTTGTTCTCCAAACCCAACATCGTGTGTCAAGCTTCAGAGCTCTTAATGCCAGTCTCACCTCTGCCTATCATATTCAGTGTCTGCCACAGTAAACCAATTAGAAAGGAACACCTAATCCCACAAGATCACCCTTACAGAACTTATTCGAATGTTGTGAAGTGTAAATACCCACCAGTCTCAGTGAAAAGGTCACTCTAAATCCACCACGCCTATTGTAATCTATTACCGACCACCCATCTTCCAAATCCTCTTTAGTACTTTTATTCCCATTCTGCCTTGTGCTTCCTATTCTCTTTTCTAATACTTGTCCTTTCTTTCCCCAAATTATAGACTTTTCTCTTTTCATTTGGTGCTGCATAATTTTAAAACTCTTCTATACTCAACTTCTCTATAAATGTTCTCTTTGACTGCATACCTTAACTGAAATACAGCCCACTATCCTGGACTTTCTGCTCCCTACCATATTCTCAGGGTGAAGATGGTTATTTTCCAGTATCTCGTATATATACCGAATCAGGAGTCGATGTCTTCTTTTTCCTCACTGAAAATATCAGATCACTATTACTTTGTCTCCTTGAAACAAACACTACTCCCTTGAGACAGGTACAGATTTGCTTGTCTCCATGTTTTCTTACTGTTGTTATATACCTATTTACTTAAAACTTGAATAAATTTTTCCGTCGATAAAAAGTTTGGACACTTACCTAATCTTTCTTTCCAGTTCTAAGACCTGGGATCATCTAGAATGACTTACATAGCAACGTAGACAATATAAATAATATCAAACCTACTTAATTTTTTGTCTTTTTGAATTCCAAAAATCCTCTCCAGTGAAACTCCCTACACACTTTTATTCATGTTCTGAATTTGGATTTAGGGTTTCTCACTCTCAAACTCAATATTCTACCCTTTTAGGTTTCTTGCTTACATACTACCAAAACTACTGTTCTTTGACTTCAACGATACCTCAATACAGTTTGAGCAGCTAATTCGTGTATGTCCATCATCCCTTTCTCTCCTCACTTCCCTTCTCGTCCAGCTCAATTACAGGTCGCATGTTTTAAACACTCTCCATTACTGACATCTGTTGAATCTGGGATTCAGGAGTATTTTAGGAATCATTTGATAGATCATATATAAATTTGCAGAACTGGATGGAAAGAGAAAAGGGATTGAAACTATCTTGGTTTATCTCCTGCAGTTATTTCAATATGGCTTATAAGCCTATTATGTGCTTGATGCTGTGCTAGTCAGTAGGCAAAGTTTTATACCTGGGTCTGCCTAGGTTAAAAAAAAAAAGTTCGAACAAGTTTTAGGCAAATTTCTATTTGTCCATTTTATGGCATATATAAATGTAGTCTTTGGAATAAGGTAAATCAAGAAAAAAATAGGTAAATTTATAGCCAGAATGAATCAGTACCTATTATCACCATCCTGCACCTCTGTTTTCCCACCATGGTTACAGGACAGTGTGTTCTTACAAAGGAGGCATTCTTCTCCAGGATAAATATGCTTGAAATCTCATGACTAGACTTTATTGCACTGGGTTGTTATTAAGTCTTCTGTTACTCTAAAGTCAAGGAGAAGAGTCCTTGGTCTCAGTTCATTAATGAACTTGAAAGGATATGCCAATTACAGCAACCACCTACCACAGCTACAGTGAGGGCTTAGTTTTTGGCAGTACTTTTACTCAACAACTTATGTACACCTGAGACATGGAAAGCCCCAGTGGTTCTTCTCCACAAAACCCATATTTGAAGTAAAAGCCTCTTTTAGACTAACTCAAATCAGAGTTGAGCTTAATAAATATTGTTTCAACTGATTTATTATTCTTAGACAAAGCCAACTAATTTATGTCATTGAATTATTGATATGGCCAAGTCTCAGTAAAGAGTAAAACATGATCTTTTGACTTATTGCATATTTTAACCCCAAACATTATCACTACCTAAAAAGATATATTAAGTATAAATTTCAGTTTACCATTAATTAATGGTCTGAAGGACATTTTTCAATTCAAGAATGTCCAGTTTTCAGTGACATGAAAAATATAATATATAGTACTGTGTTATCTCATTATAAGTTGTACTATTTGTACCTATTCATATGAACTTGCACATTAAGACAAAAATACCCAAAAAGTGCTAGATGATTTTATTCAAAAGAAACTGTAGGAAAAAGGTAATAAGTTATTTTTTAAAAGACCTAATGGAGAATAAATACACATTAAAATCCACACAATAACCTCCCAGCAACAGAGGTGTGGATGTTTTAAGTTGGAACTCATATCTAGTTCACGGGTTTGAGAAAATATTACATTGTTCTATAAAACATCTGTAAGAAAAGGCTAAAACAGGATGATTTATGCATAATACCATTCCCAAGAGTCTTACTTAGAGTCCCTTCTCATGTAAATTAATTCTAAAAAATCGTATCTGTCATTATCAATTTATCTAAATCATTGTGCATCTTATCAATTTACCTTGGCTAACATAATCCCCTGAAGGGAAATATACTGGGATATATATTTCATGCAATTAAGAATACCATGGAGTGTCAAAAGGATATTTAAAATATGATAGGTTAAAAATGCATCATATTTTATCAAAATCATAGGTGATATGTATAATTTAATAAATAATGGTTTATTAATATTTTAAATATTTTAAGATTTGGGGGTACTAATTTTTTTAGAGTTAACTTACTTTCAAACATCTTAAATATCAAGTTCTTGACATAAAAGTATTGGCGTTTTCTGTTTTGTTTCATTTTTCTCTCTCTCTGCCTTTAGTACCTTTACCCCAAGATACAGAAATCGAAGTAAAGTAAAATATAAAGAAAAAGTTATTATTCAATATAATTTATTTTGTTTTATGTATAGCATTATGTAAACAGTATTAAAAATAAATTGGCTTTAGACATTACCATTTCAGTAAAGTAAACATGCCTGATCTACACTCTCTCAATCTTAACATGACAATCAATCCAAAAAAAAAAAAAAAAAGATAAATTGTTAGCTGTGTAAGCTCTGTTTTATATATGATCACATACCAAGGTTTTGTCATTAAATGATAATGTGTCTGATTGATAAGCATATTTCTAGACTGAATATCATATTTGCTTTATTAACAAGCCCCTTCTTCCCCCCGAAATGCAGATAGACAGTTTCAAAGGATGTAGTTGTAAGTTTCATCTCATTGACCTCTCAGCTAGCACTCACTTATATTGCAACATTTAAAATTACAAAAGTTGGAACAGAATCTGAAGCATGTACTCTCTTGAACTAACATCGGATTTATACTTCTCTATGTCCATACAAAAAAAAAAGAAAAAGAAAAAAAAAACAGCTGTCAAAAAATAATACAGCTGAAAAAAAATACTAAAATTAAAAAAAAAATTCCAAATATGCATAATTGCATTTAACAATGATTTAAAAATACATTGCAGGTAGAAATAACGATTAGAGCAACACATGCTAAAAGATAAGTTCCTTCATGTATTACATAAATCAAAAACTTCATCTGAACTTCATCTGAGACCAACTTAGTCAAGAATAATAAAGATCACCAGAGTCATAGATGATTTAGAATCTATTCAAAAGACTCCTATAAATAAAATTGTATCAGCTGTGAAAAACTGAATAGTTACACCTATAAGCCTGAATATTGTTCTATGGGTTTAGAAAATGGAAGCAATGTGGATGATAAATTGGATAAGATGAGAATGATGGCAAAGAGCTTATTTTGTCACAAGGATAGTTTTGTCAATCCTTGTTGTCAAAATAAAATATGAAAGTAGAAAGGGAGGAGATTGGGTGGCTTACACAGAAATGGCAGAATAATTGCATGAGTTAAAGAGATGCAGAGAGGAAAACATAGAAACTACTTTTAAAACAACAGCAGCATATTACTTTGCTTGGGCTACAATAACAAAATACCCACAAACTAGGTGGTATAAACCATAGAAATGTATTGTCCTGAGATATGGAGGACAGAAATCCAAGATCAAAGTGTCAGCAGGGTTAGTTTCTTCTGAGGGCTGTGAGGAAGAATCTGTCCCATGCCTTGTCCCTAGCATTTGCTGGCCTTCTTTGGTATTACTAAGTTTCTAGAAGAATCACCTTGATCTCTGCTTTCATCTTCATATGATATGCTCCCAGTGTGCATGTCTGTGTCCCAATTTTCCCTTTTTAAAAGGACCACAGTCATATTGAATCAGGAACCCAACCTACACTAGTAAGACTTCATCTTAACTAATTACATCTGTAATGACCTGTTTCCAAATAAAATCATATTCTTAGGTGCTGAGAGTGAAGGCTTGCTTGAGTTTTGGGGTGGACATTTGAGTGGACATTTGGGTTTTTGGGTAGACATAGTTCAACTCATAATAAGTGGTGAGATAAGAAACCTTTGAAGTGTAATTTGGCTTAAATAGTTTTAAATAAATGAGCAAGAATATGAAACAAAAACCCAGATAACCTCAAAGAAGGAGTTGAGTATCTGAAGAAAACAAAAATCTCATATGCTTGTCAAATTCAGATGAAAATATATATTTATTTCTGTATATTAAATCTTTAAAAGTTTGCAGTAGAAAAATAGCATTATCAAACACATTTTAGAATGTTAGAAAGTGGGATAAGCACTGAAAAGAAGTTTGCAGATCACTCCGGAAAAAGTAGAAAAGTGCTACCATCAATAATGAAAAATATATAGAACATATAAACTGTTTAAATTACTTCATTATAAAGCTCAGGAAAATGGGTTAAACAAAATAAATTTGGTTTACCCCAGCTTAAAAGTTATCTAAAAACAATTTGAACGTGAAAAGTTGAAAATTAAAAATGGAAAATAATATAAAAGGAAAATGATATGATCAAGAAAACAGATGTATCAGTATTAACTTCAGACAAAACAGAATTAAGAATGAAAGAGTTTACAATAGCACAGATAGGAATATTTTATATTGATTAAATATATAATTTACTAAAAATCTGGTATTATGATAAACACTAATACATCAAGCAGTATAGCATTAAAATATGTAAAATTAAATAGTAAGAAATGACAAACCCAAGATAGTAGAATAAAATTTTAAAATTAACCTTTCAGGTTTCCAGCTAAGATGTCAGAACAGCCAGTCCCCAGTGTCACTCTCTCCCACAAACCAACCAATTTACATCTATAGAAAAGCAACAACATCTAAGCTGGTGCCAGTTAGAGCTCAGGGGAAGAGGAGGAGAGACCTACAGAGTGCATGAAGGAGGAAGAAGCCACGATGAGAGAAAGAAAAAACGGCTCTGACCATTTTGTGCCGCACCGCTTTAAGGCTGGAGCTGCTGAGTGCATTGAGCAAGAGCTGGCAAAAGCTGCAGCTGTGCCCTTTGGATGCAGTTGTTTGGAAGAAGCAGGGAAGAAGAGGACCTTGCTGGTCCCCAAGCCAGGAAGACCACTAATAGGGTTCCCGTGGACCCACATAGGACCAAGGAGCTACAACAACTGAAAAAAAAGGAGCCACTCAGAGGCCAGTGAGTCATCACAAGGGACCAGAGCATGGACTGTCCTATGGGATGGATTGACAGCACGGGTGGTGGGGGAGATGGGCTCACTGAGAGAACACTGGGGCACAGCAAGGACAGCTGACTAGTGCCCCAGTCAGTGAAGGACCACTCAGAGGAGACTGGTCAGGAATATAGAATTGCATGGGGTGCAATTTGATGAAAAATCTCAGGCCCAGATCAGAGTTTCTACACAATCCAGGTGCACGGGGTCTCTAGAGAGCCGGAAGTACTTATAGAGTCAACCATTAAGACCTAAGCTGCACAAAAAGCCTTCCCTAGGGAATCAGCAGCAGAGCAGCAATTTAGCTAAACCACACAGCTCAAATACTGGTCCCCACAGGAAGTTCACCCATTTTAGAAGTAAGCAAAGGAAAAAAATTTATTTCTGGCCCAGGCATACCACCAGTGCCTCGGGCCAGCCTGTGGACCTGAGGTATCGAGCTGGAGACTGGATCCCTCCCCACAACCAGGCAAACCACCAGTGCCAAGGAGCATGCCAAAAACTTCACCTCCATGTGGGTGACCCACTAAAGCCACCACAAGAACCACGGCTGCTGTGAAAGCAGCTAGACGCCACAACCACCATGCAAATGGTCTGCCAGACACTGGAATGTATTGATATAAGGACAGTCATGAGCAGAGCCAAACAAAAGAAGAGGCTGTCTCTCTCCATAAAGCCCATTCCAGAATGATCGTAGAAGCATCTGCTCTACGATAATATTGGGGGACCTGAACACACCTCTCAGCATTGGACAGATCATTTAGGCAACAAATCAACAGAATAAATATTACTCTTTCAGAAGGAGAGAAGAAATCAAGGGTAATTAGAGAGGGGAGAGGGGAGAGAGAAGGGGATGGGGAGAGATTGGACAAGTGTTATAAAAAATAAGTATGATTTCTAACAATATATATGCTAGTAATATTGATTTGATCAACGTATCTCAACATTGAACCCCCAAAATATGTATAATCAATTATGATTCAATAAAAATTTTTTAAAAATGTAAAATGTTCAGGGAAGACAGGAAGCTGGGGAGAGTTATTTGAGTAGCTTCCCTGATTTTCAGAATTCTATTATGATCAAAATTTCCTGAGAGAGGGATTTTTAAAAGTTTCCAGGCTGACTGGTTAGCTCAGTCAGTTAGTGCTCGGTGTTTAACACCAAGGTCAAGCGTTTGGATCACTGTACATGCCAGTCTCCAATAAAAGGAAATAAATTAAATTTAAAAAAAAAAATTAACCTCAGTAAAAAAAGAAAAAAAATAGGTATCTAGAATATTTGGATAACATAAATTGCAAGCTTTATCAAATAAACATGTTAAACTTCACTTAAGCAGAGATACAAAATCTCTCTAGGGGCATATGTTGTCTTGCATGGGAGAGTCTTCACAAAAAAAAAAAAAAGAAAAAAAAAGAAGAAGAAGAAATAGTATTAGCCATCAAATTGAAAGAATGAAGCTTTTCTACAGGCTCACGATATTCAAGGGAATCTGAAGATTCATGATTTTCAGGTGTGTCAATCCAGATGTTAGCATACTATATGTCATTCTTTTCTAATCAAGGCCTTGACTTTGAGCTGGCTACTTTCACTGGGAACTTAACCTTCTTTGGAGCTTGGTTACACTCACCAGTAAGTCTGGTACCTGATCTCCATCTTTCTCTTGGAATCTACACCTTTGGAAGATATATAAAACAAGCAGCATTAGTCAAGGGAAGAAAATGCAGTCCCAGTGAAGGCCTCAGCCATCCCAGTGGATGGCTCTGGAGGTGAAATGGTACTTCAGAATGATTCAGAGATAGGACTATTCTTGCATTAACCATTATCAGCTCCAAGGCAACGGAGAAGTAAGTGTAAACTTGGGTTATGCAGAAATACTCTGAGTTACTTTAAAACTTTATATTTCTTTTGTAGATAGCTGAGTTTAACAAAAGTGACTACCTTTTCAGGACTTATTTTGTAATACCAAGAAATATCTGCATATGTGAGTAAAACACCTCAGAAATTTGAAGAGATTTAAACATATACATTGGAATAAATGAAAAAGTTGTCACATTTATAATTTAACAATTACGCATGTTATAAGTCAGCAATGAACATTTAATTTTTCATTCTTTTTGTAAAAGGTTTTCCTTATGCTAAGATGTATAATTCTCTGGTTTAATGAAAGTTCTATTTTGAAGATTAGGCAATACAGTTAAAATATTCTATTAAACATGCTGAGATATGCAATGGAAAATTTGATAAATTTATCTAATATAAATATTTTGATATTTTAAAATAATTGTTACTTAAAAAAGTGATGTCAAATATAGGCTTGGCAACAAATCAGTTTGTTCCCATCTCGATTAATACATGCATAGCACTAACAAGTTTCTTAGGCTCTGCTTTGCTTTGCTTTACTCACACTACTCAGCAGAGATACAATTTATGGCTATTTTAAGTAGTTCTGTTACTACAGTGATAGAAAATAGGTTAAAAAGGCTAAATCACTATTGATACATAGCCAGCAAAGGTACAATTTTAAGTTGATAATTTACTGTGAGGAAAAGAGAAAACAGAAATAAAATAAAAGTTCTATTTTAGCCTTCGTTTTTCTGTTGAACTGTAATCACTAGCTTTCAGTATCTTAAGCGTATTTAATTTAAAAGTGAAATAAATGTCAAGTGAACTTAAAAATAAAGGTAATTTTATTTCACAAGTTGAAAATATGCTGTTGATAGTTCAATTGATCTCAGCATAAATATTTAAAACTTCTCCAATATAATGTTGTTTTAAATTTTAGACATTGTACATATAGTTGTTATAGCATTTTAGATTTAATTCATTTTCTCATAACAATTTATAAATAGAACTTATTTTTAAATAACACAAAAAATATAGTTATTGTTCACCTAAAGGGAATTTACCAGTAATTCACCTTTTATACTACTTTACTGTGTTTTGTTTTTTGTTTGTTGTTTTTGTTTTTATTTTTGGTTCATTTAATTCTAGTATATATTGAATGTCACAGAAAGGTTGCTTAACTATGAAACACTTTTTTTAATATTTGGAAAATATTCATATATAAGGATGTATGTTTGGAATTTATATTTGTGATTTGTTTAACTTAATTGTTACTTAAAAATTAGTAATGTTTTCTATACAGATTTTTATAATAAAATAAAATATAAACATTTGCCATTATGGTAATTGAATTCTCAGCAAATCTATGATCATTTTGCCAAAGAGCGCATATTACTTTAAAAACATTCTAAAATACGGTTTTTCAATTATTTTATTTTAATGTAAAGGATTTTTTCTTTAACTACTGTCATTTTAATTTTTTTGTTTTTCAGAAGTTATTCATAATTTTAGAATTTTAAAAATATTACACAATCTTTTATCTACATAATCCACATTCTGACTATCTTCTAACTTTGTATATTAAATTTGGGTCCAAATGGCAACATAATCTTTCAAAATTGCTAATAAAAAATGACTTGTTACTTATTTCACTTCCAGAATGATCTCAAGAAAAACTGTCTCTACTATTTCTTGATGTTAGTTTTAACCTAAGAATTTTTAATGACGATTTTTAACAAATCTTTTCTTTTACCTAGTCTTCCAATGTTCTTAAATTTTTTAATGAGTTATTTAATCAATTAGACCTTACAAGCTTATCATACTGTTTAATGTCTATTTTGTATGTTATATAAAGATATATTCTTATCCGTGTGTGTGTATATATCCTTGTATGTATGTGGGTGTGTATATAGATACATATTTCCTTAAACATTCTTTTCTTTTGTAGTTTTCTTTAACCTACATGATTTTATCTGAAACTTATACTATTCATTTATTCCTACTACCCTTTGTAAAATGACTCTAGATAAATTACTACTCTGCTTCACTATCTTATTATTTTCTCATTGTTTGACTTTAGTTACAGTTACATTTTTCTTATTTGTTTTTTATATTACCTTTTTTATAGATCCACATCTTTCAGTAAATACTTTGTCTTTGTGAATGAAAGTATATTATTAAAATACATAGAAATATAAAACCTATTACAGGAAAACTTTGCACAAAAGATAAGAAGACATGGATTAAAATTTTTGCCATCTTTTTATTAGCAAAAGTTGGCAGTAACCTATCAATTGCTGCAGTTTGTAGTGAAGTAATTTTTTGGTAAGTTATTATGTAGTAATAAAAATGAAGATACATTTCTTCATATAAAAACAGAAGCAGATACTAAAAATATAATTCTGGATGAAAAATAAACAGCAAATAAATTTACATCAAATTAATCTCTTTAAAAATGTTATATAATGATTGATTTTTGTATATATATGTGTGTGTGTGTGTAAATATACAGTCATATGTAGGGAATGCATGTGCTCGTGCGCAGGAGTGCAGAAATAATAACCACATCAACAGTGTGTTCAAAGAAAATCCATTAAACACAAAAGGTTGCTGATGGTAAAAATAAAATAAATTTTAAAGAGAAAAACTTAGACAATAATAATAATATATAAGACCAGGTGTTTGCTCAACTCAGTTCTTTACTTCAGAATACTAGAATGAACTGATCAAAATTCAAATCTACAACTCATTTTGGATTTGGGAAATTTTTGAGAATCTTTCTTTAATGGTATGGCGGTTTCTTATGTTTCATGATTCCTTTGAAAACCTCCCTCTTCCCTCTTCTCTCTTCTTTATTCTGAATTCAAAAAAGTCCTAAATTCTTTTGATTCTCATTTCCTTTTTATTGTGGATGTTTGAAAGCATCCTCCAAATAAGTCAAATATTGACATAGTCTTAAAAAGTTTGCATTATTTTTAAAAACATAAAATTCTCTTTTTGTCTTAGAGGAAGCACAAAATTGTATCCTTAGCCTTCAAAACTAAAACACCTGTATGTCAACACATTTAATTATGTGGTATCTGTGGCTTATCTGAAGGCATTCCTGTTTCTCTTCTAACACTCTTCTCTGCTATAAATGAAAATCCCTCAGTGTGGAGAAAATTTTATTCCTTCATAATGAAATTCCACTTGGCAAAAACATTTCAATCTTACACCAAATTTATCTGCTATCTTTCTTGAGCTGTTTTAAAAATATTTTAATTAGATTATGATTAAGATTATATTCAATTAATCTATATTACTTCTTATAATGTATATTACTTCATAATGCATGTTATATAACATTTATATGTATATTCATATGTATACAAATATGTATATAACAGCATGATATATATTAATTAGCCATTACAGAATTGCCAGCATTGTTATTCTTCTGTGAAAATCATTATAGATCAGTAAACAGCAAAACTTTTTGTTAAAAAGCCATACCATTTTCTTGTTTTCATTTCTCAACTTCACTTTAGTCTACCTTAGTTACTGAGGTTAGACTAAAGGTGTAGTAGATTATGTTCATAGTTCTATATTTAAACATGGAAATAGTATATGTTAAGCTGCCCTGGTGCTTAAGTTAATAAATAATAATTTTTATTACCCAATCAAAACAGACTATGCAGTATACAGAATCATGTGGAAAACAGAGACATAAAATTGTACAAAATTTATTGGTCAACATTGAATGAAGAAGGGATATTATAAAACTAAATTTGAAAATAATTCTACACACGTCTTATATATGGGATTTTAGTAGAATGAGAAACAGAAAAAATAAGTAAAAAAGCTGTGCCCCTAGGGTTAGGCAGTCGATTTTCTACTTTGGTCTTGACTTTTTCTGATAATAACTGACAGGCTCTTTTACTGCTTCCAATGCCCAGAACAACCTTATTGTCAAGGCACGTTGACATGCACAGGTGGAAGATATATGGTCCATTCTTAAATAAGCAAGATTTTCTAAATGACATATGCAAGTAAAACATATTGGTCTTCGTATGCCAGGGCTTTGCAAGAACAAGCAATTAAGCATTCCTAGACTCCTTGCACCTGTGGCAATGCCAGTTCCAAATTCATTAAGCAGGCATCTGTGTCCAGAAAAAGGTCTGTTGATTTTTTATTTGCTTGCATGAAAACCAAAGCTCTTTACATATTGCAACAGTAGATTAGAGAAGAAATGATTGCCATTCCAAGTAGTTTTAGTTGCCAGTGCCTTGTTGTCTTTTGTTTTTATTTTCCCTTATTCCACACAGACCTTTGTAGATTTAACTGATCTATATGTGAGATAATTTTCAATTCCCAACATAATTTTCAAAGAATTTATAACAACAATTGTTAATCACGTTGGTATCTTTGAAAATCAAATTAGTTACAAAATTTTGCCTGGAAAAGTCCATGTATGCTTAATATTTTGCATATATTTCAACAAGCAGCTAAGATGCAGGCTAATTTTTCAAGTGATCAAAAATGGCTTAAATAAGGTGGAAATATAATAGTCTCTCACACAACAGTGTCGTATAAAAGGGGTTAGATGGGCTGTGCTCCAGGCCCAATTCTTCTTGCTACATCACTATAACCTAGGTTGTTACTTTCATTTGTATGGTAGGAATAGGATCACTGCTATGTTTGCATTTCAAGTAGAAGGAAGAGAGAGAGAGAAAGCAGGGCCATGAGCCATTACATTTTTATCATTTTGAAGAGTAGGTGCAGGTATCATTTTCTTTCACATACTGTTGTTCAATACTTACTGGCACAGCTGACCTACCTACAAGAGTAGTTAAGAAATAAAATCCATAGCTGAAAATCCATGAATGCAACAAAAACTCAGTCAAAAGCAGCATTATTAATTAATAGCAAACGTGCCATAATTTGGTTTATTGAATTCTGGTTCTATGGACAATTTTCAAGGTCATAAATACACCTCTTGTAAATGTGTTTAGATATAAACAGTTCTGTGGAGAAATTTAATCTGTTTTGTAAAAGGATCTCATGTCTCCCAATTTTTTAAGGAAATATCCCCTTCTCTATTGTGCCCTACCATCCAGTTGTTAATGTAAAAAACCTGGAAATAATTCAGAATATTTCTCACTCATACCAACCCCATGTCCAGCTCACATTTTCTCATTTAGTTCTTTCACCAAATATACTCTTAATCCAGTTACTTCTACAAATTTCCACTGTTCCAACCCAATCAAAGTCATGAAGTTAAAGATATTATCATTCCTCTTGGTGAGATTACTTTAAGGACCTACTAACTGGCCCCAGAGGTCCTTTTTTCCCCCCTTTCTCATTCACTCCAAAGATAAATTATATTTCTTTTTGTTTTTTGCCAGATTTTATATTTCTAAAAAAAAATAAGATTATATGATTTCCAAACTTAAATGTTTAATACCTTTCTATTTCTTTAAACCTTATTTAAAATTTATTACTATGACATTCAAGATCATACATTTGTGACGACCATCTTTCTAACGTAATTTTATACTAACCCCCTGTTCTTTCTCATCCTCCAGGTTCCAAGTCTTTCTGTTCTTCAGACGCACTAACCCTCTTCCCAATTGATAGCTACAGCAAATGCTTTTTATTTTACCTTAAATACTTTCCTTGCACTGGCTATTCTTTTCAAATATTTTTGTTGAAAATTCTTTCAAGATGCTTTTATTGAAAATCGGTATAGATATTTAGATATTTTAAAATGGGACTATTGGTTTTCATGTTTAAACTAATTTCCTTGCATTTGTTTTTTTTCTCTATTCTTACCTGTCACTTGTAGATAAGGTCTATACTGACTAGACAATGAATCTAAGGAAGAGCTCACTAACTCTTTTAACCTAATTGAAGTGGTTTGCTAGCTCGACTTATGAATCCTTGCTTCTTCCCCACTACCAAAATTAGTTCCAAATGATTTTTGAGAATATTTAAAAGGAGGCATCTGTCATCTAAACATTAAAGGTAACATCAATATAAAGCTTTCTTTATGCCAAGAACTGGTTTATCTCAACTGTCTTCCTCTCCTATTCTGGCTTCTTCATCTAATGTCTTTAAATTGCTCTTAAAGATGCTGAAGGTTAGTAAATGTTTATACTACCACTGGTGCCCAGCAGGAGGTTGCTGTAACCCATCTCAATTATATAGTTTCTTTCCATCCCCAAAGATACCTTTCTCTATTACTCCCAAAACAACAATGGGTTCTGTTTTTAGAAGGGTTAGTGATCACCACACCTTGCCAGGCTTTGATTCCTCTGTCCCAGACCCACATTACTTTACAAACACGTAAAAGTATTACCTCCAAACTTTTTGCTACAATAAAATATTCAATTTAGAAGGCTTTTAAATCCACATAGCAAAAATCTCCAACTCAATTTAGCTTAAAATTGTAATCTCAAAATTTGTAGTGCAAAGTTTGTGTGGAGACTCCTTAGCATAGGAAACATGTTCTGAGAAACAGAAAAATGCTCAATACTTTATTTTCCATTATTAATAATTACCACATTTGAATTCACACATATGTTCACAGGTATGCACGTTTCAATAAAGATTATAAATAGCCTAAGATAAAATCATACTTCTTATTTGTGAATCTAAATGAAGTAAGATATTACAATTTTAAATTTGTATGCACACAAAAAGAATATTAAATATATTCAAAGGAAAACTTGACAAGGTTAAAAAATGAATAAATACACGAACATAGTGTTAAAAAAATAAAACAAGAAACTAACTTCTCATAATTGAAAATTTTCAAAAGCTAAAAAATTGTAGAAAGTGTAAAAAATCCAAATAAAAAATAAGAGAGGAAATAATATAGGAAATTAAATCAATAAAATAAAAAAAGAGAGCATTCAGAGATATTTTACACATATGGAATCAACTTATTTATGACAAAATCAATACTGCTGTGAAGTGAGAAAATGATAGTCTTTTCAGTAATTAGTACTGGGTCAACTGGATTCTTTAGGGGAAAGTTTTGATTCTTATATCACAACATTTATGAATAGTAATTCTAGTTGGATTATGAATAAAAATATAATAGATAAAGCAATACACATTCAGAAACAAACACGAAAATATGAGGGCTCTTCAAAAAGTTCACGGAAAGATTTGTATTATCTTTCAATTCCACTTCTTCACGAACTTTTTGAAGTACCCACATATCTTTATGACAGATAGTAAGCAAAGAATTCTCAAATAGGGCACAAAAAACATACACCTTAAAGGAAAGATTATAGCACTGATTATAAAAATGATTAGAACTTCTGGTCATCAAAATATTCCATTGATAGAGTGAAAAGAAAACAGTGAGAGAAGATATTTGCAATACTGGTAAATGACAAAGGACTTACGAACACAATATACAAAGAACCTCTAAACATTAATATGAAGGTACCCTGTTCAATAGCAAAAAGAGCAAAACTTAACAGGTGCCTCACCCAGGAGAGGATATCCAAATAGTTAAATGATGGATGCAATTTCGTTAGTTTTTAAGGGGGTGCAAATTAAAATCTAAATGAGGTACAACAACCCACTTATCAAAATGACTAATATTAATACCAAGTGTTATTGACAACGTGGAACAACTTGAAAACTCAGATACCACTGGTTGAATAGTAAACAAATAAAGCCATTTCTGATATATCATGATCCAGAAATTCTATTCCTAGTTATATATTCAGTTGATATGCAAACATATATTCACTAAAATCAATTATTACAATGTCCGTAGCAACAAAATTCAGAATTGACAAAAAGAAAATAAGAATGAACAGACTACACTTCGTACAGTGACATAGATGTTACATACAAGTAGGATGTTAAGCAAAAGAAACCACACACAAAGCACACAGACTGTTCTATATTACTCAAAGTCCTAACACAGACAATTATGATTAGTTAGAAGTGGGAAGGTAGTTATCCTGAGAGATATAGTGACTGGAAAATGTACAAAGGAATTTCTGAAGTTCTGGTGATGTTGATCTACTGACGTTTAGGTGCTTAAAAGATAGTTGTGTTCAGTTTGTAAAAATTCATCTGGCTATATACTTACTATTTTTGCATTTTTACTTTGATATAAAATTTGCATAGAACATATTGCAATGTATTAAAGGTGACTAAATAATAAAATGGTTTTGTATGTCGGTTTCTAAGTATACTAATTTAGATGTAACCACAATATTTTTAAATTGTTACTAAAATAAACTCGGTTAGTTTCCAATTCAAAGAAAAAAAATTCCAAAAGGAACTTCAGATATTTTAATCTAGATATCCTATATTATTATGTCACCCATCTGTTCTTTATTTCACATTGGTGCATTTTTCCATAGTAGCCTCTTTATTCTGCCAAGATAACCCAACCAATGTCAAATAATGAGCAGACAAATGTGGTTATTCCTAAATGA
Source organism: Cynocephalus volans (assembly GCF_027409185.1). Taxonomy (NCBI): domain Eukaryota; kingdom Metazoa; phylum Chordata; class Mammalia; order Dermoptera; family Cynocephalidae; genus Cynocephalus; species Cynocephalus volans. The sequence continues at coordinate 101,340,737 of NC_084468.1, read as the reverse complement.
GTTTTGCAAAAATAAAAAATGTTAAAATTGGGCCAAAAAAGATACTATTTCTAAATCAGAGATTCAAATTTTATACCATAGTAGACTGCAAAACAGCTAAGTTTAGGTCTAGTGTGAGAGAAACACAGACGACATTGTTTAAATGACATCAAAAAAATATATGTTTAGGAAATAACATTATTAAAAAATAATTGATGTTGATTATTCCAGGAATTCAAGTGCAAAAATAGCTAAGCAATGTAAAAATATTCACCCATGACTAAGTATCTTCAAACTAATGACTGTGTACTTTGAGAAAAACAAATTTGTATCTTCTCTTTACAGTATGTTAAGTTAAAATCCACAACTAAGGGCTTGAAAGTCTTAATAAAAAGAAAAGATGAACTGATTTGATCAGAAGATAATGTACTCCAAGAGAAAGCTATAAAGGGAGAGATGTTAAGAAGTAAAATTATAAAAATGTATCTGGAATTAGCCATATGCCTAACAAGTCTATGGGGAACAAATTTTTTAAACATAGCTAGGAGAATGTGAAAAATGTGCAGAATATTGCATACCAAGTAAACAACACGCTTCAAAATAAATCAGAAAACTATGTCAAAAGGTTACAAAGTGATAAACCTATAGAACTGAGAAAAATGGACCTTTCCTGATCAAATAGAAATGTTAAGCTTGAAAAACGTGAGCACATCATTCAGAATGTGAGCATACTGGGTATAAGAGTGATAAAGGTAATAAGATAATGGCACACAAAAATGAAAATCTAGATGGTAATAAAATCATAGAAATATCATCAACTATACCAAATAAAATAAAATAAGTGAAATGAACTTCAAAACAGCCTTTATTATAGTGATGGCTAGTTGTCATATCTGCCTAATATGAGTCAGACAAAAGATGGATGCATTTGAAATGTCTTACAGAATAAAAATCCCAAATGCCACTCAAATACTAATATGTGAATTTATAGCATAATTTTTGTTTGAAACTAAAAGAAGAAATAAAAGCAAGAGACACAGATACATTTCTTGGCTTGAAATATACTTATATCAATCAGCAATTGAACTTATTAATTCAATAATTGTTGAAAAGGACTACCAATTGATAAGCATACTTCTCTTTCTTTATATGGTATTTTTCACATTCAGTCTAAGATGAGTTTGTCCATTGAATTACAGGTGATATTCTCTATATTAAAATTTTTATTTTACTGTAATTAAAATTAAAATGATACTCCGAGGAATAGTGAATTTTATTATATTAGACAGATTTGGGAAGTGGACATGCTTTATCCCTTCCTATCAGAAGCATTAAACACTAGTCCAATGCACATTTGCATTGCAAGTAGGCTAAAAATTTGTTTAACATACATCAATGTATTAATGACAGTCTTCGGAACAAATCACTCATTAAATTAAATTCCCATTTGAGCACATTTATGGTTTTAAGAGAGATGAAATTAGTCTTTTACAAAAGATATCAATTAGGAAAATAATAGCAATGTAATATAATATTCACTATACTGCTGTAAAAATATACACATATGCATAAGAACATGCCCACTCACATAAACACACGCAATGTATAGGAAGTGGGAGAGAGAGAGAGAATCTACATTAAAAATATACAGCGATAGAAAACTAATGTCTGATTTTATCTTTAAAAAATATATTTTTTATTTAGGACTAAGAATCTTTAGCAATAAGTTTATTGATTCTTAGAATAAATTTATTTTACCCATTTATTATTACATAAAGGGGAATCTATGATAGCAGGGAGAAAAAGAGGTGAACAGATTAGTAGAGAATAAAAACACACAAAGTATGAATTGATATAAAACAAGCAGACTATATTGACAGTGCCAAAGTAATAAATGGAAGTACAATACAGTTTCATGGACATATTTTGCATAATATATTTTGCATTTATCATGGTCATCATGATGATAAATGTGGGTTAAATTATGATCTGCAAGATATTGTTCATTGAATATATGAGAATCATGGACACAAGTTTTACATATACCCATTTTATGTAATTTTTAAAGTTCTTTGAATACCTTGAAAGTTGCACATTTTAAAATATCATTTATTATAAGCATAATATTATTACAAATTATGATTTTAGTTTATGCCCTTTACCCAATCTATTCCTACCCAGACCCACCTCCCCACTTCACCCACATCTGTGCTATTCTAAAAGTTCAAAGAATTGTTTAGATCTTTCTTTTCTTTCTTTCTTTCTTTCTTTCTTTCTTTCTTTCTTTCTTTCTTTCTTTCTTTCTTTCTTTCTTTCTTTCTTTCTTTCTTTCTTTCTTTCTTTCTTTCTTTCTTTCTTTCTCTTTCTTTCTTTCTCTCTCTCTCTCTCTCTCTCTCTCTCTCTTTCTCTCTCTCTCTCTCTCTCTCTCTCTCTCTCTCTCTTTTCACACAATTATGAATGAGAACATGCAGTATTTCTCTTTCCTTGCAGGGTTTATTTCACTTAACATAATTTTCTCCAGACTCATCCATGTTGCTGCAAATGGCAGAATTTCATTCCATTTTTTGGCTGAGTAGTATTCCATTGTGTATATATATATCACTTTTTCCTTATATAGTCATCCATCGAAGGACATTTAGGTTGGCTCCATATTTGGGTTTTGTAAATAGAGCTGCAATGAACACAGGAATGCAGGTTTCCCTTCAACATGATAATTTCCATCTTTTTGGATATATGCCCAGTAGCGGGATTGAGGGATCATATGGTAGCTCTATCTGTAGTTGTGTGAGCAACCTCCATACTGTTTTCCATAATGGTTGTGCTAATTTACAGTCCCACCAACAGTGTAGAAGAGTTCCCCTTACCCTACCTACATCTTCACCAGCATTTGTTGTTTTTTGTTCTTTTTAATAATGGCCATTCTAACTGGGATGACATGATATCTCAATATGGTTTTGCTTTGCCTTTCTCTGATGACTAGTGATGTTGAGCATTTTTCATATACCACTAGGCCATTTGTATGTCTTCCTTTGTAAAGTGTCTATTCATGTACTCTGCCCATTTATTAATTGGATTATTTGGTTTTTTACTGTATAGTTGTTTGCTATACAATATATTCTTTGTATATTCTAGATATTAATCCTTATTGGTTGTAGGATGTGCAAACATTTTTTCCAATTTGGTAGATTGTCTCTTTGCTCTGTTGATTGTTTCCTTTGCTGTGCAGAAGCTTTTTATTTTGATATATTCCCATTTGTGTATTTTTTCTTTTGTTGCTTGTGCTTTTGAGGTCTTATTCATAAAGTCTTTGCCTAGTCCCACTTCTTGCAGTGTTTCCCCTATGTATTCCTTAAGTAATTTTATGATTATGGGTCCTATAAGTCTTTAACCCATTTTGAGTGTATTTTGGTATATGATGAGAGGGGCAGGTTTGGTTTCATTCTTCTATATATAGAAGTCTAATTTTCTCAGCACTATTTATTGAATAGGCAGTCTTTTCCCCAATTTATGTTCTTGTTGCCTTTGTCAAAGATCAGTTGGCTGTAAGTCTTTGGGTTGATTCCTGGGTTTTCTATCCTGTTTCATTGATCAGATTATCTGTTTGTATGCCAGTACCATGTTGTTCTGGTTACTATGGCTTTGTAATATAATTTGAAGTCAGGTAGTGTTATGCCTCCAGCTTTATTTATTTTACTCAGGATTGTTTTGGCTAATTGGGGTCTTTTGAAGTTCTATATGAATGTTAGAATTGCTTTTTCTATTTCTAGAAGGCCAAGGACAGATATTGCTTTACTCCTGGCAAAATACTTGCATATTTTAAATATCTTTTGTCCATTTCTTCCCCTTTTATTTTTCATCTTCAATGTTAGTTGGGTTTTTCAGGTGACATGATTTAGCTTCTGTCTCTTTTCTGTTTGCATATTGGTCTTAATGGTAGGTTTTGCTCTTTCTTGTAAATCTGTGATACTGATTATAATTTTTCAGATTCCAGATGCAGGACTTCTTTGAGTATTTCTTGCAGGGTTGGTCTTGAGGTAGTGAACTTCCATAATTTTTGTTTGGGAAATATACTATTTCTCCCTCATTTCTTAAGGATAATCTTGCTAGATATAATTTTTAGCCTTTAGTATTTTGAACATGTCATCTCATATTTTTCTGGTTTGTAATGCTTCAATTGAGAAGTCTGGTATTAATCTGATTGTGTCTTGCTTATAGGTGACGTAATGCTTTTCTCTTGCTGCTTTTAGAACTCTCTGAGTTTTGCCAGTTCGACTACAATGTGTCTTGGAGAGAATCTTTTTGGATTTCATCTGTTTGGTGATCTTTGGGCTTCTTCGATCTAAAAGTCTGCGTCTCTTCCTATACTGGGAAGTTCTCTGTTATTATTTTCCTTGAATATGTTTTCAATGCCTTTTCCTTTCTCCTCCCCTTCTGTAATACCCATGATTTAGATGTTTGTGTGCTTGAGGTTGTCTGCTAGCTCTCTTAAATTTCCTTCATTTTGTTTAATTCTTTTTTTCCTTTCTTTTGTCTTCCTGGGTTATTTCAAAAAGATGAGCTTCGAGGTCAGAAATTCTTCCTTCTGTTTGCTCTAGCCTGCTGCTCAAGCTTTCTGTTCCATTTTTTATTTCATTGAGTGAATCCTTTGGCTCTCAGAGATGCTACTTTTTTTTAAGGGTATTAATCTCTTTGTAAATTTCTTCCTTCATGTCCAGGATATTTTTTCTTGTTTTGTTGTGTTGTCTAGCTGATTATTCTCTTATCTCTTGGAGTTTTCTTAAGACCAGCACTTCGAATTCTTTTTCAGACATCTCATGGGTTTCCTGCTCTATGGGTAATGTACTTGAGAATAACTATATTCATTTGGTTGTGACATATCTTCTTGTTTTTTTGTAGTTCTAGTATTTTTTCATTGGCATATGGTCATCTGGTAGGACACCTGTTTCTGCTATTACTCTGGAGTGGGCTATGAGGGGAAATACTTCCTCCTCTATTTGTAGGCTTTGCTGGTGACTCTTTTTGTATTCAAAGACTTGAGTATGAGGTGGGTGTGCCTTCTCCAGGCTTATGGCAGGTGCATGGGCCAGTGCCTGGAGCCAGGTCTGGGTGGCGCTCACCTGTGTTACCTGTGCAGTCATTCTGTGCCTTCTCTGGGAGCCTGGGCTGGGTCATGGGCAAGTTGTACATTTTTAACCACTTTAAAATGCCTAAATTCCTCAATCAGTATAGAATTTTTAAATTGTGGGTTTATCACGATTATTTTGAAATCTCCCCCACAAAACTTATTAAGCTTTTAGCAACTTTTTATCTCAGTGCAAAAACCGCAGATACAACAATTTCCAACACTTTTTGTTCCCCTAACCCAGACTGTCCTCTGAGTGGATGTTGTTAATGGCAAGCCAGTGTTCATTAGGTATATTGAAGCATTTACTATGCAATTTGAGAGCAGGACCCGGAGGTAATCAAATTGTTGTAGATGATAGTGAGGAAGAAACTTGAAACTGGGGAATGAGAATCAAAAAGTGATGACTATTGTGTTAGTAAGTGTCTCCAGAGAAACAGACCAGCAGGATGTGTGTGTGTGTGTGTGTGTGTGTGTGTTGTGCATGCGCGTGCGCGTGCATGCGTGTGTGTATAGAGAGAGAGATTTTAAGAAATTGGCTTACATGAATATGGAAGCTTGGACAATCCATAATCTGATAAAATAGGAGACTCAGGGAAGAGTTTCAGGTCTTGCTTAGGGAAGTCAGTTTTTTGTTCCAATAAGGCTTTCAACTGATTGGACACAGCCCACCCATAGTATGAATGTTAATCTACTTTTCTCAGATCTACCCATTTAAATGTTAATCTCATCCAAAAAACACCTTCACAGAAACATGCAGAATAATATTTGACCAAATATTGGCACTATTGTCCAACCATGTTGACTCATGAAATTAACCATCACACTGATGAGGGAGAGCAAGAAGTCAGTGAGAACAGGACTGAAACGCAGAGGACAGCCTGGTGGTTGGGCAGACAGTAGAGAACTGTGGTGATGATAAATATCTAATTGATGTTTTTTATGTGGTTTTTCATGATTATCTTCCTCTATTTCTCCTATGGAACCATAAGAAATGGCCACATTATTCTCTAATACATTTGAATGGCAAGTAGTATCTAATCAGGAAACTCAAATTTTTATTTTTCTTTCATGTCAGGCTGTGATGAAAAGTGTAATTGTGATGACTGTCCATTGAAATCTTCATAGTAAGAAGTTTGTAGCTGAACTTGGTTGCACAGCTGGACTACATATCCTAGGTTTTCATTGGTAGATGTGGCCTTATGTCTAGGTTCTTATAAAAGGATGTAAATAACTTGAAACTATGAGCTGTCAGAGAAAATATGTGCCTATTCCATGTGCTTTCCTCTTCCCCACAACAGTTATATGGGTACATGTGAATGAGATTCAACCATGAAAATGACACCAATACTCTCAAATGTTTTGATTCCTTCTGCCCTTAAAAATGATTGAGGGCCTCAAGAGTTTTTGTTTATGTGGTCATATCTATCAATATTTCCAGTATTAGAAATCAAAACTGAGAAACTTTTAAAATATAGATGTATTAATCCATTTAAAAAACAATAAACCTATTACCTGCTAAACTAAATAATACATTTTTATGAAGAAAAATTTTATTCCAAAACAAACAAACAAAAATTAGTAAAAAGAATATCACCATTTTACATTCTTTAAATCTCAATAATGCTTGGCTTACTAGAAGGCACTTGTATTCTTATATTTAAGTCTTCATTCAACTTGTTGCAATATACTATTTTGGTGAAAGTATATGAAGAAAATCTGGCCTCGCACAGATATGTAGTTTGAAAAGAAGAAAAATATTATAGTAGCCTTTTTAGACAATTGAATATTTTTTGATAATCCATCAAAACTTGACATGTACTAGTTCTTTAAAAATTATTTGTGATATGTAAATACAAACCATGCCAAAGGACTTTTTTCACTCTATTACATTAAGCTTCATATATCTATGGTTTTGATGCATTGTGCATTATTATTTTAGAAAATTCAGCTTAGTGTGTAATTCAGATCTTCCAAATGTTGACACATTTTCTTAAATAACATATATTCAAATTTTTTAAATCTCTCTATCAGTGTCAAGTTGTTGAGTTTACAGAGGTAGATATGAGTTTTCAAATTTTAATCTATTTTTTTTTTTTTGCTTGAAGGCTCCAATTTTATCTTTAGCAACAAATAGTGTCATTTTTTTCTTATAAAATGTTAATTTCAACAAAAAATTCTATCATATAACCAAGCAGTACTTAACTTTATCTGTCACTTGTTGTTGTTTAATAGACTATTTTTTAGAGCAGTTTTAGGTTCACAGAAAAGTTGAGTAAGAGATATAGAGATTTCCCATATATACTTTAACCCCACACATGCATAGTCCATTATCAACATCTCCCACCAGAATGGAACATTTACTACAATTGATGAACCTACATTGACACATCATAATCACCCAAAGTCCATTATTTACATGAGATTTCACTCTCGGAGTTGTATATTTTATGGATTTGGACAAATGCAGATGATACATGTCCATCGTGATAGTATCATATGGAATAGTTTCATTGCTTTACAAGTCTTCTGTGTTCCACCTATTCATCCTCACCTCCACCCAACCTCTGGCAAATACTGATCTTTTTAACATCTCTATACTTTTGCATTTCCCAGAACATCATATTGTTAGACTCATACAGTATGTATACTTTTCATATTGGCTTCTTTCACTTGGTAATATGAATTTAAGGTTCCTCCATGTCTTTTCATGACCTGATAGTGCATTTTCTTTTTAGCACTGTATAATATTCTATTTTCTAGATGTACCATCAATTATTTCATTGTTCACCTTCTGAAAGACTTCTTGGTGGCTTCCAAGTTTTGGCAATTATAAAGTTGCTATAAACATCCATGTGCAGGTTTACGTGTGGACATAAGTTTTCAGCTCCTTTGAATAAATAACAAGGAGCAGGATTACTAGATCTTATAGGAAGACTATGCTAAGTTTTTAAGTAATTGTCAAACTGTCTTCCAAATTGGCTGCACATTTTGCATTTTCAACAGCAATGAATGATGGTTTTTTTTGCTCTACATCCTCACTAGTATTTGATGTTGTCACTGTTCTGGATTTTGGGTATTCTAATAAGTGCATAGTAATCTCTCTTTGTTGTTTTATTTTGTAATTCCCTGATGACATAGGATGTAGAGCATCTTTTCACATGATTATTTGTCATCTGTATATCTTCTTTGGTGAAGTGTCTGATGAGGTCACTGGCCCATTTTTTAATCAGATTTTGTTGTTGTTGTTGAGTTTTAATATTTCTTTATATATTTTGTATAGCAGTCCTTTATCATATGTGTCTTTTGAAAATATTTCTCTCATTCAGTGATATGTCTTTTCATTCCATTGATAGTATCTTTTACAGAGCATAAATTTTTAATTTTAATGAAGTCCAGCTTATTAATTCTTTCTTCCACAGATCACACCGTTGTTGTTGTATCTAAAAAGTTGTCACCAGAGTCAGTGCAGCATTCCGAGCTTACAGGCATGGCCGCCTACAAGCTTGTGGTGATCCTGTATGGGAGATCACCCGGTATCAGCCACTTCAGCCGCTGGTACCACTCTGATCTGAAGCTGGTGGGGCATGAGGAGGGGAAGAGCGGAAAGCAGGCTTGGGGAGATACTGGATATGACTTTGACTTTTCTTCAACTCAAGGAAGATGAGAGCAATCCTGACACTCTAGACAATGCTGGATGCCACTGACCAAATGTGGCTACCAGTAGTAAGGGCTCAGTACCTCAATGAGCAGACTATGAGGGTCTAACTGGCCTCAATAAAGAAAAAACTGTTGCCATGCATGGCAAGGCCCAGGTAAAGATCTCATGGCACTTTTATGATATTCCACCACCTCCAATGAGCCTGACTGTCCTTCCCACTGCAATATTAGTAAGGATTGCAAGTACAAAGACCTCACTGAAGATCAGCTACCATCCTGTGAGAGTCTGAAGGACACTATTGCAAGAACAGTGACATTTTGGAATGAAAAAACAGTTCCTCAGATTAAGGAGGGAAAGCAGATGTTGATTGCAGCCCATCTAACAGCCTTCAGGTTAATGTCAAGCATCCAGAGGGTCTCTCTGAGGAAGCTATCATGAAGCTGAAGCTGGAGGCTAGTATTTTTGTTGTCTGTGAATGGAACAAGAACTTGAATTCCATCAAGCCCATGCAGTTGCTGAGAAATGAAGAGGTCATGCATAAAGCTATAGAAACTGTAACTGCCTAGAGCATGGTCAAGAAGTAAAGGCAAGCAGGCAGACTACTGTTCAAGAAATACCTTCCCTGCACATCCCATACCTCTGCACCTCTCCCCTGCACATATCACATTGAACTCATCTGTAGGCATCTTAACTTGAAGCTGCAGATGGGGACCAGTGGCTTCAATTTTCATTTTAGCCATTTTTGTCTCCTGCTTCCACTTCCTTCTTATGGTATAGTCAGAATGGCACCTCTGGGACATGCGTTCTCTTAGGCAAGAGAGTTGAGAGGTAGTGAGTATGAAATTTTTGCTAGTGCTTTTTCTCCATAAGGCCTGCTTGAGTAGAGTATATGGAGGAACCACGCTGAGGCATGACCTATGAGAAGCAAGAGATCTTATTTGTATTTTCAGGAGGCAGTCCTGTATTATTCTGCAGTCAAGTAAATGTCTGGAGTCTCTAGTTATTCAAATGGAAAATGGATTTAATATGCATGGTGATTAGAAACAAACACACACAAAAACAATTTTCTTCCTGACTCCAGAGGAGCTGGCTCCATAAGGTTGGGATCAATCCTGAATGTGTTACATGTTGCATTTGCTTTTATAAAATATATATAAAACACACACACACACAGAGTACAAAACAAAAAAGCTTACGGTGTTTCTAGTAGTAGATAAAATAGTCCCATGGTCATCAGAAAATACCATTCCTCACACCAAAATGGGATAAACTCCTTGAGTTCTAAGGAGTAGAATGTGTGTGTGTGTGTGTCTCTGTGTGTGTGTGTGTGTGTGTGTGCACGCGCGTGTGTATATTTTAGACTCCCTCCCTTGCCTTATTCTTTTGTGGCAGTGAAATGCCTCTTGGTCACGTCCAAGTGTGCCTTTCACATCTCTCTGCTTACATTGCTTATCTGTCCTTTCATGTTGTCTACTTTATCCATTACAGCCCTTAGCATATTAATCACAGTAGCTTTAAATTTCTTGCCTGATTATTCCAATATCCTTGCCATGTCTTCTTCTGGTACTTGCTCTCTCTCTTCAAACTGTGTTTTTTGTCTTTTATTATGCCTCATACTTTTTTCTTCTTAGCCAGGCATGATTTACTGGGTGGAAGGAACTGCCGTAAACAGGCTCCCAGTGATGCTGTGTGTGGTAAGGTGGGGAGGGTGGGGACGTCTTTCTCTACTCCTATAAAGTCTCACTCTATTCGTGAGCTTGTTCCTCTGGACTGTGAACTTCATAAGAACTTCTCTGTTCTGTTTTTGTTTTATCTCCCCCTTAGGTGGGACAGGATGGCTGGAGGGGGGGGGATGCTGGTGTTAAGTATTTTCTTTCCTGCAAGTGAGTTAGGCTCTGATAAAACTCCAGCAGATTAGGCTCTGATTAACTTGTTTCTCCAGCGGTCATGCCTTGCTGAAAAGAACAGAATTCCCTGTCTTATTTCAAAATGGTTCCTTTTCCCCTCTCCCGATGGAATCCTGAAGGGATTTTTTTTTTTCCTTCAGATTCACTGCGAAAACTTTGTAAAAATCTAGTAGGTAAAATTCACAAAATCGTGAGAGCCTCCTGGAGTTTTTCTCTCTCAGAGTTGTCCAGCAACTGAGTTGCCAGCACTTTGTCAATTACAGTTCACATTACCGTACCCAAGCACTGGTTCTCACAGAAGTTTTTGCTCTGCTAAATTGTGATTTTCTGTGTTAATATGTCAATCTCTCCAATTTTAGGGGCAGTGGTTTGCTCTATATCCTCAATTTCTCTTATGGATCTAAGAAGAGTTGTTGTTTTTTTAGTTTTCTAAGCTTTTTACTTGTCATTAGGACAGAATGGCAATTCCAAGTTTCTTACGTGCTGGGTCAGAAACATAAGTCACAATTGTTTTTTCAACTAAAAATGGTGTTCTATGCAAAAAAAAAAAAAAAAAAAAAATGCAGAAATGTTTTACCTAGGGACAACCTCATATTTCCTTATTCAGCAGAATTACGTTTGTATTTGTAATTTTGTCACACAAAATATTAAAAAGATGTGTACCCAATAGCCAAGATTTAGTAAAACTAGTAATTTTCACTGATTAATCAGGGCAATTTTAAGAAAAACTAGACATTTAAAATATTTTTAATGGCAATTGCATGGCAGTAAAGAATGCTATGTCTCTGTGCAAATATCAACACATTAGAAAAGGTAAATAATGTATTAGTATTATTATAAAAATTGTTTTGATATTGAGGTCTCCTGAATATGTCTTGAACTCCCAGGATTCTATGGAACATGTCTGAGAACCCCCGACTAAAAGAGTGTTGGAATTCAGATACTTGTTTTCTTTGTAGTTATTCCTTCACTTTCACAGAGAAATTGACCTCAGAATTTAAGAGATGTGACAAAATAAATAAATAAATGTCTGGAGCTACCTGAGAAGTACAGATATTGGCAGTGACGTGAAACATACTGCAAACTAGAATTGAACTTCTAGACTTGATTAGACTTCTTCTGCTGCGGCAATAATTTTTGTTACCATTCTAACTTGTTATGATTCAGTAGGTACCATATGCTCATTGAGCATGTAGCTCTGAAAGTGTCTAGAAAGAACTAGAGTGTTAGGAGCAGTTGTTTGTCCCCTGTTGTTTTTGCAAAGCAGCAAAGGAAAGAAATGAGCTCAGGCAAAAAGTTGCCAAAGTAAGCAGTGACAGAAGGAAATAAAATTCAGAGACTTGGGATTCCACAGCTTCAGAAAACCAAATGTTTCTAAACCAGGAGGATATATGGCTGCTCTTTAAAGACTTTCTCTTTGAAGTTCTGTTAAAACTACTAGGATGAGAATAAAGGGAGGTATCCCTGTGACAAATATAAAATTAGGAATATGACAGACAGTCTGTTGTATGAGATGGCTTAAGGTAACTTTCACTGAAATGAGAGAGCAACACGTGGGTGCAGAATAGAAACCAAAAAATAAAATAAGTTGGATATTACATCCACTACTGGCACACAATTCTGACTGCAAGAAGCCTGTTACGTTTTGGAAAATATGTGCTGAAGAAATCATAAGATTAGCTTACATACAACATTCTAAAGACCATGAAAAAAGGCATATTTTCAACACCTTCTTTAAAAGGAGTTATGGACGACAGTAGCCGAAGATAACTATATATTATTTACCCTCACGGAGGGCAAAGGCACAGGTCACAAAATATAAGGGGTAATGAAATCATATCCAGAGAGCAGAATCAGAGTGACCAGGTAGACTAAGAAAGGAATTTATTTCACTGACATAGTAAGAAGTATTCATAATTCCTGTCTAGATAAATTTTATAGTTGATATTAATTTCCCAGTCTTTCCACTTTTGATTGAATTTTCTTACTAAAGTTTTCTGTACACTATATTTTGGGATAGGTGACTAGTTTGGGGCCATTATATATTGAAAGTGGGTCAAATATTTCTAGGTCATGAGAAACCACATGTAAACCAATGTAGAAGTTTGTATATCATTCAGATATTTGGAGTTTGAAGTGGATACAGTAACTATGTTAGATTTTGGTTTGTCCATTTCAGAAGGAGGTAAATGTTCTATGCATGGGTTCTATAGGCCATCAGAGGGGCAGACTATGGTGATACCATTAGGATTTCACACACACACACACACACACACACACACACACACACACACACACACACACACACAATTGGTTTTCCTCTTCTTCCTTGGAATTTTAGTTGTTTCACAAAGATTTCCAGGAACACTGTATTACCTAGTCTTTCTTCTGTTAGACTTGGCCACTGAAATGTGAACAGAAGAAATGTGTGCTAGATACTACAGGACATTAGTCATTCCGTTCCCCTCACCCATCTAACAGGAATCCAGATAGGACAATGTTGTTTTTTGACCCCCCAGAAAGTAATAATGCCCTAGAAGATGGTGAAGTCATATGATGGAAGAAATCTTAGCTCTTAGGTGACTATATAAAGATGAATTCTGACCTTGTCCATTCAAAACAAGTCTGCTACGTGGGAGATAAACAGATTTCCTTTTCAGTGCCTAATAAATTTGGGGGAATCTTTGTTACAATAGGTTAGCTTTTGTCCTAACTATTGCAGGGTTGTATAAAAACAACATTTGAGACTGCAGAAGCCCAGAGTCAGAAGAAACATAAAATTTAAGACTTAGGGAATTTGGAGAAATTTTTGAAAAGCCTAAAACTTAAACATACTATCTAATCTGAGGTTAGAGTTGGAGCACACCTAGATGTACAGAATGAGAGTTCTCTAGTGATAAAGGCCTTACAAGTAAGACAACATGCTTTTACCTGCCTATTTTAAAATATGGGGTGGAATTAGATGGGGATCACAGATTGGAACAGATTTAGCAATAGAGTGAAATTATGAATGAATAGAGTGTTAGTGATACCTATATTGCTGGTTATTTGGTAAAATAAATCGTGAATATGCATTTTTAAACACCACTTAAAATTGTTACTAAAATTCAGTGGCGAATTAAATACTTAGTTTTCTGGCACCCCCAGTTTAGTCACACATGTATATCACTCTTTCCTTCATTTCTAGAACATAACGAAAATCTGCTACTGCCAAATATGTTGTTTGTTAGATGCTCCCCAGTGTTAAAAGAACTCAACAGAAAATTTTTTGCTGGAGATTATATTTATGTTAGCCAAGGGAAGCTGATCTTTTTCCCATTCCTCCTTAAATGTTAAAAAACAAAATAAGATAAAACTGAGCGCAGTGCTCTACCAGTTTTTTCTCTTCGTATGTTCAAAATTTCATGCAAATTATGTTTTAATTTTTAATCAGAATTTTTTTTTTTTTTTTAAATAACACATGTAGAGAAACTGAGACAGATTTTTTTTGGAGACTGGCTGGTTTGGGTATCTGAGCCCTTGACCTTGGTGTTCTAACCAACTGAGCTGACTGGGCAACTGTTATGACAGATTTTTATAATGTTATGTAGGGTATGCTTAAAGGATGTATTCTTCAGTAACAAGGTCCTATCTAAAATTTACACTAAATGCAAGAACTGGATCTTAGTTCCATTAGGTACTAAGACCAAGATTGCTGGGAAGGTTATACTTTTTTGTTTGTTTGTTTATTTAAGGGGAGAAGACAATATTAATAAGATTCAACAGAGGACAAGGAAGCAGGGTGTATAAAACAAAAGGAAGGCTGAAGTAAAGAGGCATCAAAAAGAGTACAGAAGAAGGGCCGAGCCCGTGGTGCACTTGGTAGAGTGCTGCGCTGGCAGCGCGGCGACGCTCCCGCCGCGGGTTCGGATCCTATATAGGACTGACTGGTGCACTCACTGGCTGAGTGCCGGTCACGAAAAAACGACAAAAAAAAAAAAAAAAAAAAAAAAAGAGTACAGAAGGACTTTGGACCATGGGTGTTTTTACTACATGATGTCAGGGAAGAGACAAAGGCAATTTAAGTTGTCACAGTACAGGTTCCATTTAAAAAGATTAAAAAAAAATCTTCTGGCTCCTATGTGAACAAATTCCTCCTCAAATAAAAACGTCTATAAAATATATTGCGATAAAATAAAACTTTGGGGTACAGTGGTACTGCAATCCTGTAAATCCCAGACAACATAAACACAAAAACATTATTTTTTATTCGATATATAGAACACATTTGGGGTATATTACTGTGTATGATATATGTAAAAGTGTTACAAATCTTTTTTTCCCAGGGTCTTTTGGTTGCTTAGTAACAGAGGAATGGAAGGAATGGTAAAAATAGGTCACTATTAAGTTCAGGATTTTCTCTTTATTTTTTATGTCAGGAAATATCGTTTGAGGGTAATAATAGACATAAATCATGGATATTCTGTGCATTGCTCTGAGACAGCCTGAGATCTATGAGCACTACCATTTTATCTATCATTTCTCAACACTTTTTTTTCCCTCTTCTGGGGAAATGTAAAACATAAAGTAAGACATTTCTCTTATGCTTCCATAAATGTTAACAATTTTTCTTAATAGTCTATGATATCTTCAAACTATATGTGAAATGAAATAACAGTCATTACATATTTAGAGGAGTTGCCAATGTTTATCACAACAATAACTATTTGGGGACTTATAAAATCAAAGGAGTCATTCTTTCTGTGAAAACAAAATAAAAATCCATCACTTCTTTAAAATTTTGATTTTATGCTAATGGTTAATGTAAATATCTAGGACATTTAATTTAGACTGATTTAGGTAATGCTTTGCAGGTGTGCTACATTAATTATAATCACATTAGTGTAGCGATATTTCAATTATGTGTTTTTTTATAAAACACAGTTTATTCTAAAGTCATTGAGGATTTCTTTTCTTAAATCTTAGAAAACACAACAGCATTGTAATGCTTATTTTCTGTAATAAAGAGGCATGACTTAGGGAATCTGCTTTCAGATACCCAGATAAAAATTATAAACTCTAAATAAAATACATCTTAATAATTCAAATATCTGAAGACACTGGCGAGCAACCAGAAGGAAAAAAAAATGCTGAAAATGAATAGAAACTTAAAACAAGGGAACTGAACTGTGAAACAATTTGCATTTATGTGACATTTTACATGAGGCATAGCTAAGTTTACACATTAAAGAAAAAATAGAAATATACCAAAAAGCCATGATGTTGTTGGTAACAAAATTAAGAGCTTTCAGAACTGCTCTTAAATGAGGCATGAGATTATAGTAAAGAGTCACAAAAGGGGAAAGTTGAGGGATAGCAAGATTCTAAGAGAAAAAAATAAAATAGCTGGAAGACTAAATGATCTATGCAAAGATTTCACTGCCTGCCACAGGGAAAACAATGTTTGGTATTTGATTTTAGATAAAATAAATATGTAGACCAAAAGTCATCACTACCCAGAAGAAAATAACAGAATCCAGAGTTCCAAGAAGCTCCCATTCACATTGCCTAGCCTGAAATAAAAACAAGCAAGCAAAGATAGTAGACATGATTAAAAACATTAAGCCATCGCTAATATAAAAAGGAATTAATAAAAACTGACCCTGAGTTGGCTCATGAATTAGAATCACAGTTAAGAAATTGAAGGACTATATGGTTACCATGAATTAAGAAGTGGGTAATTATAGAAGAAAAATGGAAACTGTAAAAAAATTAAATATAAATTCTAAAACAAAATTGTGCAATATCTGTAGTGGATTGAATTATGTTCCCCCCAAACTCACTGAAGCTTGCATTGTGTCTTCCAAAGTCTATATATTAGAAGTTAAAGAGTTCCAGTCAAGATGGTGGAATAGATGGGTCCTCAGCATCACTCTCCCACAAATCAACCAATTTACAACTTTAAAAATGTAACATCAGCTAAGCTGGGGCCTCTGAAGCTCAGGGGAAGAGGAGGAGAGACCTACAGAGTTCATGAAGTCAGGAGAAACCATGATGAGAGAAAGAAAAAACTGCTCTGAATGTTTCAGGCTGTGGATGCTTTAAGGTTGGAGCCAATGAGCCAAAGGAGCAGGAGCTAGCAGAAGCCACAGCTGTGCCCTTCAGATGGAGTTACTTGGAGGCAGCAGGGGAGAAGAGGGCCTTGGCAGCCCCCAGGCCAGCAAGACCACCAATAGGGTTCCTGTGGACCCACACAGGAGTGAAGAGCCAGAACAACTGAAGAAAAGGGAGCTATTCAGAGGCTGGTGAGTCAGCACAAGGGACCAGCACAGGGCCCATCTCAGGAGAAGTGTTTGGAGCACAGGTGGTGGGGGAGATGGGCCAATGGGGAGAACACTGGGCCACAGTAAGGACAGCCAACCTGTCCCCCAATCAGTGCAGGACCACTGAGAGGAGACTGGTTGGGAATGCAGAATTGCATGGGGTGCAGTTTGATGAATAAATTCAGGCCCAGATCAGAGTTTCTACACAACCCAGATATATCTGGTCTCTGGAGAGCCTGAAGTACCTATAAGGTCAACCATTAAACCCTGAGCTGCACAAAAAGCCTTCCCTAGGGAAACAGCAGCAAAGCAGCAATTTAGCTCAACCACACAGCTCAGGTACTGGTTCCCACAGGAAGTTCCCCCATTTTAGAAGTAAGCAAAGGACAAAAAATCAGTTCCGGCCCAGGCACACCACCAGCACCTTGGGGCCTGCCTGGGAACCAAAGGTACGGAGCCAGGGGACTGGGCCCCACTCCCACAACCAGGCACACTGTGCCAGTGCCTCAGGGCCTGACCGGGGACCTGAGTCATGGAGAAGGTGACTGGACCCGCCCCCCAGCCCCAAACCAGGCACACTGCCAGCACCGGGTGGCCCTGCTCGGGGACCCGGGACTTGGGCCCAGGGACTGGCCCCCCTTCCCACAACCAGGCAGATTATAGTCTATACAATAAGGCAAGAAAAATAAATAACCAGCATCCAAATTACAAAGGTGGAGGCAAAACTCTTTATTTGTCTGTGATATATTCATCTATGTAGAACATCTGAAACAATCTTCTAAGAAGTTAATAGTAATAATAAGAGAGTTTATTAAGATCGTAGGATATGAGATCAATAAATAAAAATCAATTGTACTTATTAATACTAGAGACAAACAGAAAGTGAAGAAAAAAGTGCCACTTATAAGCTTCAAAATATGATATACAAACTTATATTCAGGTGTAAATCTGACAAAAGATATACAAAATCTGTACACTGAAAACACACACATATACTCATAGTAAACACCAGATTCTGGAGTAGGAGAAAAAACTGTTTATTATTTATGAAAAAAGAAAAGAAAAGAAGGAGCCAGAGCAATATCTGGTGTCTATTCCCTGAAAATCCATTCCCGCAGAGTGACACAGAAAGTACCACATAGTAAGATAATATCTGTACATGTAGCAGAATGCACTACCGATGAAGAAACCTGCATTTAAAAGACTGATATTGTACATATGAGTATTCAGGGCTGCTGGTGACCTTGCCCAAACCTGCCTACAGATAGAGAGAGAGAGAGGGAGGGAGGGAGGGAGGGAGAGACAGAGAGACAGAGAGACAGAGAGAGAGAGAGAGACAGAGAGACAGAGAGAGAGAGAGAGAGAGAGAGAGAGCATGCACATGCTTGTCTTTACTCTGGAATCTGAGGAAGGAAAATATTAGATCTTTATATTTACTACCCTAGAACACCATCGTGGAGGCAAACCTTTAAGCTTTACTATCCTCAAATGTCTTATACAAATTACACAAACAGGCATATACAAATATTCTTAAGTTGGCTGAGGATGCCTCCACTTGGAGGCACCAGATCATGAAGAAAGATGAAATAACCATGAAGAACTTTCTCTTAATATGTTTATGCAAATAAACTTTCATTCATACTTTGTAGCACACAAAAATTAATTCAAAGTGAATCATAAATCTAAATTAAAACCTTAAACAATGATACTTCTGAACAAAAACTTAGGAAAAAATCCTTTGGGATTAGGCAATATTTTTTTAGAGATGACTTCAAAGGCATGGTCCATAAAAGAAAAAATTAATAACTAGAAAATCATTTTTTCTTACCAAAATCATCTCTTCAAAATATTCTATTAATGAAAAGATAAATGAGAGTGGAAAAATTATTTTCATACAATGTATCTGATAAGAGACTTGTATCAGGAATGTACAAGGAACTATCAAAACTCAGTAATAAGGAAAAATTACAATAAAACCAGACCCTTGCAAAGAATGGATGCTCTGTGGATAACAAATAAATGTAATAAGGAAACTAATATTCATCAGTAGGGAAATGGAAATAAAATACACAATAGGATTTCACAACTTACCCATTAACATGTCTAAAATCAAGAAAGAGTGATACCACATGTCCTCACTCATAAGCGGGAGCTAATAGAGAAAGAAGGAGGGAAAAAAGGACCACGGTGATGCATTGGACTTGCAGAGGGAGAGAATAGACCTAGGGTTACTGTGGGGGTTGGGATGGGGAGGTACAGGGGGTTGGAAAGAGGTTGGGTTGGGGACACAGGGAACAACTGCGATTTACGGTGGTGGGCATGCTCATAGTATTGATCTGATCATCACATCCTGGGTGCAGGTGCTAATGGTCAGCTCTGTGTCCCATAATTATGTAAAATCAACAAAATTTTTTTTAAGAAGTTCTGTGGCAAAAGGAATATGAGTATATTTCAAACAGACACTTGGATCTACATGACTGTCTTTTGAAATGGTTAAAATGAAGGTAAATATGAAAGAGTTTTAATTTATTGTAATTCTTTTAAGAAATAATTAATTGGTCTATCTAAAGCAAAAAAAATATAGCAATATACCAATGTTTTGTTGATTAATGACATACAAAAAAAATAAAATTAATGGCAACAATGCCACAAAATATGTAAAGAAAAAAAATGAGATTAAGTGGTTATAAGGATTTTAAACTGCATGTGAGGCAGTATGATACTATTTAAAGTCCGACTAATTAAAGATATATATTTTAATTCCTACAAAGAACCATGAGAAGTATTTGGATTGATTAATGATTTGGGGTGATGGAACTCTTCTCTATCTTAAAATTATAGTGACAATCACATAATTTCAGTTTTGTAAAATTCATATAACTGTATACACTAAAAAGGGTACTTTTACTGTGTGTAAATAATCTCAATAAACGTAAAATATTAAAATCAAGAAAAAAATTAGGAATTCCCTCGGTAAGGGGGGAAAAAAACTTTAACTCTCTGCTGTTGGAAATGTAAAATGATAAAATATAAAATGAAAATAACCTTGGAAAACGGTTTCACAGTTTCCTAAGAATGTAAACATACAGATCATATATGTGATTCCACTGTTACACTGCTAGGTATTTATCTAGGTGGGTTTCCTCCATGAAACTTCTTGGCTGCAAGGGGAATTCCATTCTCCCACCTCCCTGCCAGCCAAAGTCACGACGAAGAATTATCATTTCAGTGAGAAAGACCTCTTTAGCTGTTGTCAAATTGATTCATCCTCAGCAGTACTTTATCTTCTTCGACTTTGATAGAGCAACAGAAAAGTAGAAATTCTGTTTGTGACACTGACTGAATGGTTAAATTATGTTGCCTGGACATTTTTTTGTACTTTCTACACATGCAGAAATACTGGACATATCTACAATTTTTAAAAAAATTATTACTTTTATTATTATTATCATATTCATCATTACAAATCATGATTTTTCTTTACACCATTTACCTGACCTGCCCCTCTCCAAACCCTCTCCCTCCCTCTCCCCATCTCCAATATCTTAGGTTTGTTCTCTACTTCTGAAAGTCCAATGTATTGTTGTGGTCTTTTCTTTCTTTCTGTCTGTCTGTCTTTCCTTCTTTCTTAGCACCCAGTTATGAGTGAGAACATGTGATATTTCTCTTTCAGTGTCTGGCTTATTTCACTTAACATAATTCTCTCCAGACTCATCCATGTTGCTGCAAATGGTAGGATTTCATTCTTTTTTATGGTTGACTAATATTCCATTGTGTATATATACCACATTTTCTGTATCCAGTCATCTGTTGATGGACACTTAGGTTGGTTCCATATTTTGGCTATCATCAATAGAGCTACAATGAACATGGGAGTGCAGGTATCCCTTCGACATGATGATCTCCATTCTTTTGGATATATGCCCAGGAGTGGGATTGCTGGATCATATGGTAGCTCTATCTATAGTTGTTTGAGGAACCTCCATACTGTTTTCCATAATGGCTGTGCTAGTTTACAGTCCCACCAACAGTGTAAAAGAGTTCCCCTTTCCTTGCATCCTTGCCAAGCATTTTTCTTTATTCTCAGTCTTCCTTTGAAAAGTGTCTATTTATCTCCTTTGTCCATTTTTTAAATGGATTATTTGTTTTTTTACTGTATAGATGTTTGAGTTCTTTGCATATTCTGGATATTAATCCCTTGTCAGATGTATAGTGTGCAAATATTTTCTCCCATTCCATAGGTTGTCTTTCTGCTCTTTTGATTGTTTCCTTTGCTGTGCAGAAGCTTTTTAGTTTGATGTAATTCCATTTATTTATTTTTTCTTTAGTTGCTTGTGCTTTGGGGATCTTATTCATAAAGTCTTTGCCCAGTCCTATTACCTGTAGTGTTTCCCCTATATTTTCCTTTAGTAATTTTATGCTTTCATGTCTTATATTTAAGATTTAAATCCATTTTGAGTTGATTTTGGTGTATGGTGAGAGGTACAGGTCCAGTTTCATTTTTCTGCATATGGATGTCCAATTTTCCCAGCACCATTTATTGAAGAGGTAGACTTTTCCCAAATGACTTTTCTTGCTGCCTTTGTCAAAGATCAGTTAGCTGTAAGTATGTGGGTTGATTCCTGGGTTTTCTAATCTGTTTCATTGATCCAAGGGTCTGTTTTAATGCCAGTACCACACTGTTTGGATTACAATAGTTTTTTAAATATAATTTGAAGTTGGGTGATGTTATGCCTCCAGCTCCTATTTAACACAGTATTGGAAGTACTAGCCAGAGCAATCAGGCAAGAGAAAGAAATAAAGATCATCCAGACTGGAGAGGACAGTGTCAAACTGTCCTTGTTTGTTGATGACATGATGTTATGTATAGAAAATCCTCTAGACTCAGCCAAAAAACTCTTACAGCCGATTAACAATTTCAGTAATGTTGCAGGATACAAAATCAACACCCAAAATTCAGTAGCATTTTCATAATCCAGTAACAAACAAGCAGAAAATGAGAGCAAGCCCATTTACAGTAGTCGCCAAAAAAATAAAATACCTAGTTATCAATTTAACCAAGGATTTGAAAGATCTCTTTTGTAGGTGAGAACTATAAAACACTATTGAAAGAAATTAAAGAGGACAAAACGGTGGAAAGACATACCATGCTGTTGGATGAGAGAATTAACATTGTGAAAATGTCCATTCTACCCAAAGATATCTACAGATTCAATTCTCATCAAAATACCAATGACATTCTTCATAGACATAGAAAAAGCAATCCAAACATTCATATGGAACAATGAAAGACCCCAAACAGCCAAAGCAATGCTAAGCATATCTATAAATTTTACCTTTCATCAAATTCAAGAGCAGAAATGGGTGGAAGTGCCTAATATTCTCTATTACATCCAAAGCAATATTAAAAAAAAAATCCATCGAATGCATTCTCTTCATCCTAGGATCACTCTGGGAGGACCAGGGTAGAGAATATGTTAGTCCTACCCTCTGTCTTACTTGCTATAACCCTAACATTTTTGTTCCCATTCAGCCTTCTTTAGATTAGCAAGATAAGAGAAACTTTTGAAAGCAAAGTCTACATATGTGAGGGTAGTTCAAAAAGTTCATGGAAAAGTAAAATTACAAGGTAATATGTATCTTTCCATGAGCTTTTTTATGTACTGCATTTGCTTTTGAAATCTTCCCAATTCTGTATTTATATCCCCTTAAACTTTTTCTTTTGATGTTTCAACTACTTGGAAACATCCTTCTTGAACTTAAAAGCTGTAGATTATACTACCTTTTGTTTTCAACTGTATTTCTTATATTATACCCTGTTCTTTAACATTGGGCAAAGGAGATGGGGAGGCAGAGTCAGACAGACAGAAAGACAGACAGACAGACAGACACACACACACACACACACACACACGGTGGGGGGGAGGAGAGAGAGAAAGACAGAGAGACTTGACCAAATTTTACTTAATAATGTCCCTAGAGTGGGATGGCAGATCTACAAATATAGCCAGTTATTATGCCTCCATTTCTCTATTTCTTGTAAGTTTAACAAGAATTAATAGCTCAGCAACTGGCAAAAATCCTCATACCATGTTTCTGTCTCATGAAAGAAAGGCTATTATGGTAAGAACTGTCAAGTGGAAGGTACTAGTGACTCCCTCACTCAACAAAAATAACAAATCAATATCAGCATACCTGAGAATGCTGCAAAGTTTTGTTCTACCAGAAAATGTTTACAAATGCAGAAGTTTCAATTTTATTCAGAAGCCCTTAGATTCTTCAGTTTGGCAAGGGCACAAAAGGATAGGTTTTGAAGGGTAGCAGGGGATGAAAAGCTTTTTCAGGTGGTTAAATCCACTTGCATCTGCTGCACCTTGTGGCTCCTTAATGGAGAAAATCAATACAGATCCTGACCCCTGACTAATAAGTGGATTATTTTTTTCTCATTTTTATGAAGAATATCCAGAAACAATTGCTAAGCATCATTATTCTGTTCAATGCAATAAAACATGTATAAAACTTTTGAATAGAAGAAAATGATCATGACAAAAATCTCAAATTATTTGTAGGTAAACTAGAGTATAATGAACAGAGCACTATCTAGAATAAAATGTGCTCACATTGCTAAGGTATGAGAAGATACGCAAAATTCAGTAGTCTCCTAAATACATATAAAATACACTTTGCAAAAATAAAAATAATGTATAGAGACAATGAGTGTGTGCAAGTGTGAATTTGTGCAGTGTGCATGTATCTCATTCAGGATAGTAGACTATTAGATCTAAAAAATAAAATAAAAAGAAAGAATAAACCTATTTGAAGAAAAAATAATTACTGTGCTGAATGAATAATTACCTAGAATACTCTAGCAATGTACATTCCTACAATGATAGTGTCTTTATTGTAATTCAAAAATTTTATTCATGTACTATAGAAAGCACAATGAGGACTTTGAGGAAAGGTAATAGAGGTGGTAAATTTGGGATCTTGATGCTGGCCTAACAGAATGAGATTGGAATTATGTGCGAGTGCCTCTGTGGCCTAGTTTCTGGTGCACTTAGTAATTCTTTGCTGAGATTGGTGATGCTGTATTAGTTCTCCAGGATGTGGGCAAACTCTTAAATTCTTCGGGGATATGCTTCAGAGTCCTGTCACTCTTTGGCTATGGTGAGTGTCCTTGGGTGGGCCTGTTGGCATCCTGGCTAGTTCCTTCTGACCCTGATGGGTGCACTGGTATATACTGTTGCTCTTTAATTTGAATGGGTAGGTTTTCTCTTTCTTCTTTCCTACAGGCAGAAGTTGCTCCTGGGACCTTGCTCCCCCGGTTGGGGGATGGGTTGGTGATAATAGGGAATTTTCTTCCTTCCTTTATTTGAGTATCCTGGGTTTCTCTTCTCTAGGGACTTCCACATGGGCCTCTCCTCAGATGACGGCAGTCCCATGTGCTACACAAGTACCTCCTACCTTCAGTTATGCTACCACATAAGGCAGGGTAATTCTCCCTGCGGACTGGGCCACTGGGTCATGGGTATGCACTACCTCACCTATTTCCCTGGGCTCCACTGGTGACTCTCCTACTGTCTATGCTAATGAGTGGTCATAAGGCCACTTATGAGGCGGTGATGATTGCTGGTGTTGCATGAACCACCCTTGAGGCAGCAGTTGCTGTGGTGGTGGCTGTCACAGACCACTAGTTCAGTACTGGTGTCTCCGGCTCTGGCTGTCAGGATGGGCTGCTTGCTGAGGACCGATGAGGTGGTGGGTTACATGGGTGCCATCAGTTGTGGCACTGGCTGTCCTATTTTCTTAATTTAAATATTAAGCATTTGCTTTGATTTAATACTTATTATCAAATATTTTCTTATTTTTCATTACATTGAAACATGAATTAGGTTAATTCAATTTAATAATTTTATAGTTTGTATTTATTTTATAGTTTTGAACAACAGTTCTCCACAGAAGTTTGTCTTCCTATTTATTTCGATTTCAACACATTCTACTCTGAGCTGTAAACACTTGAGATATACAGCTCAACAGCTGCTCCTCACTTGTTTGATGTTTTGTTTCATGGCCTGTGTTCCACATCGTTACTGGTCTTTAAATTATTTTCCTATTCGTTGGGAACATCTGGTATTCTTTCTTTTCATGTTCTAAAACAAATGTATTCGTTTATCTGAGCAATAGCTTTTGTAGTTTTGGAATCCAGTCAACTCTGAAGCTTATTTTAATTTTGAGAAAACAGTAATTTGGAAACTACACTTATTTATAGTCAAATGTGCTTTTGCAAGTTACCTCACATTCTGGGAAAGGAAAAAAAAACAGGATTTCAAGAAGTATAATTATGATGCAGTTATATTTATTAAAGATAAATAGCAATGCCATTCTATCACTTTTGAATTCCTCAAATAGCAGAAAATTTTCTAATAATATCTATTAAATACTGTTGTTTAAAGTGCATACTTGCATTTTCTGTTTTGTTTTATTAAATGCACATAGAATTTCAATCGTATTTTTAATGTTACACATAATATATGTAATGTTAAATAGTACTTAAACTTATGTTTCAGTAGATACAGACAGCTTAACTCCTAATTCTAATCGTATATATAACTGCAACTAATAATCCTAGGAATGATTATATTCTTTAATTAATAATCAATCAACCGGTATTTTTTTTAACATTTAGTATACTCAACACTATAGTAATGATTTTTGTGGAATATAAAATAAACAAGACATTCCTACTGTAAGTGATGTTATAATCTATCTGAAGACAGAACTAATGTAGAGTGCAGTTGGTTATGAATTCAAAAATCATTCAGAGAATAGAGAAACAAATCGTGCAGTAGATATGTGAAGAAGTCATAGAGAATGAAGGACTCTATCGTATTTTGAAGGCTATGTCATATTATGAAGTGAAAAGAATGAAGGCAGGGAAGATGTGTTTATTTAACTCACATTGAGTTTAAATTCCCCTTTGAATATCCCAATGGAAATGTCCAGCGTGGAGCTGTGACCTCACTAGTGAGCACATTATAGAGATAAATATTTATAAACATGAACCATCATGATATAGGAAGATAGAGTTGTATCTGGTTTTGTATTCCCAAAAGAAACTGAGTTTGTAAATTTATTTAATTGTTACTCCATTTCACTTCTTTTGGTTCCTCCACTTTTTTTTCAAGAAAAAAGGTGATACAGTTAAAAAATTGTGATTTTCAATAAAATTTTATAATAAAAATTATTTTAAAAATAAAAATATATTCATTGGATCACAATTAAAATAAACTTGTTACTGAAGAAAACTAGAATTTATGTCTTCAGAATGTCAAGATACTCTTTCAGAATGTTTTAATTATTTTCACAGTTTTGTAATTTTATATTTATTTTTTCAAAATTAACATTAATGTATGCAATGAGCATTGATATTTATAGACTTCCATTTATGCTTACTTCGTGTTCAGTGTTTTAAATATTTATACAATACATTTAAAAATATTTTTAAGAAAGGAAGCCATGAAAATGTGTATTGAAAAACTCAAGCCCCCCTCCGCCCATGGTTCTCTTAAGTATTTTAAATATATTAAACTTTTATATTTATTTACTTTTCACCAGAGTTAACACATTATTATTTTAATGTTGGAAAATCATCAGATACATCAGAAAACACCTTTAAAGAATTGTCAGGAATCAAGTAATATAATTATTATCTAGTATATGGTTTTACGTGTGTTGAAAATAATTCTCTTCCTCAGACTAAATGCCTTATTTGAATGGAAAACTTACTGAATAAAGTAGTAATACCGGCCTTGTCACATATAAAGTGTTAATGCATATATGCTGGCTTTTGATTTCTATATTGCATTACATGGGAGTGTTTTCTA
The DNA here is from genome assembly GCF_027409185.1 of Cynocephalus volans. Taxonomy (NCBI): domain Eukaryota; kingdom Metazoa; phylum Chordata; class Mammalia; order Dermoptera; family Cynocephalidae; genus Cynocephalus; species Cynocephalus volans. The sequence goes on along the minus strand of NC_084468.1, from coordinate 101,313,882 downwards.
TCCCCTTATCACTGCCATACTGTTTTACCTAACATTACTTCATAAATCTTGGCATCTGGTAGAATAAGTTCAGTCACTATGTTCTTCTTAAAGAATATCATAGATATTCTTTGATCATGTTGGTTATGGTGCAATGAACCTATGTGGCAATTTAGAAAGAACTATCTTTTTTCAGTGTGCTAGATTTGAACTTTATAAACATTTTATATTTAAATTTATGTAAGTATTCATTCATACATGTTAATAAAGCATTATATACATATTCATATAAAACCTGCAAAAGTTTGCTGAATTTATTCTACCTTATTTATATATTTGTATTATCAAAAAATGTAATTTCCAACTACTAGTTGATGACATATAAAATATCATTAGTCTTATGCACATTGTTTTGGTGTCTAGCTACCATAATAAATTCCCTTATTTTTCTACAATTTCTATGCAGATATTTTTGACATATCAAGACGCTATTATTATATTTTAATTTATATTTATATGCATATTTACCCTTTTTAATGATTAAATCAAATAATACATTTAATTGACTAAATCAAGAGCCTGGGCCCAAGACTGTCTCATCATGATTCACAATAGATCCATTTCCTCAGTCCCAAATGTGTAGTGAACCCTGTTTGTTTCTCTTTAAAACGTATAAATCTTTCGCCTTTTACCAAATGTGTAGTGAAAATAAAATTCATTTAACAATTAGCAGAATGCTGGCAATAGATTCCTTTACCCATTGAAAGATAACACCTTGATGCAAAGAGCCAATTAGAAGCCCTTTGAATTTTCTCTCAAGTTACTTAGGGAGCCGCCAAAATTAATGCCAATATCAAAGACTTCAAAGCTGTTGGGGTGAAGATGCCTATGACTTCCCTATTTAACAGGTGCAAAACCATGATGTCAGATGACAGTAGACTTAATCAAGTGATGATACAAAGGTAGCATTTTCAGAGGCACTAAATAGCTTCTGACACTTGTTATTCAGGTAATGGACTGGTAATTACTTTCTTTTCCATTCAGAAATGAAAATCAAAATTAGTTTTTTAAGCTGAACAGAAATTTTACCTTTACTCTCCTGCCTGAAGTTGAACTCAAGTTTCTTATTTTCTGACATAAAATAGCCTGAAGAGAACTTATACTGATATACTACTAACCAGCACATTGGTCCATTTTATAGAAAAATTATGCTAATTATTTTGGATAATCAGGAAATAGGTTTTGTAAATACCTTGATAAAACATATGCATATTACAGGGCAAAAAATAAATCTCACAAAAGCTTAGAAGTCAGCTATATCAGAAAAGTTCGTGGGTGTCCAATACTCTAGGGAAAATTAGAATTTCCCAGTTAAACTGAGAGATAAGTTGCTGAATATTTTACCATCCTCCAAACCAGAAGAAATAAAAAATGTGCCATGCCTCTGAATTTAGAGGACACACACACACACACACACACACACACACACACACACACACACACACCACAGATACATCTGGAAATGTGCTCTGTCCTGTTTACCTAGCAATAAGTAACACCATAATTTTCTCTTGGGACCCAAAGCAAGAAAAGCCCTGCTATATTTGGCATTTTACCTTTTAACAGGGCAGACTCAATGACATTGGATGGAAGAGTTTTAGGTGAATAATCTAAGGAGTCTCCAGCAAACCTCAGCCAAAAAAATCACAAGGAACAGAATGGCTGATCATAAAATACCAAGAGATATGATCTGAATTTGCCATCATGAACTAGTGTTATTTGATTCATTTAAGTATATAATCGGTATGTTCAGCAGCATTTAATTATAAAATGAAAGAAGTATTTAAGAAATTGACCCCCAAATTGTGGAAAGCCTAATTAAACTCTTTGAGCCGGTCACACACAGTTCTACTACTTTGCCCCTCAGTCTCATCCTACACAAATGGTGTCATTGAGAATGTTCCATGGCCACCTACCAACGGGATCTGTTATCTCCTTCCTTTCTAAAAAATACATTCATAAATAGTAGTGAGTTCTGAGGTAATGGAATATATTTTACAGGGTTTAGATAACACAGGTATATAAATTTGCTGGAACCCTCCAAACTGTATATTTAAAATTTTATTTCATTGAATGTAAATTTTACCTGAAAAAAGAACCACAAACAAATATCAGACTCTTGCTAATTGTATGAATATTGAAGCATTCAGATCTACAATTTTCTTTGAATTGCATCAAAAACAAGGTGGATTAATGAACGGAAATAGAGATGGACATGTATGTAATAAAACAAGTACAGTAAAATGTTAGACATAGAATAGAATAGAGCAAATGAGTTTATTTGTATCACAGTAGAATTCTTTCTTTCAACTATTTTCTGTTTGAAAATTCTTATAATCCAATTTTGGGGAAATAAAATAATGATAGAAAATTCTTTCATTAGGAAGAACTTTGAGTGTTTTGTATGAACGTGTATTTCCTGTGTTAGGTTAGGGGATTCAGGAATGGACCTACCGGACACTTGGCGAAGACAAGTGAGTTAGATAAGTGGACAGAGATGTGAATAAAAAAAATTTTACAATTTTATGACAGGATGTGGAGGAGAGAGTTCTCACAATAAAAGTACTGTGTGGATATTTGAATATTCAATACAAATGCCCCAAAGGGAATATTTACTGGCAAAATTTTGCCATAATTAGGTAGAAAAGATGGCCTGTCCTATGCATGTCATTCGTCTTTTCTCCCAGCAATGCAAGTGATTGCTACTGATTCTATTTACAAAGTGTCCTTGGAAGCCAGGATGGAAGCTGCGCATTGGTTCAAAAACATGGTTTGATCTTTTAAGGATTATCTGGTCATTGCTACTGCCGAGTACCAAATGTAATATTATTTCCTGAAGAGAGCAGCCAGTCAACTAATGTCAGGTTAATTACACTGAATTCCTCTCATCCTGGAGAGGGTGGGGCTTTATAATTTTTAAAATATATCCATATTCTGGGTGTGAATTTGCCTTCCTGTTCACAGTGCTTCTCTCATAACCACCAAATGTGAACATTCATATTGCTCTATCGCCATGTTATCCCACACCATTTTTCCTCTGACTGGGAGATACACTCTGTAAAAGAAATCATTAAATAAGTTACTGATGAAATTATGTTTACAATGCTTACTTGCAAACAACACCCTTTGATGCTTTGGACAGTCCTAGAGGATAGGTTATTGCCTTAAGCTAGCAGCTTACTAATTTAGGCTTTATTTTCAGCTGCAGAATTGAATGCCATAGCAGCAGTTCTTACATTATTTAATGTCATCACCCTTCCTTTGCACCACAAAGTTGTATGAAAAGCTTGAGTGTTGCTCAGTGTATGACTGATTTTTTATAACCCTATAATGATATGACAATGAATATGAATTAGTGAATTTGTTACATGATGCATTTTTTAACCTGACAAAGAGAAATAAATACAGGAGGCAAACAAAACAGACTGTACTGGACATCTTCCATCTGCCCATCTAGAATCATCTTTCCCTTTTCCTTTGATCTGGGATACAGACCCCTTTGGACAATATGCTATCCATTAGCTATTTTCTAGCATTTGGCTACCGGGAATGCTTGTGAAACATAAGAGCCAGGTGATGAATGAGGTCAGGGAATTTATTTTCAAACTCCAGTAGTGTGCAGTCTAGCTGACTATGCCCCCTAACCAGTAGTTACAGCTACCCTCTCTTTAGGGTGTCTCATTCTACATTCCAGTGATTACTCCCTACTTTTCTCCCTTTGTAGTTGGAGGAGGTTACAGCCATAAAAAATTGTGTAAATCTATGTATTTATAATCACCTAAAATAACCCTTTTATTAAATATTTATTGATTTGTTTGAATGTGCCATCAGTTACTTACTGGTAGTTTAGGACAACAGTAAGTACATTAAAGCAAAAATCACAAGGCCAAAGAGTGATATTACATAGTGTTAAAGAACAGATCAAGATGTGGTCTGTCACATTTATTGACTTCTGTGTGTTGAACCATCCTAGAATCCCTGGGATAAATCCCACTTGATCATGGTGTATAACTTTTTTGTTAGGTTACTGTATTCTTATTGCTAGATTTTTGTTGAGGATTTTTTATCTATATTCATCAGAGATATCGGTGTGTGGTTTTATTTTTTTGTTGTTGTATCTGCTATTTTGCTATCAAAGTGATAAAAGGACAAAAGCATGTGACTATCTCTATAGACACACAGAAAGCATTTGATTAAATTCAACATCCCTTCATGATAAAGACACTCAGCAAATTAGGTGTAGAAGGAAAGTATCTCAACACACAAAAAAGCCATTTATAACAAGCCCATTGACAATATCATCCTGACATGATGCTATATATAGGATAATCTAAAGAATCTACCAAAAAACTCTTAGAGTTGATTAACAATTACAGTAATGTTGTAGGATACAAAATGAACACCCTCAAATCAGTAGCATTTGTATTTTCCAATAATGAACTATCAGAAAAGTAAATCAAGAAAGTAAGCCCATTTACAAGAGTCACCAAAAAAAAAAAAAAAAAAAAAAAACCTAGGAATCAATTTAACCAAGGAGGTAAAAGATCTCTGTAGTGGGAATTGCATGCAAATCACTACTGGAAGAAATTAAAGAGGACACAAAAAGGTGGAAAGACATTCCATGCTCTTGGATTATAAATATCAACATCATGAAAATGTCCATACTATCCAAAGTGATCTACAGATTCAATGCAATCCTCTTAAAAATGACAATGACTTTCTTCACAGAAATAGAAAAAACAATCCTAACATTCATTAGGAACAAGAAAAGACTATACATAGCCAAAGCAATCCTGAACAAAAAGAAAGTAAACCTGGAGGCATAACACTACCTGACTTCAAATTATACTACAATAGCTATATTAACCAAAACAGCATGGTACTGGAATAAATATAGACATTTGGACCAATGGAACAGAATAGAGAACTCAGAAATCAACCCACAAACTTTCAGCTAACTGTTCTTTGAAAAAGGCAACACGAACATACATTGGGGAAAAGATTGCCTCTTCAATAAATGGTGCTGGGAAAACTGAACATCCATATGCAGAAGAATGAAATTAGAACTGCACCTCTTGCCATATACCAAAATCAACTCAAAATGGATGAAAGACTTAACTATAAGAACTGAAACTATAAAATTACTAAAGGAAAACTTTCAGGAAACACTTCAGGAAATAGTACTGGGCAAAGACTTAACAAGACCACAAAAGCAAAAGCAACAAAAGAAAAAAAAAAATGGGGTTATATCAAACTAAGATGTTTCTACATAGCAAAGGAAACAATCAACTGAGTGAAAAGGCAGCCTACAGAATGGGAGATTGGCGGTGCGGACGGTCACAAAAATGACAACAACAACAACAAAAAAAATTTATTGCTTACAGTTTTGGAGGCCAGGAAGTCCAAAGTCCAGGCAACACATCTGTGAGGCTCCTGGTGGTGACAATGACACACGGTTTCACATTGTGAAATGGCAGAGCAGAGAGGAGAGAGAGCAGAGAGAGAGAGACAGACTCTCCTCTCTTTTCTTTTAAAGCCCTCAGAACCATGCCCCTGACCACCATTATTAAGCCATTCACTACTGCATGGTCCTACAGTATAATCACCTTTTTAAGTCTCCACCTTTCAATTACCATAATAGGATTTCCCACTCTCTTAACAGTCACAGTGGGAGTCAAGTTTTGAATACATAATGTTTGGGGGATACAATTCAAGCGTCAGTGAGTTTTCTTTGGGGGGGGGGGTTGTAATTCAATCCACTAAAATTACATTTCCAAAAATGTAGGTACAGTTAGAAGAGTGTTAAAAAAAATAATAATTAGAGTTCTTCATACCTGTATTTACTCACTTGTTATCAAATGTTTATTGTGCAAATGTTCTGTGGTAGGCAACTTTATTCATGGCAAGATGAAGAAGAAAAAAGTCTGTGTTTAGTATTAAACTCAAGGAGACAGAAAAAGATTAAGAGCATAAACACAAACAAGAATAAAGAAATAATAAGTTTAAGGTCAGAGATCAATTAAAAAACAGCAGAAAAGTAATAGAGCTAATTAAAAATGAGAAAATTGTAATTCTTTAAAAAAGAACCATACTCTAGAGGCACAAGGGTAATACAGACTTAAAAAATTATTATAATGAAAATGCATGATTAATTGGAATTATCAGGTACTATTCTGGGAAATATATTGTAAATATATTGTAACAGATGAATAAAATACAATATTTCCTGTTGCCTTAGATTTCCAATTAAAAATTTCCAAAACTGATAGCAATCAGTTACAAGGTCCCCCAGCATTCTAAAGAGGAGCTGCTCAACTTATGCAATGCAGGAGTTACTCAAGAATAGGTGAATAAGTACTGCTGCAATTACCTCATGATTTAGTGCTAGTCTATATAAAGAGAAGACTAGAAATTCAAAAAGCAATGACGTAATAATAGTAGAATTAATGAGGTTTGGCTTAGTTGTAGGTACAGTGGCTTTTCTTCCCTGCTCTTGAAATAGCTCCTTTTCTCCTACTTTAATGGCACTTTCTCTCCTGCAAGGGAGAGCAGTTTCAAGAAACCTCATAATGAACATTGAATCTGCAAGAGGGGATCTCTGATGGTGTCCACTATCTGGATACTTGCTGAATGGCAGAAAGTTCTAGGCCCACCCCAGAGCTAAAGAGCTTGAGCTGCATACCCTAGAATTTGGGATATGTAGTAACGTGGAGTCAGTTGTCTGTCTCTCCTTGTGAGTTCTATATACGGGATTCTTGAAGGAGCCACAAATGTCAGGATAAACAGAAAGGACAGAGGTAAGCAGTCTGTGCTACCAACATTTGACATCTATTGCACAATGTGGCACAACATACAAGTACTGCATATTTCCTGCAGGCCAGTTAGAACCCAAGAAGATAAGAGACTTGGGCAATCACTATTACTATCCAAAAAGATGGTGCAGCCTGCTTGTGTTGACAAGACTCCAGAAATATTGGCCTTTATTTTCTTCTGAAGAATGCAGGAACTTGGGATAAAAACAGAGTGCACCTTCCAAAGCAGTAGTGCAGTATTCCTTGGTCACCTCTAAAGAACTCACACCTGCATCTTAAAAGTGAGTCAGCATTTACTGTTTGAAAATAGAATGTGAGACATTAAAGATGTATATTATTAAACCCTAGAGTATAAATAAAATTTACAGATAAAAAGGTACTAATAAACCAATACTAGAGAGAAAATGGAATCATAAAAATTGCCCAATTACACAAAGGCAGGAAAAAAGGGAAAACAAATATAACAACAAATAGGACAAAGAGAAAATAATTAAATTTAGCTACAAACAAGTACAAAAATCAAGTATTTTTACAGTACTTTGTATTCACGAGGACATTTGGAAATAGAGCGTGGTGGGTATGTTACAGCAGGCAATTGCTTACTAAAAGAGAGCTGGCTAGCTATATTAACTTAGTTGAATTGCACTTTAAAGCACAATACACTATTAGATGTTAAGATCACTATGTAAAGATATATTAGCCACTAATATATCAAGATAATAAACCAAGAATATAAAATAATAGTGAGGACTCAGAAGATTTGAAAAGCAAAATTAACATATTTAATCTAATGGGTGCACAGGCACACACACGTGCAAGTACACATACACACAATCCTGCATACAACAACTAGAGAATACCCATTTCATTTCAATTCACATAGCCATAACAGAAATATACTCCACAAAGAAGAGAACATCATTTTTAATGTAAATGTCATTGTGCCTTTCCTTTTTTTAAACACCTTTCAACCACTTGTTTCTTTAGGATAAAATCAAAATTGTTGTACGTGCGCGCAATGGCTGGAATGCACTTAAAGATCTAGTCCCTGATTGCCTCTCAAAACTTTTCCCCTTTTGTTGTTACACTTCCAATAGTTGTAAACTTTTAATTTCTAGAACATAAAGTTTTATCTTTAGACTCTGTCACTACAAATTTATTTCATTACTTCAATATTTCTGTAATTCACGAATACCTTATTCATAAGTGTTCCAAATCAATGAAAATAATATGACTTTGGTATGTTTAAAAAAATAAAGTTCTAATATAACCTAATTGAATGAAAAAGTAGAAGTTACAAAAAACCTGAAAAGGAATTAAGAAATACTGCATAAAATGACACATCATTTTTAATGAGTTAAATACCATACACAGCAGACTTAATAGCTCTTGAAGCAATTCATTTTTGCCTAAAGACAGTTTGACTTATAACAACCTGTTTTAGCATTACCTTAACGTACCCCATGAGAAATCATTACAGACTTTACTAGAGTCACAGAATTAACATTTACTGATTGGCTTCACTCAATATTTGTCAGCTGAAAAAAAAACTACTCCTATGTACACTGGAGCAAATGACAAATGAAATACATGCAAAATTCTGTGTTAAAATACAGCAACAGTAAAAATGCAAATCTGTTGCATATACTCAGTTATTTTACATGTCAAACCAATGATAGGTAGTTTTTCTGTCCTTAGAATTATCACAAAAGGTCTGTCTTTCTGTATTTTGTCATTAGGATAAATGCACCTATTTAAATTAGAGTCACATGTACAGCAATGTAATACATACAGAGGAGATTGTTCCAAACTTAATGTTCCTGTAATCCTCCTCCGAATTTCTGTGTAACTATAGTGACAAGATATATCACTGAATATTGATGTATGAAAAAATTATTTCACAAGTTAAGATTTTGTACTGTGTTCAAGTATAGCAATATTTGATTGCCTTCAATGAGTTTTTCCTGGCAATTATGACTTATTTAGGTACCTTTTCCAGAATGAATGGCTCACCTATCAAAGATTTCTTCAACTTAATACAGGAGAAGTTCAGCTTTTATTGCCAGCATATCTCTTGAAATCTTTCAGTTAGACAGTGGGAAAAATATTTTTAGATTTAAGTTTTCTGCCACTGTTCCATTGAAATAGGACACTTTTCCCATCTGTTCCATCTTTTCTCACCTATTTTCTTTTGATTTTATGTGGTTATCAATTAACAGCAAAGTTCCTTTTACTAAAACATATCATAAGCCGATACACTTATATTCTACACATCTATAAATCTTGTGTAAGAGGGTGGGCATAAGGCACGAGACACAAATTTCGTGGCTGAGCATCCTTAAACAAGTTCCAAGATGAAACTCAAATAAAATCCACAGTAAAGTTAATCTGACTCTTATTGATGAGTAACTCTTCTTAATGACTGAGGAGTAATTGGGTACAATTGGTAAAATTTGATGTAAAAGAAGGATTGCAATTAACATTACTTTTCCACAAACAGCATTTTTAAAATTATTATTATTAAAAAAGAAGTGTGATCATGGGAGGGAAGTATTACTAAAATTTGCTTCTTCCTTCATGAAACTGGGGGTATTGATACATGTTTTTACCTTATACCAATTTCTGTTTGGAGTTTGAAGCCAGGCCTTTGAGTGTTCTTCAGATTTTAGGTGAAACGACTACCCATGTTAACCTAATTTGGTCCATGAACAGTAGTGATAGGTCTGCTACTTAAGAATTGGACACATAAACCCATGAAATAGGTTATAGTGGTGGACATTCAGCTACAATCATGTGTCAGGTATTTACTCGAATGGTCTCAGAACAATTTACTACTCTACATAGGTTCCTTTTCTCTGCCCTATTATCCTTTACCCCTCTAAGAAAGAAAACTGTTTGAGTCTTTACTCAGTACCATCTTCGTTCCAAAAATACATCCCATAGAGTTTTCCAAAAAACATATCAATTATATTTGATCAGATTTGATATCATAACCCAACACAGCTTTGATATGAAGATAACTGTAATTATTTTTCTACATTCAGCCTTCTGAACATCACAATTCCTTCTGGAATATAATCTCAGGGAGTCAATCAAAGAGTTATACTGGTCACAGTGGTACAAATAATTATAGGTGTGGATATTAGATATAAATAATATCTGCTAAACCGAAAAAAATCTATTTACTATTCAATTCAATTATGTATTAATAGAAAATATTCTGCAACAAATAAAAAAATAGGCAACAATAAATAGTTTTCTGGCTTTCTAGGTTCAGGAGGATAAGAATTAATTTAGGGCAGAATGACAGCTATTTGATTCTTCAAGGTGTAAAGACCCCAGAGGGTTTTCAAGGACTCATTAGGAAGCAAAGGTAGCAAGTGGTACCTTCTTATTATGAGGTAAAGCAGTTAGAGGAAAGTCATCTGTAGAAAAATAAAAGCTCTATAAGTCCCTGGATCTGGCATTTGAATCAGTTAAAAGCACAAAGCCATCCATGCTTGTATTGTAAAAAAGTCATATTATATATGGGACTCTATTTTGCTTTGCTTAATAGAACTCTGAATATTGACTGAGATAGTAGCTCTAAAATAATTAGAGAAAAAAGTAAATCTTTTCCTTACATGTTTCAAAATAAACTCCAAGTCTCAGAATTCGGAGGAAATCTTATAAAATATTTTTCTTTAGCATTTAAAGAAATAAAAATACTGATAAGAAAAGGAAAAGAAGAGAGAATAATTTTATAATTGGACATCACAGAGGAGAGATTTGAAGTGGTAACATCCAATCCTCTAGAGTTTGGATACTCAAAGTGTGGACTCAACCAGCAGCATTATCATTACCTTGGACCTTATTAAAAATGCAGACTGTGTTTTGCCGAGAAGCTTTCCTCTAGATGAAAACTAAGCACACTGGGAAAGCAGAGATTAATAAAAAGGGAGTGCCTGGGGGAGGTGGGGAGCAGAAAATAAAGTCTGCGTTTCTATTCTAGACATTTGTCTTAAGCTGACACTCTTCTCTGTCTTCTATGTAAAGACTGAAAGTGTACGGCATTGCTATCCTGACTACCTTGTAACTCCCTCACCTTGTCTCCTTGCCTAATGCTTCTTTCTTTATTTCATTAGTTCTTCTTTTTTACTCCTGCGAATAACTGTTTCAAAATCTTAGACACTGGCCCACACTTATTTTTTGAACACTCTTTCCTGAGTACCTGTTGTAGTTTTTCATATCACCTTTAGGATAATTATTCTCGTGTTTCAGTTACAGTCTTTTCCTTGAAAATTAGTCATAGAAATATCTTCCTACACAGCATAATTCTACCTAGATGTTTAAGTAAGATTTCAGATAAATGTCTAAATCCATTGATCACCATCTCTAATAAAACCAGTTTTTCTTCTCACATTAATACTTGCATTGCTTAATCCTGCCAGTCAACTATACCAAAATCTAATTCTAGTTATTCCTCCTCCATGGTCTCCTATATGTGCACAAGTCGTTTTTCAGATAAATTATATTTAATGCGAATCAAGGGTAAGTGATATAATGTAACAAATTGGCATGTAGATCTGTTACTTTTGTCCATGCCTATTCTAAAAGGTCTACTTTTGACTCCAGTAGCTAAATTATTGAACACTAACATAAACCTAGATAGTTTTTCTAATTTTACCTTTTCATCATATCTAATTCTTGTTATGTCTTAAGACATTATGTTTTCCATGTCACTACACACTTAAATATATTAAGTATATTTTTACCCATTTCAAATCTCACTATTTTGCCTGATTTTGAAGCATCTTAGTAATATTCTACCTGGTGGCCTGGGTAATTTGTTGAATAATGTTAATAATTTCTACCCTAGATTTTCCTCATAGGTTTGTTTTAAATATTAATTGGTAGATAAAATCTGGTTATTTTATCTTTAGTAGGCTACTTTCTGCCTTTTGTGTTCTTAAATTTTCTTCAATAGCTTAGAAAAATAATATATAATAACTGGAACTTTTCAAACTGAAGTGCATTGTCTTTGTCTCAGGGCTACTTTCAAAAAAAAAAAAAAAGAAAAAGCTGTTGAACTTGAAGTGGGCACCATTATACACTCAATAGGGTTAATATAAAAGCAATTGAAATAGCCACATAATATGTCTTGCATGTAAGTTTTCACCCCCCTTTCTGATACATTAAGTTGACCTTTCATGTTGACGTTCTTATAAATGACTATCAAAAAAAGCAATATAATTCTCAACAAGAAATCACCTATGTTTTTCTTTGTCCCAGTATTTAATTTTATTTATGTTGAAACAATAGACTAATAAGAGTGTAATGACTTAAACAATGTGAAACCTGTTCATAGGCTTGGGACTAGATTTTAGCAGAACATACAACAAATGTTCCTCTACCCTTTTATCCAATTAACTCTCTTTCCTTTCCTTTATTTTCTTGCTTCATTTGTTCCCTTTCATTATGTGGTGAAGAAAAGATTTACGGTAGCCAAATATACAGAGTCAAAAAGATACAGATTGTTCCAAGAAAAATAGATATCTGAAGCACAAGCATATTCGAAACAAAATGCATGCCCTCGTAAGTTTATAAAATGATTTAATGAATGCTTACATTATATATTCACTATAATTCAGACTAAGTTACTCTATTGCTCTGAGAGATCTACAATATCTAAAACCACTGTTTCTCTCTTTCTTTTCTGTCTTTTCTTCCTTCCCTTTCTTCCCTTCTTCCTCTTCCTCCTCTTCCTTCTTTCTCTCTCTTTCTTCTCTTTCTCCTTCCCCTTCTTTCTACTTCATTCTTCTTCTGGAGGAAGAAATGATAGCAACATTCCTATTAGGGAATATTTCTTCTTACTAAAAGCAAAGAGTATTTCAAGCAATCAGTATATACACAGAAATGTTCTATGTAAGGTCATAATTAGTGACAATGGACTTCAGATATATTAAAAGACTTCCTAATTAGCAACAATGAACACAATTTAATTGGCATCTTAATGACAGCATCAATACTTAACAATGTCAAGCCACCGTGTTAAGGAAAAAAAGAATGGCTTAATTATGATGTAAATAAGTTACCTTGCTCACATGTTTAGAATGCATACCTCTCCTATAATACTTTTGTCCTAAAACTCAAAAATATTATGAATGTTGTTTTATTTTCTATTGATAAATTACCTTAATTTTAGTGAATTGCAGAAAAAAATTATATATTTATTATTTTTTTTTATTTTTTATTTTTTAAATTTTATTTTGTCGATATACATTGTAGCTGATTATTGCTCCCCATCACCAAGACCTCCCTCCCTTTTCCCTCCCCCCTCCCCCCCAACAATGTCCTTTCTGTTTGCTTGTCGTATCAACTTCAAATAATTGTGGTTGTTATATCTTCTTCACCCTCCCCGGTTTTTTTTTTTTTTTTTTGTGTGTGTGTGTGTGTGTGTGTGTGTGAATTTATATATTAATTTTTAGCTCCCACCAATAAGTGAGAACATGTGGTATATCTCTTTCTGTGCCTGACTTGTTTCACTTAATATAATTCTCTCAAGGTCCATCCATGTTGTTGCAAACAAAAATTATATATTTATATAGGAAAATAGATACAAGCATGTTATTTTCAGTCTTTACTGAAACCAAGGAGAGCTGCAAATGAAAATACTGAGTAGTATATGCTAATTCCATCTTGGTATATCCCAAAGAACTGTGTTATACTGTAGGCTATGCCTTTAGATGGCTTTAGCAGCTTGTTTTAGTTCTGTTCCTTACTATATAATAAGCCTTAAGATGTTGTTTAATATTTCAAGCCTTGATTTCTGTCTTATTCAGCTCTGGCTGTAACAAAATATGGACTGGGTGGCTTAAACAGCAGACATTTAACTGTTACAGTTATGAAGGCTGGAAAGTCCAAGATCAAGGTACAGGTAGATTTGATTCTTGGTGAGGGTCTTCTTCCTGACATGCGGACAGCTGCCTTCTCACTGTATCCTCACATTGTGGAAAGAGAGAAAACAACCTCACTGGTCTTCTTTATAAAGGCACTAATACAATCATGAAGACACCACCTTATGACCTTATCTAAGACTAATTACTTGGCAATAGTCCCCATCTTCAAGTAAGATCACAAGGGCTTCAGCATATACATTTTGGCAGGACACAAACATTCAGTTCATTTACAAGCTAATTTCTGACTTTCGGGTTCATTTATCACCTATCCCCCAATAAATCATTGACTACCCCTCAAAATGGCCACATTTTCCCCATGGCTTTTTCCTCTATGAAGACGGGTATATCAGCACCTGGACCTCATTGGGTTATTGGGTAATCATTCTCCTGCAATTTCCCCATGTTTGTGCACATTAAATAGATTTTGAAGGGCCGAGCCCGTGGCGCACTCGGGAGAGTGCAGCGCTGGGAGCGCGGTGACGCTCCCGCCACGGGTTCGGATCCTATATAGGACTGGCCGGTGCACTCACTGGCTGTGTGCTGGTCACGAAAAAGACAAAATAAATAAATAAATAAATAAATAAAAAGTAAATAGATTTTGAATACCCTTTTTTCCCTCTTAATCTGCCTATTGTTATTTTCTGCAAAGTTTTAGAGAACAAAGGGAAAACTTTCTCTTGGCTTCTACAGTTGCCTGCTTGCCCAGTAGCTATTGACCTCAAACAAACCATTAAACCTCTGCTGTCCAGTGGACTTAAGTATACCTTTTCAAATAATATCTGAACCACAGCCTTTGGGAAGAGGTCTCTTTCCAAGTTAGTTCTTCTTTGGTCACTTTTATTAACCCCTAAGGTATCATGAAGGGTTTTTAAAATATTTTCTAGTTACTCTCTTATCACAGTTAAATACTTTTTTCAAATAAATCTTCTCTGTTTCACCCCTGTATGGTTTCTATCTCCTGAATGACTCCAAACTGATGTACCTCTAAATCATTTTTTATGCTATTACCCATTCCTGTGGAAAATTCAAATTATACCCTTATGATAGAAGGCATCCTTTGTAGCGAACATTTGTCTGAAATCAATATGAATGGTTATTTAGGAAAAAGGAAATATACGACAAAATGGAATGTCAAAGCATGTCGTGGACCCAGAGGCCCAGCATCGGCCCTAGGAGCACCACCCCTCATGGCTTTTGCTGGGAGTGACTTGAGAGATTTTGTGCGAGCCTTGGGAGCCCCACCCCTCAAAGCTCCAGTGGGGAGTGACTTGAGGGCCTCCACAGTGGTCCTGGGAGCCTAGCCTCTCACAGTTCTCACCAGGAGTGGCCTCAGTGGCCCAACACCAGCCCTGGAAGCCTCACACCTCATAGCTATTGCCAGTAGTTACTCAAGCACCTGTACACCAGCCCCAGGAGCCCCACTTCCCATGGCTCAAGCTGAGAGAGGCCTCAGTGGCATGGCATCAGACCTGAAGCTTCACTCCTCACAGCTTCCCTGCAAGAGGCCTCAGAGGCTCAGCACCAGACATAGGAGCCTTGCTCCTTGTGGCTCTCATCCAGAAGGCTTGAACCACTGGACAGCATCCCCAGAGCCTCATTCACACCATATAAGAGCCTCAAGCCTCCTAGCCACAACCTCTGGAGCCCTGCCCCATGTGTTCTCCATCACCGGGCAGGTGCCACAGGAGCACTGCCCCAAGTGGCATCTGTCCAGCTGCACCCTGCCTCTGGAGTCCTGCCTCACATGGTTAAGTGACAGGAATCTAGCACCACCAGGCCACAGCCTCCAGAGTCTGCCCTTCAGATCTCCCACTATGGGAGCCCAGTGCTGTCAGGCCATAGTAGCAGACGCCTCACTCTACATGGCCCCTGTCACCTTCTGTCACACCACACCTGTCAGTCCTCCACAATCTGCTGACTGTACCCAGTGCAACTGAGTATTTCTGAAACTTTTGGAACTATAGAGTCTATCTAGAATCAAAAATGAAACATCCCACTCAAGAGACAACATAAATCTTCAGGAGAGATTCTCTCTCCTCAAAAGAAACTTGAGTAACTGTAGGAGGAACTGCTCCACCAGATGACCAAACATCAATATAGTGATACTAGAAATATGAAAGAACAAGAAACTATGACACTCCAAAGGAATGCAATAACTCTCAAACACAAGATCCCAATCTACAAGAAACCCTTGAAATGTCTGAAAAAGAATTCTGAGTAACACTCTTAAAGAAATTCAGTGAGATGCAGAACAGTAGCATAGACAACACAATGAAATGAGTAAAACAGTCCAAGATACGAAGAAAGAAATCTACAGAGATTAATGCTATAGAAAGGATGTGGCAGAATTCTTGGAACTTAAGGACTCATTCAACAAAATTAAAACAACATTTGAGAGCTTTTGTAGCAGGCTAGAGCAAGCAGAAGAAAGAATTTATGATCTCACAGACAGTGTTTTCAAAATAAACCCAAGCAGACAGAAAAAAATAAAAGGAGGAGGGGGGGAGGAGGAGGAGGAAAGAAAGAAAGAAAGAAAGAAAAGAAAAGAAAGAAAGAAAGAAAGAGAATTTTTAAAAATGAAGAAAATCTTCAAGAGTTATCAGACAGCCTCAAGCATACCTAAATCATGGGTGTTCCAGAAGGAGAAGAATAAGAAAAAGGCATTGAAAACCAACTCAATGAGATAGTAGCAGAGAACTTCCCTGATATTTGTAGAGAAATGGATTTCCAGATTCAAGAAGCTCAAAGATCACCAAACAGATTCAGTCCAAAAAGGTCCTCCCCAAGACACATTGTAGTTAAACTGGCAAAAGTCAAAGACAAATAGAGAATCCTAAAAACAGCAAGAGAAAAATGTCAAGTCACAAATAGGGGAGTTCCCATTAGACTAACAGCAGACTTCTTAGAAGAAACCCTATAGGCTAGAAGAGAATGGGATAATATATATAAAATACTAAAAGAAAAACAGAATGAGCCAAGAATACCATATCCAGTAAGGCTATACTTCAGATATGAAAGAGATATAGTGAATTTCCCAAATAAACACAAACTGAGGGAATTTAGCAAAACACAACTAGCTCTACAAGAAACCCTCAAGAGAGTTAGGCACCTAGAACCCTCAAAAAAACAAAATAATAGTATAATAAGTACTACAAAAAACACACTAGGAAGAATGAATCCCACCAAAGGAACACATAGGCAAATGAAAAAGAGTGAAAAAAAAAAACTATACCATACCACCTCAAAATACCAACAAACTCCAAAGTCAAAGAACAACAGGGAAAGAAAGGAACAAAAGATACTTAAAACAACTGCACAAAAAAGGTAAATGACAGAAATTTGACAATACCTTTTACTTTTAATAACAAAAATAAATCTTAATGGATTGAACTTCCCAAACAGAAGATGTTGAGTGGCCAGATAGATTTAAAAACTAGACCTAACTATTTGCTGCCTACAAGAAACCTAATTCATCTGTAAAGACTCTCATAGACTAATAGTGAAATGATGGAAAAAGATATACCACACAAATGGAAACCAAAAATGAGCAGGAGTAGCTATTCTCATATCAGATAAGATAGACTTTAAGCCAAAAAACTATAAAAAGAGACAAAAAAGCCTCACATAATGATAAAGGGATCTATCCACCAAGAAGAAATAACCATCATAAATATATATGATCCAAACATTGGTGCAACCAGATATATAAAGCAAACATTATTACACATAAAGAGAGAGATAGACCTCAACAGTGTTATAGTCAGGGACCTGTATATTGCCCTCTTAGCATTGGACAGATCATCTAGGCAATAAATCAACAGAGGAACATAGGACTTAAAAATCACTTTAAACAAATTGGACGTGGTGGATGTATATAGAACATTTCACCCAACAACTAGAGTGTATACATTCTTCTTATCAGCACATGGAATTTTCTCCAAGATAGATAACATATCAGGTTACAAATCAAATACAACAAATTAAAAAAAAATCATTTCATGCATCTTCTCATACCACAGTGGATTAAAACTAGAAATAAATAACAAATGAAACTTTGGAAATCACACAAATACTTGGAAATTAAACAACGTGCTCCTGAATGTGATATTGGTTAAAGAAGAAGTCAAACACAAAATCAAAAAAATTCTCAAATCTGACAATAACAACAGTACATCATTCCAATAGCCTATGGCATACTGCAACAGCAGTACTCAGAGGAAAGTTTAATGCAATTAATACATACATCAAGAGAACAGAATGATGTCAAATAAAAAACCAAACGTTACATCTCAAATAACTAGAAAAATGAGAATAATCCAATCCCAAAGTTAGCAGATGGAAAGAAATAATTAAAATCAGAGCAGAAATAAATGAAATGGATACCAGAAATATGATACACATAATTGGTGGAACAAAAAGTTGTTTTTTTGATAAGATAAATAAATTGACAACCCCCTAGCCAGATGAACTTTAAAAAGAAGAGAGAAGATCCAGATAACAAAAATCAGAAAGTGAAAGGGGATGTCACATCCAATACCCCCGAAATACAAAGAATCATTACAGATTACTCTGAATAACTATACACCAACAAATTTAAAAACCTGGGGGAAATGGATAAATTTCTGAACACATACAAACTACTAACACTGAACCAAGAACACATAGAAAAACTGAATAGACCAATAACAATCAATGATATTGAGGCTCTAATCAGAAGTCTTCCAACAAAGAAAAGCCCAGGACCAGATGACTTCACTGCTGAATTCTATCAAGTATTTAATGTAGAATTAATACCAATTCTTTTCAAAATATTCCAAAAAATTGAAACAGAAACTGTTCTCCCAAATACATTCTATGAAGCCAGCATCACCCTGATACCAAAACCAGACAAAGATACAACAAAAAACCCCAAACTACATGCCAATACCCATGATGAACTTAGATGCTAAAATCCTCAACAAAATACTATCAAGCAGAATACAGCAACATATCAAAAAGATTATACACCGTGATCAAGAGGGAGTCATCCCAGGAATGCAAAGATGGTTTGACATTTTCAAGTCAATAAATGTAATACACCACATCAACTAAGTCAAGAATAAAAACAATGTGATCATCTCAATAGATGCAGAAAAAGCATTTGACAAAATTCAACACTCTTTCATGATAAAGACTCTCAACAAATTAGGCACAGAAGGAAGGTATCTTAGCATAATCAAAGCCATATATGATAGACCAACTGCCAATATCATCCCAAATGAGGAAAAACTGAAAGCTTTCCCCTTAAGATCAGGAACAAGACAAGGATGCCTGTTCTCACTACTCCTATTTAACATAGTATTGGAAGTATTTGCCAGAGTAATTAGACAAGGGAAAGAAATAAAGGGCATCCAAATAGGAAAAGATGAAATCAAATTGTCCCAGTTCACAGATGGCATGACTCTATATACAGAAAACTCAAGAGACTACAAAAATCTCTTGGAGCAGATAAACAAATTCAGTAAGGTTGAAGGATAAAAAATCAATATACAAAAATCAGTAATGTTTTTTTACTCCAACAACAAACTATAAGAAAACGAGATTAAGAAAGCAAGCTTATTTACAATAGTCACCAAAAAAATAAAATACCTAGGAATAGATCTAACCAAGGAGGTGAAAAACCTCTACAATGAGAACTACAAATCACTACTAAAATAAATTAAAGAAGACACCAAAAGTTGGAAAGACATTCCTTGTTCATTGATTGGAAGAACCAATGTAGTAAAAATGTCCCTATGACCCAAAGTCATCTACATTCAATGTGATCCCCATCTAAATACCAATGACATTCTTCACAGAAATGGAAAAAAGCAATCCTAACATTCATATGGAAAACAAAAGACCCTGAATAGCCAAAGTAGTCCTGAGCTAAAAAAGTAAAGCTGGAGGCGTTACACTTCCTGACTTCAAACTATCTTACAAATCTATATTAACAAAAACAACCTGGTACTGGCATAAAAACAGACAATAGGATCAACAGAACAGAATAGAAAACCTGGGAATCAACCACATACTTACAGCTAAATGATCTTTGACAAAGGCAAGAAGAACATACATTGGAGAAAAGACTGTGTCTTCAGTAAATGGTGCTGGGAAAATTGGTCATCCCTATGCAAAAGATGGAAACTGGACTGGTGCCTCCCACCATTTACCAAAATCAACTCAAAATGGATTGAAGACTTAAATATAAGACGCCAAACCATAAAATCACTGAAAAAAAAATGGATAAACACTCCAGGATGTAGGACTGGACAAAAACTTTATGAATAACACCCCAAAAGCACAGAAAACAGCAACAAACAATAAACAAAGAGGATTATACCAAGATAAAATGCTTCTTCACAGCAAATGAAACAACAACAGAGTGAAAAGACAACTTACAGAATGGGAGTAAATATGTGCATACTATGCATCTGACAAGGGATTAATATCCAGATTATACAAATAGCTCAAACTACTTTACAGATAAATAATAATAATAATAATAATAATAGCCCAATTATAAAATGGGCAAAGGGGTTGAATAGACATTTCTCAAAGAAAGACATACAAATGGTTAACAGGTATATGAAAAAATGTTCAACATCACCAGAGAAATGCAAATCAAAACCGCTTTGAGTTATCACCTCACCTAAGTCAGACTGGCAATTATAAAAAAAAGTCAATGAATAACAAATGCTGGCCAGGATGTGGAGAAACAGGAACCTTTCAGCACTGTTCACGAGACTGTAAGTTAGTACAGCCATTATGGAAAACAGTATGGAGGTTTCTCAAACAACTACAGATAGAACTACCATATGATCCAGCAATCCTACTCCTGGGAATATGTCCAGAAGATTGGAAATTATCGGGTCTAAGAGATAACTGCACTCCCATGTTTATTGCAGCCCTATTTACAATAGCCAGGTAATGGAACTAACCTAAATGCCTGTCAATAGATGCCTGGATAAAGAAATTGTATATATGCACAATGGAATACTACTCAGCCATAAAAAGGAATGAAATTCTACCATTTCTAACAACATATACGAAGCCTGGAGTAAATTATCCTAAGTGAAACAATCCAAGTACAGAAATACCGCATGTTCTCTGTCATACCAGAAGCTAAATCCATAAATAAACAAAGAAACAATAAAGAGAGACAGAGACAGAGAGAGAAGGGAAGAAACTACAATCACAGTAATACGTTGAACTTTTAGGAGAGAGAAAAGAACCACAGTTACTAGAGGTAGAAAAGGGGAGGGGAGGCGGAGGGGAGGCTAAGGAGATATTGTTTAATGAACACAAAGAAAGATTGCGTATTGTAATGATGAATAAGCTAACTGTCTTGATCTAAACATCACCCTCTGTACACAACTGTTGAAAATAAACATTGTACCCTATATGTATGTATAATAGATTATCTTAAAAAAATAAAAGTTAGAAAATAAATAACTTTTATCAGTGTCATCTAGGAATAATTGTAAATACTCCACTGAAATTCTTCATAAGATCAAATAATTGCCCAATTTATAATTTTATCAAAATTTTTTTTTCTTATATATTCCAAAGCAGCAATTAGTTCTCCAAAATAATAAATAAATAAAAAGATGATCTTTATCCCACCCCCCAAAAAAAGCATGTCATGTAATGTCTGAGTAAAATGGTTTGTAAAAGGGTGAATTTATGAAAGAATTTTGTGTGTGATTAAGTTGGCTGTAATTAAAAGGAGATTATTTATATATTTTCTAAAAATTAATATCAAAAGTACACTGATACAAGGCTAGAGTTTTCTCCCCTGTGTTGAAACATCAGGGCTCAGTAAAAACACCAAAATGCTCTTAATAAAAACAGAAATTGTGAGAGGTTTCCCTTTTTTCTTTTAGGTGACTGGCTTGGGAAACAGATTCCATGTTTTGTTAGAACAATTTCTTGTGCTTTATGCCTTTGAAATTGTTTAGCACTTTGGTTTTATTTTATGATTCATGACCCTATTTAATTGTTATAAACCTTTGGTGTTTGACAAACTTCCCAAAATCAATTCCAAAAATAAAAAATAAGTTTTTTTTTTGACTTTGACATGTTGCAAGGGCCTTGGAATTTCTCAAAGGATCTGTAAAAGAGAATTGTTAAAACTAATTAGACTTATCTGATAGGTTAAATATATGGAAAGTACTGCTAAAACAAGAAATGATGTTTGACATTTTTTGAATTATATAGATATGTTATTAATATGTGTTCCAAAATTGTGTAAGGTTCCTAGAAATCTGCCTTGATATAAATACTACAGTCATAATTTTGGTTATTTTAAATAGTTATATGCCACAAAAATAAATAATTTTGTTTCCTCTTGTGTAACTCCCATCTGATCTTTTTAGCCAATTTAAGTCAATATCTACAGTTATTTGCTTTATTTTGTGCCTTTTCTCAAAGTTCTTTGCAGGCAATTATAGTTTTAAAATGTTATTTTTTTCAGAAAAGTTCATGGAAAAGCTAAAAGACTCTGATAGGTACTCTGGAACACAGACCTCTGATGATGACTTTGAAACTATTTAACTGCACTGGGTAAATACTCCAGAACTCCAAAGGAAAACTGGACTCATGAAATTGCTAACCTAACATCAAACAAAACAAAAATTAATTACATGGGATTGAATTGATAAAAGTACATTTTGTTTGAAACATTACTAATTCTTTTTGTTTTATTTTCTAGATTTAAGGAAACCTCTTAAGCTATCTATAATCTACAAGTTGGTAAAATATACTTTCATGAACAAAAATAAAGCCATTTTTTTTATTCCTCCAAAATTTAAAAACTGTGAAAATCCTTATGATTTTTATGGCAGTATGGTTACTTACATAAGTTCAATGTGAATTTGCTCTCTTTATAGCAGGATACAATTGAAAACATTGGCTATATTGCTAAGGCCTTGACCAGACTATTACATTTGAGAATGTGCATAAAATGCCTGACTTCAAGTGTTCTCAGCCTTACAGTGAGTAAATGAAACTGTCACTACCTGGCAAATCTGAGAACTTTAAGATTGAAGATAAAATACAAGGTCTGCCTTGGTTTGGCTTCCTGGGCTCAAGAGGTTTTAAATTTGGAATACCTATGTGATTGGTGTGAAGAAAAAAATTATATTTCCAAAGAAAAGCTACAATACACTTTGTCCAAGATTTCATCTCTATGTATTATATTTGACTTTTTCTTATTTACCTGTGTACTGGACTGGATCCTAAATTCCTAGGTTCCTCCAATGCACCCTTCTTCCATAAAATTACTAAAATTGGAAACTCCTATATTCCTAAAACTTATAGGCTGAAGCTAGGTGAATTTTGGAGAACAGGTCTCATGTCTGATACATGGGCCACAGAAAAAGTTTACCAAACTGTAAATGTAAATCTTACATTAATGTCTATCTTTTTTCTCTTGATGAGATAATGGTCATTTAAATTATTCGGTTGGCAGGTCTCGCCTAAGTACCTGACTCCACTTCGTGTTGCCCTAATTTGGCCTAACTGCTGTTTCATCTTTCTCCCTGATGTGGGACATGACAATCTGGGAATGAGCCTTGCCAAAACCAAGGGACCTTTTCAATTATAAAATTGATCATCGATGCTTCTATGAGGAATATTTTGATCAAAAGGGGGGAAATGATGTCTTGTCTACAAAAGCATTTTCTAAAAATATTCACAGCCTTGAAAGGAGGGCCTCAGGACTTGGATGAGATAAGACATATGGTTCTTAAACAAAGGATTTGTACTTCAAGAGTGCCATGTAAAACTGATGCTCGTGCAGGGATATCAACCTACATTATCACAGGTGGAAGCAAGCCTATATAAGTACTAGATCAGTCTGTGAGAGATTTTTATGCCTCCTGGCAGGAAGGAAAAAATATCCCTGCTCCACTTGAATAATTACCAGAAAAGGAGACCTCTGCCCATATTCCCCTTTAAGAATAAAGAGGATAGAATCTCTGGGGAGAATGAGACAGGATAGAATCAGGCCTGTGAACCCCCACCTACTCCATTTTCCTTGCAGGAGACATTTTTTTACAAAATGTCTGTACTTCAGACAATGGCAGCTGTACTTCACTCTTTAGTCATGGGATCTGCAGGACTCATAATTGCCCCTTGGCCCTAGTAAAAATCACTAAGGAAAAGCCAGTTGTTCTTGCAGAAACTAAGATAAGGGGAAAATAGTATTTACTGAGCTACAAAACCCCTGTCCTGAGGATTATCAAGGTGTACCTGCTACTTTGTTTATACTGTACCACTATGTGCCCATTCTTTCTTTTCCCATAACTATAAAGATTATGATACAAATTAACTATAAGACCCTTTAGAAGTTATAGGCAAGATGCTCCTGGGATAGACCTCTCCCATGACCACCACAAAAATATCAGAAATTATCAAAACAAGATGCTGATCTCAATTACGGAACTGCTTGCCTTTACAAACCCTTCCCCAACTTTCTTCAGGGAGACAGCTTCTCTATTGCTGCCTTCCGTATACATCGGCTTTTCTTCTTTTAATCAAGCATAATTTACTTGCCACACTGTCGGGTTCAATGCTTATTTCTGTATCATTGAATCCCAAGAACTTGGTTCAGCTTTAGTATCAGTCTCAAATTTTGTTCTGCCTGGGAGCCAAGAATATTTTTTGTAATGCAAAATGTTTGAGATGAAGATATAATACATAGTAACTGTGACAAATTGAAAGCAAGAAAAGAAAGTTATATGATTTTTAAAAGACTATAAAACACAATTTTCTGTAACTTCCAGACATTTATGTTAACATTAACTATGATTATCCCTCTTTAAGTATTAAAGTCAACAATAATATGTTTAGGACAATACTGACAATGTGAATTGGATGGGTGTCTAATTTTACCTCAGAATAGAAAAGCATCTGCTGTGATTTCTACATCTGTTCACCAGGCAGGGCTTGTGTTCCTAATATGAAATCACGTGCCACATTCTGTACCAAGGCAAGAAGGATATCAATGTCAGTGGTACAGCTTGTGTGGTTAACTTTGAATAACAATGGAATCAGCAAACATGTTAAACACTTATATGTCTTAAAGCCCTCTCTAAAGACAGCACTATGTTCATTTTATCAGCACCGCACTCTCCCGAGTGAGCCACGGGCCGGCCCCTGTTCATTTTAAATATACATGTTATTTTAATTTTTAAGAGTAACATATGCTTCATTTTATCAAATATATATGGTAATTTACTTTGGGAAATATTTGCATATAAATCCTTAATAAAATATGTAAAAAAAAAAAAAAAGAATGTCACCTATAGGAAAATTTATGCAAAATACCACCATAAAGCTAGAAGCAGGAATTTTCTAAATAGATAAAGATAAATCACATCTAATAAATTATAAATGGAGAAAAAAACACGCCAAAGTTTTCCTTTAGGCTCATGACCTCAGCAGCTAAATATTGTTATTTTAAATAAAGTCCCTTTCCTTGATATTTCTAATGGGCTGTTCCTAACAACTTTTCCACTTCTTAATATAGTTTTTGTGAAGATTGAAACTCCATGTACACTAAGGTTTTGTTGTACTGCTAAACTCAAGAGATATATGGAATTCAATAATCATTATTAGAAGGAATAGATCATTTTTTCTCACTTTTTGATTTGTATTTAATAAGTTTTCACTTGCCAAACATTAAGTTGGTTGTTGGAAATTACTTTCCAAATATAATACTGTAATTTTTTTTGTCAATTAATATGCAGCTGAGAAAATATTTATAATGTTTTTATAATTCCAATGTGTTTTATTTAGAAATATCTTTTGCATTGGAAATATTCCTAGAGTTATGCTAGGGATTCTGAGTAATGGAAAATGAGAAAAAAAGAAATTTGGTAAAGTAATTGGCAATTTAAACAATATATCTTAATGAGATAGAATGGTAAGAAAAAAGTTGAGTGTTACAATATATCCAGCAGAGAACTGATACTGTCCTTATAGATATGACAGTTTAGAAGTAAAGAGCATGGACCTTTATTTCTTATAGACTGGGTTTTATCCTAGTTCTTCCATTTATTTGTTTTACAATCATGAGAGAATTATCTGACACTTCTATGCTGCAGTTACATTATCTGTAAAATGGAAATGAATGTGATTACATTAGTCATAGATTTGTAGTGAATATTAATTCACATATGTGAATTTATATATATGAGTATTAGTTTATACATGTTTAATAGATTAGTCAATGTACATTAATAGTAATATATGTTAAAGCACTTAGGGAAGTACTTACAATATACATTCAATAAAATTTAGTTATAAAGTTTTTCTTGTTAAATGCTTATAGTTTTTTCTATAGATTATTTTCTACATCCAAATTAATTTAATTTATTAATATAAATCAGTTAAAATACAGGCATAATTTAGATATATGTTTTTATTATGAGAAATATTTGTGAATCAATCTGCCCATTGTCATATGAAAGATGAAGACCTCAAAATAAAACAAAGTTCTAAAGTTCAATTGAACATAGTTAATATGCACAATTCTCAACATTTTCTTATTGATAAATTATGACATATGTTTTGGCCATTCCTGCTGGTAAACTAACTATGTAAGGACTCGTAAATAAAAGAAGAAAGTAAAGCATTTCTCTGAAACTAGACTTCAAATAATCATAAACATGCTGCTTTCTCAAGAAAAGTTTGGAAAAGTTTAAGTTGGTAATCCATGACATGTTGATAGCATTTGTTTTCCGGAATGTATATATGCTGAATAAATCCCTGAATTTATTGATTAAGATTTATATCAAGTAAGTACTGTGGCTCAAAATTATTCAAGGTCTTGGGAAAACAGTAGCAATGAACAAGACTTAGGGGATCTTTATTCAGTTTACTTTCCAGAAGGAGGGAAAATAAAATATAAATAAACAAATGAATGAAAGTCCATATGTGTTGCTATGGAGTAAGTAAAACCAGAGGATGTGCAGAGGGTAGCTAGGATATGAATGTAATTTAGAAAGAAATGACTCTAAGCTGAAACCTGAAATCAGGAAGGAAGCAGCCATTTGAGAATACGGTGATTTACAGTGCAAATGCCCTCATGTTGCAAATAGCACAGTGAGTTTTTCAACGAAAAGAAAGAAAGCTGTCAAGCTGTCACAGTTAAAGCATTGAAATAGGAAAGAAGTGACTAAAGATGGGATCTGAAATACAGGCAGAAGCAGATCAGGTAGGTTAAGACTTCAGTATAGTCTTCTAAATGGTGAAAAACAAAGCAAAATAAAATAAAACACCTAGAGATTTCTAACATGGGAGGGAAATTAAATAAAATAAATCCCTTTAGGTACTATAAGAAGTATATATGATAGAGAGGACAGAGTGCATGCAAGGAATTGGATTATTAGGCTACTGCAGTAATATGGGTAAACAATAAGAGTCTTGGACAATAGTGACAACAGTGAAGATGGAGAGAGATGAAACTTTGGGCGGTATTCAGAGGTTGACTCTAAAAGCTCTTTGAAGGATTAAGTATGGACGTGAAGGAATGAGAGGACTCAAGACGGCTCCGAGGTTTTCAGAGTGAGCAACTCAGCAAAGAGTATTTCATCTGCTATTCACGAACTTGGGAAAGATTGAGGTGAAGATATAGCTTGAGGAGTTTGAGGCCAAAAGAGAATTCAATTTGGACATGTTAACTTCAGGATGCTGATTGGATAAATAAATATAAATATAAACAGGTAATTGTATATGCGGTTCTGTGATTCAAGGGTGAGTTGGACGCTAGATAGATAAATCTGCACATTATTGTTATATAGACGGCATTTAAGCCAGAGCACTCACTGTATGGCATCCTCTAGGGAGAGTATGTGGATAAAGAAGTTGAGGCTAGAATTAAATACAAAGGAACATTTAACTTTAAAGATCCATCAGAATGGAAGAAAGTAGAAAAAAACGCCTAAGAAGGGAAAAACTAAGAGATTTGAATAGCAATTTAACGTATGGAATAAAATCAAAATAGAATATATACAAAAAATAAAAGCTCCATTTAGTAATGCAAATGATATTGTAAAAATAAACATGAAAATAATGATAAGCAAAAATTATTTTCAATGCATTTATATTCCATTCAACATTTGCCAGGTAATGTTCTTGGTTCCTTATAAACTTTAGCTTATTTAAACCTCATAGTAACCCTTTTAGGCGTTTAACAATAAGCCAAATAAACACAGAAAGATTAAATATAGTCCCAAAGTTCACCCATGTGGTAAGTACCAGTCATTTGAATTGAAATACAGGTAATTCCACAATGAGCAATATTTCCCTAAATTAATTTGGCAACATAAAAATGTATATATATGTATAAGCTAAACTAAGAGGAAAAAGATTTAAAATTACATGCATTGTGTATATTTAAACACACATATAAAACTAATATAAAACTAAAATAAAATGTGCAACATTGATAATAGTTATGATAGTTATGAAAGTTATGAATCAAATTATAAATTTTTTTCAATGTCTTGATTCTATTTAATGCAGTATTTTCTTTCAAAATTTAACCTTTTGTTAACTTTATGAAATTTCTTTCATAATTTTATAGTGAATACATAGCTGATGTTTTTTAGAAATAGACTTGATAAGAGAGCAATTTGTTCAGCAATCTGCTGCTTCACTGATTAAATGGCTGATTCTATTGATCTGACTATTAAATTATATTTCTTCTTTTACCAGTCTATATGTACACCACCTGAAATTTAAGGCTAGGTCAGAAAAACATGGCAAAGAGAAACATAGAACTTTAAAACATCATATTGAGATAGCTTCAGCTACCAACTAAACCTTTCTAAATGTTCTAAATATATCAGAACAGAATATCTATATAGTGTCATAAAAGACTCTATACAGATAGCCAAACTGAAAAATCAATTCAACAGTTTTTACTTTTGTTCAAATGAAGAATTCTGCACACTTTCTTATCTGGAGGTTAGACTTTTTTTTTCTAAAATGATTTTAATAAATCTCTTTAAACTATCTTGGAGGGATGAGTAATAGCTATCAAGGATATATGGAAAGCTATTTTCATCTCTGTAAGGTAAGGTTAAGTTAAATAAAATGATTCTAGATATTTTTCTCCATTGAATTTATAAATATCATTTGCTGTTCTGGTCAATAACCTTAATTTTCTTAAGTTTTATTTTTCTCTAACACTATCTATTTTAATATATTCCCCAGTAAAGCATTTTTGGCTGCAACGAGCTCAGTACCTTTGGATGAAAAGGTACAGAATGTGGCATCCTTGCTCAATTCAATTAAATGCAATACAATATGTATTTGAACAGCAACATTGAGATAGAACATAAAAACCAAACTAATATTAATTTATAGAGAAAACACGAAGCAAAGAAGTGAATTTATACCAACTACCAGATGCTCATAAATATACAATTTAAAATCATACCAAAATTTATTCAGGGACACATTATAAAAATATTAGGAAAGAGCAGAGATAGAACAGTGCCTTAAAAATCTATCAGAGTAGAGGTTGTAAATTACATAAAATAGAAATCAAGCATATAAAATAGAAACTCTTTACCAACAATGTGATACAATGTAGCCTTTCTGATATCTAGCAATGGCTGCTCTCAATCATAAGGTGTTTGTATGATCCTGTAGATATATTTTATATTTCATAATGAAACGCTATCAGAATCTTCAGAGTGGGCAAAGCTCTGGTAATAAATTTGTCACGATGTGATAAATCCAGGCAGAGTGAATCAAGATATAAATATAAAACTTTGAAATTTTCATCCACTTTGGCTCTTAGGGAGAATTGACTGGACTGGCAATGTCAATATAATAAACTACAGTGAAGGGCACAGGAGGTTTTTCTTAGAAAAAAAAAATTGTGGGAAGCACAAGGTCATTCTCTTGTCACATAAGAATTTTAAGCATTAAACTTGGAAATCAAATATGTATATACTATATAATAAAATGAAGCATTTGAGTTTCTTGATTTTTTTCCCTTGGGTTCTAATGAACTGTTTAAGCATAAACAGCTGTATCATCAACATATCTAAAAGTTGCCTTTGAAGTGAATTGGTGTCAATTAGAAGACTAAGGACCAGGATGTGGGATTCTTAGTTTTATCAGCTGTTTCAAGTAAAGCCTCAAACACTTACTTTCTGCGCATAGTTAAAATGAATTTCTCTGAATGGAAAGACATGCCACAAAATTTCAACAACAGGTGTGAAGATGTAATAATTCATAACTTGTTAAGGAATTGTATTATAATTTAAGAAAACTTAAAAATATAATTCTAACATAGGAATAAAAATATTTATTGTTAGCCTAAGCTACTAATATATTTTTCATCCTTGTGTATTTTTTTCTAAACTTTTTCAATGTTCAGATGACATAGTAGTAATGTCTTAACAAATATATATTAAAGTAATTAATAAAATGAATAAGTGAATCAGGATTACACAAAAAGAAAGTAAGTTAAACATTTCTATTTTCCTATTCAATTCTATCTTAAACCAGCAAGTGGGCAAGCATCTCTCAAGATCACTTTCAAAACAATTTCCCTCATGGGCAAGTGGTGGAACTCAATGTCCCAAGATCATTGCATGTGTAGAATTTGGGCCCATACAGAGTTTCTAGGTCAGACGTGTTTTTAAAATATCCAGTCCTACAAAGATATTATAACTTTGCCTATAATACAATCAACGAGCATATTAATTAATTTGTTTTTATTTATTTACAGGAGTATTATCCTAAATACATACAAAGCAAATTGTATAAACCTAAGTATATCATTTGATACATTTCCATAGTAGCTCTGGCTACTGTGTTAAGAATAACATATAGGAAAGCAAGACAAGAAAAATGGAAATGAGAGAGTTATTATTAAATGAAATCGTGGAAAGTTATAAGTGGATCAGGTTTCTGGGAGGAAAATGTGCATTCAATTTTGACATCAAAGTGTAAATATCCAATAGAAAATTATATTTATGAGTCTAAACTTTAGGAGAGTTCAGACTGGACTGACATAACTTGACTAAAAGTCATGAAATCAGTAAAATGGTAAAAGCAGACAAAGTGAAACACAGAAGATCAAGTCCTGTATCCTGAGACACTCCAGCATTAAGAGGTCTGAGAAAAGAGTAACTAGCAATTAAGAATAACAATCTACCAGGGAGACAGTAGTGCTGTGGAAGCCAGCTGAGGAATGTTTATCAAGGAGGAGGGGAGTGATGGACTGTATCAAATGTTTCTGCGAGGTCAAAAAAGGTTAGACCTGAGAACTTATTACTGAATTAGGCAATATGATGTCAAAGCTATACTGAAAAAGAAAGAACGAATTGACAGGAACTGTAAACTGCAAATTAGATGACTTATTTGAGAAATTTTGTGACAAATGTGTTAAAAATATATGACAGTATTCATCAAAGGAAATGAGATTAAGATTTCTTTTAATAGGAGGGGAGTAAAGAGAGTATGCTTATATACTGATAGGAATAATTCAAAAAGATTGAAGGGAAGTGGACTAGGATAGAGAGATTGGGCTGTAGAGTGGACTTCATAAATATCTCCAGCCTCCCCTGCATTCTGAATTGCTGCTGGTGCTGGCCATTAGCTGCACCCACCTTCCCCATCTGGGAAGCATGAGTTATTCAATCAGCAGACTTTGGCCCTCAAGGCACAGAACAGAGGAGTGATGAGCAAATAATGAATGTTTGGGGAGGAAAGCAGGGCAAGTGGTGAATAATCAGCACATTAATACACAACACAAAGGACAAAAGAATGAACCAGCTTTGTGTGGATGAATATTTCAGAAATGTTTCCTAATTTGCTAAGAAAATAAGATATTTTAGATTAAACATTAGATTCAAATATTTAATATTATATGATATTAGATCAATACAGCAAATAAGTAATCAATATTTTTGTCCTTAATATGAACATTATGTTAATTTTTTGATGAAGAATTATATATATTTACTTCAATATACCCCAATATATTTTCAGGGGTCCAAATATTGATAATTATGACTATGTATTCATTTTTTCACCTCATCTGTTTTTATTCAGCACTCACACTGAGATTTCTTTTAAATAGATTCTCACTGATATTTTTCAAGTGCAGCATTATTTATTGTATGTTGCCTTTATTTCTTAATTAGAGAAGAAAGAACTATACAAACCAGAGCACAATTTTTCTGTCATATGAATTGACTGTAAGTGTATTTTGTCCAGCTTTTTTCTTTGGTTCAAAACAACATAAATCCTCAAAATCACTTAAAATCTTTTTTCTGCAATAATTTTTCTAAATATTTTACAGAAGGGGTCAAAGGACAATTGTTTTCTTTCTCTACAAAATGCTCACAATAAATGCAAAACAAGAATATATTGACAACTAACATAAAGGACTATGGGTCACTACTCAGGGTCATATATCTAATTTGAAATATTGTCCCAGGTCATAGAATTTCCTAAATATGTCTTTCCAATTTTAGTTAAGAAAAAGACAAATTAATTTGTTTTTGCATTTCGGTTTTTGGGTTTTTTTTTAAATATAAGGCATGCTACAAAAGTAAACAAGTTTTTTAATTTGCTAAGGAAATAAAGATATTGTTTAGATTATTAAAAAAATCATGTTACTTCAGTTATGCAGAGCAGCTTTAATAAGACACAATATAATTGGAGATAAATAATTTAAACCATGATGTACAGGTTTTTTTGTTTGTTTGTTTGTTTGTTTTAATGTGAAAAGTGTACAGCTTTCTCCTCATATGAGAAATTGCATTTGGGTGAAATTATCAAATCATTCAGATTTTCTCTTAATTATGAGTAATAAAAATCTAAATCATTGTATTTTATACATCCATAAGGTTTTTGAGACAAAACATATTGCTTTTAATTTTAGAACAGTTTTAGATATAAAGAAATATTGAGTAAATAGTATATAGAGTTCTTACATATCCTGCACTCAGTTTCCCCTGGGTAACTACAGTTGTTACAATTAATGAATCAATATGACACATTATTAACTAAGGTCCATATTTTATTTAGATTTTCTTAGCTTTTACCTAATATCGATTAGTTTTATTTTGCTATGTTACAGGATTCCACCCAGGATACCACACTACATTTAGTTTTCATAATTTCTTAGGCTTCTCCTCTCTGTGACAGTTGGAATTAACTTATAAACGCTGAAAAAACAAACAAGAACAACTAAGTTTCTTTTCTCCATCCAATAATCTTTGAAAACATTCAGTTTTTGTAATCTGTAAATTTCACTTAACAAATGGAATAATATACATCACCGGAGAGCCTTTATTTTTGACGAGCATACAATAAACAGTATCTATATTGATTCCTTATACTTTCAAATATGTAAGGAGTTTTTATTCTTTAAATATTTATTTCTGATGTCACTATAATAAAAAACCTAAATAGTAAGAATGGGAATTACAATTAAATCTAATTTTGCTAAATAAGCAATTTATAAGTACCGAAGTTTTTAATCTAGAGAAAAATGTTACCAATTAAAAGCAAGATGATACACTAATAGTGGTAGTAATGATATATATTGTGGTCTGACAACTTGATATTGCATTAAAACCTCATTAATTGAGATGCTTTAATTCTGAATTTAAATATTTTAATCTGGCTATATAAGTTTATCTGTTTCTTCCCTAAGAGCAACATATTGTATAATTTACTGTGTAAACAAGACTATGTTAAATACCTTATGCAATCACTTTACTAATTTTTTATAACAACCTTAGGAATCTATGTGTATCCCCATTTCACAATTAAAGAGATTGAGAATCAGAAAACTTAAATTGATTACGGTAACAGAAAAATTAAATGGCATTGTCTAATTCAAATTGGCATTATAAATTTTTTATAGTATTTTCTTCACTTGTAAGAAGACTAACATGTTCGGAATACATAGGTAAATTTTAATAAATAATCATGGATAAAGAGTTGCATATATATCATATTACATATGTAAATGTATACATACTTATAGTCCACAAATTATCTATTAAGAGCTCACAATATACCAGAATTTAGAAAGTTTAATGAGGGAGAAAATGAAATAACTTTTCCAAAGAGTTTTAACTTGAGTCAAAAAAATAGTACACATGTGAGGTAATCTATATGATACACAGAATATTTTCTTTAGAAGTGTTAAGAAAAGTAGAATTGTGGTGGGTTAGGTATTTGGTATGGAGTGCACAGAACCCAAAGTGAGAATTGAGGAAAATGTATAAGTTGTAGTAGGAATAGAGCATTGACAGATGTTAGAACATAGATCTTCCAATCAGGGTTTATATATAATGAATTGCTAAACTTCCCAGAAGAAAGAAAACATCTTCATAGGAAATACTTGGCTGGATTGCACTATGATTTCTCCAGATCAATATAATATTAGTCCTGGGACAGGTATGGCCAAAGAACAGTAATGTAAATTATTCTCCTGTTAACAGCATTTGAGACATTTTCTAACTCAATCAAATTTAATGGCTTTTGCAATACTGAGGATAAAATACT
This sequence comes from Cynocephalus volans, assembly GCF_027409185.1. NCBI lineage: Eukaryota > Metazoa > Chordata > Mammalia > Dermoptera > Cynocephalidae > Cynocephalus > Cynocephalus volans. The sequence goes on along the minus strand of NC_084468.1, from coordinate 101,279,519 downwards.
TATGAAAAGAGCCTAATCTCCTTTTAGTGTGACCGTAGTCACCATTCATCACTGTACATGTTTATATAATCCTCACTTTATGTATTGTAGTATGTTTGTTGCAGTAATCCTTTTTAAGGATTACCCTGCCGTATCAACTAGTTATAAATTTCAGAACCTAACAGTTTAGAGATGTGTGCTGAATGGAGTTTAATCCTTTTATTCTCTATAATCTTTGGAATCTAGCATGCTGGAGACAGAAATATTCATTTAGTCTCCTTTGATTGAATATGGAATTTGTCTATTCATCTTCACCTTTTGTAGTTCACTCTGTGCATTCCTAATGAGATAATAAATATAAACTTTAAGAAAACAAAATTGTGTTCAATTCTCAAGAGGGTGTTCAGATCAGTATCACAATATTTACCCACATTCTGCCTTACTTAAATATGTAGAAATGACATGGTTACTGTAGGTTATCAAGTTGTGTCTCAATATATTTTTATCATAGTAGATTTAAGAATGTTTTTCATGTATTAGCACATGACACATAAGTGATTTTTTAGAGTATACTATGCTAATAAAGTTTTTTTTTATAATCTTGAACTACTCATGAAATAGATATGATATGGCTTTTTAATTAATAACTATAGAAAATGCCATTTTACCTAGAAGGTGAAAAATGAAAACAAACAGATTGACTGGACTATACTCCATGTAATTGGGAGGATTCTACTTGATTAATACTGTTGAAATTATTTTAACGTGCTACGCTTTAGAATTATGATATTAAATGCATTTAGAAGCCATTATTCATATTCTACTTCAACAACTAATACTATTGACTATCTTCTATTTTTCAGACACTTCACATGCATTATTTCTCTTCCTAAAATAACTCTGCACGGCAGGTATTTATTCCTTCAATTTTTAGGCATTCTTTGATAATTACATTTCTGCTTAAAATTAGAATTTTTGTTTTGTTTGTATTTTTATTCGCTTTTACTAAGAACAGTTTCTGACCTGGAATGTTAAAGGGTTATTTGTTCACTTAAATATATTAAAAGCATATTTTGCTAGTTCAATTAAACTCCACATTTGATAAAATGAATTGCAAAGAAAGCAAAATACTTATTCAGACATGTATGTATTTGCATGATGCACATAAAAGCACACATGATAGTTCCTAAAGCATGTCTGTTTTATTTTACTTTTTTCCTGTGACATATGCATGAAATTATATATATATAATTATATAAGTTATATAATTATATATTATAAATTATATATATAGACACATATATGAGACAATGAATTATCGGGATTTATATAACATAAATAACAACAATAATATGCTGATACATAAAACTCAATCTCTTACAGAAAGTCAAGGTTTATATCTTTTTGATTTTAAGTAAACAAAACTCAGAAGTCTAGAGAGTTTTAATTAGCTGCAGTTCTATAATTTTGTGAATTGTTTGTCTTCTATCAGATTTTTAATTACACTGTTTTTATGTTATGATAGGAAGTACTGTTTCAAGGTCAAAGGTGACATTTTATTGTTTATTGTACCTACAATGTGAAGAATACCCATTGAACCCAATGTGAGAAGACTGTGGAAAAAGTTAATCAGGATATCCTAGTATTTTGTTAAAGATAAATATTGGTTCAAGTGCAATAATAAATACTTATTTTTATTATTTAAGAAACAAACATTTTCCTACAAATCACCCTTGCTTAAGAAGAGATTCAAAATTTTGAATTGAGAAAATAACCAAAGCTGAGAAATCTAATTAATTTGAGTATTACCAATTTGTGTGACAAGATAATAAATAACTGGCCTTTAGACATATAGTCATGTACTAAGAAACTAGTGGTCGTAAACATTCTTTAGAAACAGAAATTTCTAAATGTAAAAAAGGGAACCCTAATTATTTATGTCTGTTTTCATAAAATAATATTCTGTGGTACAATGAATACTGTGGCTGAAATTAAAATGATTATTTACGTGATCATGACCAGGTTATTTAAACTGTTTTAATTTACTCATCTATCCAATAGAGACAGTATATAAATCACAGAACAAATGTCACTTTAAAAGAATATACAATAAGCCCAACTCTATATGGTGAAGTGCTCTATGGATGTTATTATTAAACATAATTTGTAGATAACAATTAATATTTTGTTTGCAGGTAAAACTATCAGCATTTAGTAATTCTCCAGGTCATGAAAATGCAGAAATAAAGAAGGAAAGGAAGAAAGAGGAAAAAAGTGAAAGGGAAGGAAGAATAGAAGGAAGAAAGAGAGTTTGTAAAAATATTAATTTAATCATTAAAATTTATATTTTTAAATTATTTTTTTTTCCAAAGAAGTATCAAAAGAAGAATTTTTTTTTCCAAAGAAGTATCATATTTCATTTGGAAATATGAATTCAAAACGTTATGTCAATTAAGTATTTAAACAGTTTAATGTCATAGTACAGTGTTATTATCTAGTTTTTAATAAAATTAGACATATGATAAATGGAAATTTTCTTAGACAATGTAGTATTCCACCAGTATTGTTTAGCAAAAATACTGGAATCTTTCTTAAAGCTTCTCTTTCTCTCATGCTGCTTACCTAATCCATTTTAAAATACTATTATCTCCATCTTCAGAATATCTCAAATCCAAACACCTCTCACAGTCTCCAACTTTCCTTACTTCTCTAGTCCAATACTCCATTCTTCTGTTTCCCTCAGAAGAGCTATAGTCTTCTAACTGGTCTATCAGATCATATTTTTGACTCTACACTTAATAGTTTTATTTAGACTATGTTATTTTATGTGTAAGCAACGTAAAATTTATATATAAATTATGACACAAAACAATAATGAGAACATCTATCAACCTAACACTCAACTTTGTTAAAACAAATTTGTGCTAAGACAAGGGCATCTATTTCTGGGCTCCTATCTTGTCTCAAACCAACCTTTCTACATAGCTTGACTATTATAAATAGAGCTGAAATAAACATGAGTGCAGTTATCCCTTCAACATGATGATTTCCAGCCCTTTGGGTATATACCCAGTAGTGAGATTGCTGGATCATATGGCAGTTCTATCTGTGGTTGTTTATCTGTTTTCCATAATGGCTGCACTGATTTACAGTCTCCCCAACAGTATAGAAGAGTGTTGCAGTCAAAATGTCCATCAATGGATGACTGGATAAGGAAACTGCAGCATATATGTGCAATAGAATACTACTCAGCCATATAAAAGAAGGAAATTCTGCCATTCGCAGCAATATGGATGAGTTTGGAGAAAATTATGTTAAATGAAAGAAGCCAGACACAGAAAGAGAAATACAGCATGTCCTCACTCATAACTGGAAGCTAAAATTTAAATAAGAAAGAAGAAAGAAGTAGAGAGCATGAATTGAATAGAGAAAGAACAAAAGAAGGAGAAAGAAAGAAAGAAAACAGAAATTGCAATAACACGTTGAACTTTCAGAAGCAGAGAACAGAACTGGGATTACTAGAAGTGGGAAGCGGGGAAGGAGGAAGTGGAGAAGGGCCAGCAAGAAACGGGTTAATGGACACAAAAGAATGAACACATATTGTAATGATGAATAAGATAATTATCCTGATTTGGTCATTATGTATTGTACATTAGTATTTACATTTAACTATGTACTCCACAAGTATGTATAATCAACTAAGTTTCAGTACAAAAATTAAATAAAACTAAACAAAAACCAACCTTTTTCCTTCAAATCGCTTCCGCCCCAAAATTTGTTTCTGATGTACACTTCTTTTTATATAGCTTTATCAAATGTACATGTATGCTGATGGTTTTCTTCTTATTTTTTTATTAATTTTATTCTCAATGTGTGCAGGAGGTGTTCCGTAGCAGACACATATTTCTAATTACTTTATAGTAAATAAGAAGTGCTGGGTTCCCCCTTAACCAAGTCCTTACCACTGGGGCAATGTGATGAAAGCCAGATGGAAAAATATCCTACATCAGTGACAGAAAAACTCTGCAGGCAAAGGGTGGAGTAAAATGGATAATCTCTGCTTATATAGAGTAGAGACAGATAACTGTCTCTCCTCTTTTCCCATAAGAAGGGAGAAAAACCTTTGCTTCTTGGAGAAGACATGGAAAGGTCTTAACTTTAACCTTTTTAAATTAAATACATCTCCTTAAGGGTCAGATTAGCCCTGGAGTCAGTGGCTTTTACAAACTAGAGATGTCTCCAAAGTTCCAAGCTTCATTTTCCCCTAAAATGTAAAAACACATCTCTGGAGCCAGGTCATTTTCTCTGGAGTTATAAATTAACTATCTCTAGAGTTATAAATTAACTCCCAAGGCCTGCTCTCAGACAAGGATCCGAAGTGTTCAGCAAAATATATTTAAAAAGCCCAACCTCTTATGCATCCGTGAATGATAGCTTCATATTTTTCTTTTTTCTTCATCTTTCTATTTATTTTATAGAAAAAATACAACCATATGGTTCAAACATCCAAATATACAAAAAGCTACACAGAGGAAAGATCCTCCCCATCCCTGTCCTGCCTCTCATCTTCTTGGATTCAACCTCAATACTCCATAAATAAATACCTGTTTAGTTTCTCATGTTTCTTTTCAGAAGTTCTTAAATAAAATGTTCTGGCCATTATTGCTACACAACAAATTACCCCAAAATTAGTGACTTAAAACAGCCATTTTAGTAATCTCATGGTATCTGTGTCATCAGTTCTGGCAAGGGACATCAGAGATGGTCTCTCTGTATTCCCCAATGTCTGGGGCTTCAAACTGGACAGCTCACAGGCTGAGGAAATTAATTCTACAGCTGGCTTCTGGAAAAACTGAAGGCACCTTCACTTGCAGATGTGCCTCCTCAGTTGAAATGACTGGAAGACTAGGGTTGCCAATCGGAGCACCTATACCTGGCCCCTCCATGGAGCTTGAATTTCATACACTATTTTTAGGGTTGTTGAGTCAAAGCACAAATGTTCCAGTGAACAAAACACAAGCAGCATTTCTTCTTATGAACCAAATTCTAATACAACTAATAGTTATACACAGCACCCAGATGAAAAGGAAAATGACAGGCCATATTGTTCAATAATTATTAAACGTTTCAAGACTGTAATGGTACAGCAATAAACCAAGCACAGAACCTTTATAATCCCAGAGCTTTGTGACTCTTCACAGGGTACATGCCCATGAAGCTGGTCCTTGATCACACAGCATCACTTCTGATATGTTCATGGCTGACAAGTGAGTCACAAACCTATCAAGTTTCAAAGGGATGAAAAATGTACTTTATCTCTTCATGAGAGAATTGTTGAAGAATTTGAGGCCGTTTATAAAATCCATTATACAATGTAAGCAAATATATGTATGCGTTTTCTTATTTTTCCACAAAATGTGATACATTATACATAAACTTCTACACCTCATTAATTTTACTTAATAATGTATCTCAGAATCTGTGTCATCTTATTTCGAGTTTCCTCATTCATCACTATAAATAGATAATATTACATTAAATGAAAAATACCACAATTTATTTAGCTAATCCCTTATTTGTGGACATTTACATTCTTAATCTTTTGTTGAAACGAACAAACATATGTTGTCAGAACTAAATCTAATACATTCATCTGCAGTTACACCAGGGTGAAAGATCTCTGAAACTGGGAATTCTAGATCAAAAAGTAAATCTATTTTTAATTCTATTTGATTGAATAAGATGAAATACATGTATAAATAAATATTTTGACATAATAGTATGGCTCTTTATAGTGGTGTTTCACGCTATACAACTACTATTAACATATGCAAACACTTACTTTCCCATTCTATTTTCTTACATCTTTGCCATCAACATTTGTTGTCAGATTTGTCATTTTTTATCAACCTAATAGGAAAATAATGGTGTCTTAATTTGTATTTCTCTTGTTGTGAGTGAAATTGGGCATCTTTCACATGTTTCACAGCCATTTATATTTCCTTTTTTTGTTAACTATTTGTTGACATCTATTATTTACTTATTTTTATTTGTTCTTTCTTAATGATTTAAATCATGTACTATGGCATAAAATGCCTATCAATAAGGTTAATTATTCCACTATTACCTGTAACTATATTTCTTAAACATCAAAATAATTGTTTACAGGAGACCAAATAAATATGTTATGGTAAATTTTTCCGTACAACAAAACCTAGGAAATAGTTAAATACATGAACAAGATCTTTTAAGTTTCTTCAAGGGTACACTCCAACATGTACTTTGTCTAAAAAAGCAAACTGCAGAACATGTTACATTGTACAACATCATTTCAATTTCTTTTAAATATTTTATTTTATAGGAATAAAAAATAAATTTTGAGAAGATACGTAAGCATGTAGTAACAGCAGTTACTTATACAGGAAGAGGGGATTAGATAATGGAGGTAAAGCGGGAGTATTATGTGGATTTTGTACTTTAAACTATTAATACTTTTAATTTTAAAAAGGTGAGTGTGATAAAAATATAAAGAAATATACAGTATGCTATTAATATTATACAGAGTTGATAAAATAAGTTACAAAGTGTTATAGATTAACTCTAATTTTCTATACTTAATTTAATGACAATCTGAAATTATCTTATTTCTTAAATTTTTGAATGATAGAACAAAATAATAAAATGAAACCCTGATTTTTATGAGTCATTTTCTTTTTCTTTTTTTACCATTTACTATTGCTGTTCATTGGATTTCATATAAATAGTTTTTTAAATGAAAAGGAAATTGTATATAAAACAAAAATCGGCAATTGTGTTTCTACTGATGGTGATTTTTTAATGGTTTAGTGTTTTTATAATTATGAATTATTCTATGATGAAAATAATTATTAAACATGTTTTTTCACTTCACTTTTTGGGATTCTTCTTGATGAAATAGGATTCTTTGTGACTTAATTTAGCTCTTCATTTGTTTCCTGACATCTTTTTCAAAACTGAGCTTTAAAGCTAGAAATATGGAGAGATATCTCATAGAAAAAAACTTTCAAATTTTGTGATTTTTTTAAAGACCATCTGAGTCATCTTTTTTAATATATTCTTTGTTTCAAATCTATTCAAACATTGGCAAGTTTGACTTTTCTGAAAGAAAAACTATCCTGTTACATGTCATTTTCTCATAAATTACCAATTCTGCTAATCTCAATAATTATTTAAGTCCATGACCTTTAACTATCAGTTCTGACAAAGGAGGATGATAATTTGAGGCACTGAGATATTTGGCATGTAATGAAAATGGTCCAATTTAATTAAAATGTAAGTTATTGTTAGAAAGAAAGGTCATACTAAGAAAATGTCATTTCAGAAGTATATTAGCAAGCACCCTCCAGTGTTTGTTACATGTAAAATATACAGTTAGTACTTGACATTTAGAGAGGAAATTGGAACTATTCATGATATATACTTGAACATTTTGGGTTCTCATGTTGCATTTGCAAGCCTTATTCACGTTATTTTTTAATCAGTTCAATGTTAAATATAACACTGCTTACATTTTATCTTGGGTACTCAAATGCTTTCCTGATTAAAAAAAAATTATTTACAAATTTTAAAGGAGCAGATGTGACTTAGAAAATATCTGAAAATACTTTTTAAAAATAAATTTTATGCTTTACCCTTCTACAATTGTTATCATCCTGCAATACGTATGTGTTATTGAAGAAATTTAAGATACACATTTTATAATTTAATCTGTCAGAAGCATGGAAAAATGATTGTTTGTATCTGATCAATATTCTTGTTTAACACATTAATGTATTGTAAGATAGAACATGTTTTATGGTGACACTAGTGAAGTTGTATGATATTCAGTTTTTAGGCATTTTGCTTGCAAGAAACCAATAGATAGATGTTCTGGAGTCTGTCAGTATGTAGGGAAATATATTTCCAAGCATGATGCAAATTAATAATGTAGGTAAAGTAAGAAATAAAAATTATGTTACCTTAAAATTACTTTATTTTGCAAAAGAAGGGAATTTTATTTCTTTTCACATTATTTTGTACTCCACTGAACATTGAAGCATAGGAACCTAGACTAAATTGATATCTGGGCTTATTATAGATAATGTAGTCTTTAATTTGATTATTCAGTTCTTACTGCATGCTAAATTGGGAAGAAAAAATAAAGCTCAAATATTGCTTTAAATATATCAATCTCTCATTTTTTTAATTACAGCCATCTTTATGGGGGATTAAAAATTTACTATCTCACACTGTACATTTTGTTCCTTCAAAGGATGAATTTGACTCTATTATACTTTGGCATTATTCCATCTTAATTGGTAATGTCAAAATAAAAGGAATAGTTGAACATATATATTTTTATATATATTTTTAGGGTTGACATTTAGAACATCATCCATTTTCCCTCAATATCCCTTTTAATAAAGACGCATTGAAGAATTTAATATTCTGTCTTAAAGAAGAACAAAAATATACTTTTCTTCAAAATTATATACATATATTTTTATTTTGTTGATCTTATAACTGACTGTATTTCTTTTTGTAATTACAAATAGGAAATTCAAAGACAATTTTTTACCATATTCTATCAACTGCTTCTAATTTATGATATTTATTTTTGAATAATGTATCAACTTGTTTCATTTTATTTATTTAATTCTCTTGTTTATAATATATACATATAGTTTTTGAAATATTATAGGTCATTATATATCATCACATCATTTTTATAGCATAGTATTTTATTTGAACTAATTATTTATTGGCTTTTAAGTAATAGTTCATAACTGGAAAATAGAAACTTCTGTGAGGGATTATAGATGCCATCAAGTATGTCGATAATGCTTTTATGATACATGAAGGGAATAACGTGGGGTTATCTGTTTATTATTATTTTTTTAAGATAAGCTACCTTCTTTAAGCCATAGTATAGCTCTATAAAGTGTCTGAATAAAGCAGTAAGAGAAGATGTGAGATGATCCAGCCAACTCTGATAGGCTGAATCAAGCCTTATGGAAATAAGATAACAGGGAATGGCTAGATAAGGCTACCTACCACTTGTGCTGGATATGATATTGTCTTGATTTCCTTTCCTAAAAATAGCTCAATGCCCAGCCCTGCAACAAATACTCAAAGGAGTCCTGCATCTGGAATCTGAAAAATGATAATTACTATCATGGATATATAAGAAAGACCAAAACCCACCATTAATGCCAAAATCAAATTAGAAGGAGAAGGAAACTAAATCATGTCACTTCAAAAATCCAACTAATTATGAGGAGGAAAAATAAAAGGGGAAGAAAGGAACAGATGATATTTAAAACATCTAAACAGAAAGCAATTTAGTAACGGAAGTAAAGCAATGCTTGTCAATAACAACCCTAAATGTAAAAGGATGAAGCTCCCCATTAAAAAGACACAGACTGACTGATTGGGTTTAAACTGCTAGAGCCAACTGTATGATGTCTTCAAGAGACTCACCTCACCTATAAAGACACACAGACTAAAAGTGAAGTGATGGAAAAAGATATACCATACAAATGGAACCCCAAAATGGGCAGGTGTAAGTATTTATTGGATAAAATAGACATTAAAGGAAAAACCATAAAAAGAGACAAAGAAGCCCATTGCATAATTGTAAAGGGATTTATCCAGTTGGAAGGCACAACAATCTAAAATATGTATGCACCCAACACTGGAGCACCCAAATAGGTAAAGCAAACACACATAGACCTAAAAAGAGACCTATAATAATAGTAGGTGAACTGAACACACCTCTCTCAGCATTGGACAGATCTTCCAGACAACAAGTTAACAAAGAAACACAGGATTTAAACTAGACCTTAGACCAACTGGACCTGGCAGACATCTACAGGACATTTTATCCAACAACGAGAGAATACATATTCTACTCATCAGCACATGGAACATTCTCCAGGATAGACCACATGTTAGGTCACAAATCAAGTCTTAGCAAATATAGAAAAGTTGAAATTATTCCAAGCACTTTTTCAGACCACAATGGATTAAAACTGGAAATCAATAACAAACAAAACTCTGGAAACTATACAAGTGCATGGAATCTAAACAACAGACTCCTGAATGACCTTTGGGTCCAAGAAGAAATTAAACAGGAAATCAACAGATTTCTTGACACTAACAAAAATAAAGATACATCATAAAAAAACTTTTGGGATACTGCAAAAGTAGTACTAAGAGGTAAGTTTATTGCAAAAAATGCTTACATCAAAAGAATGGAAAGACTCCAAATAAGTGACCTATCACTATGCCTCAAAGAACTAGAAAAACAAAAACAAACCAATCCCAGAATTAGTAGATGGATAGAAATAATTAAGATCAGAGCAGAACTAAATGAAAGAGAGACCCCCAAAATGCCAAAGAACATCAAATGTAAGAAAAAGTTGGTCTTTTGATAAGACAGATAAAAGACAAATTATTAGCTAGGCTAACAAGAGAGAGAGAGAGAGAGAAGACCCAAATAATAAAAATCAGAAATGAAAAGGGAGACATTACAACCTATACCACAGAAATATGAAGAATCCTTAGAGATTATTATAAACAACTGTACACCAACAAATATAAAAACCTGGAGGAAATGGATAAAAGTCTGGACACATGCAAACTACAAAGATGAATCAAGAAGAAATAGAAAACCGGAAAGAGAGCAATAACAAGCAATGAGATTGAAGCAGTATTCAACAATCTTCCAACAAAGAAAAGCCCAGGACTGGATGGCTTTATTGTTGAATTCTGTCAAACCTTTAAAGAGGAATTAATGCCACTTCTTCTTAAACTATTCCAAAAATTGAAACAGAAGCCATTATCCCAAATTTATTCTATGAGTCTGGCATCACTCTGATACCAAAACCAGATAAGGATACAACAAAAAAAGAAAATTACAGGCTGATATCCTTGATGAACATTGATGTAAAAATCTTCAAAACAATATTAGCAATCAGAATACAGCAACACATCAAAAAAACTATACACCATGATCAAGTGGGATTCATTCCAGGAATGCAAGGATTGTTCAACATACACAAGTCATTAAATGTGACACACCATAACAATACAATCAAGGACAAAACCTACACAATTATCTTAACAGACGCAGAAAAAGTGTTTGACAAAATTCCACATCCTTTCATGATAAGGACTCTCTGCAAATTATATACAGAACGAAATTATGTCAACACAGTAATAGCCATTTATAATAAATGAATCACCAATATCATCCTGAACAGTAATAAGACAAGTATGCCAACTCTCACTACTCCTATTTAGGATATTATTGGATGTACTAGCCAGAGCAATCAGGCAAGGGAAAGAAATAAAGGGAATCCAGGTTGGAAAGGACAATGTCAAACTATCCCTGTTTGCAGATGACATGATCCTACATATAGAAAATCCTAAAAACTCTACAAAAAAAAAACAAAACTGGTAGATCTTAGTAGCAATTTCAGTAATGTTGCAGGATACAAAATCAATACCCTAAAATCAGTAGCATTTTTATACTCCAGTAACAAACTAGCAGAAAAAGAAATCAAGGAAGCAAGCCCATTTACAATAGTTGCCCCAAAATAATAATAATAATAGAATCCTTGGAATTAGTTTAACCAAGAAGTGAAAGATCTCTACAATGAGAACTACAAAACACTACTGAAAGAAATTAAAGGGGGCACAAAAAGGGGAGAAGACATACCATGCTCTTGGATGAGAATAATTAACATTATAAAGATGTCCATTCTACATAACGCAATCTACAGATTCAATGCAATTCTTGTCAAAATACCAAGATGTTCTTCACAGAAATAGAAAATCAATACTAACATTTATATGGAATAAAAAAAGACCCCAAGTAGCTAAAACAATCCTGAGCAACAAAATAAATAAATAAATAAATAATAATAATAATAATAATAATGCTGGAGGAATAACACAACCCAACTTCAAATTATATTACAAAGCTATTGTAACCAAAACAGCATGATACTGTCATAAAAACAGACACTCTGTCAATGGAATAGAATGGAAAACCTAGGAATCAACCCACATACTTATAGCCAACTGATCCTTGACAAAGACAACCAGAATATACATTGGGGAAAAGACTGCCTCTTCAATGCATGGTACTAGGAAAATTGTATGCCCATATGCAGAAAAAAGAAATTGGACCTGTACCTCTCACCATATACTAAAATCAACTCTAAATGGATTAAAGACTTGAATACAAGACCTGAAACCATAAAATTACTAAAGGAAAATGTAGGGGAAACTCTCCTGTTAATAAGACTGGGCAAAGACTTTATGAATATGACCCCAAAGCACAAGCAACTAAAGAAAAAATTATAAAATGGAATTATATCAAACTAAAAAGCTTCTGCACAGCAAAGGACACAATCAACTGAGTGAAAAGGCAACCTATGGAATGCAAGAAAATATTTGCAAATTATATGTCTGACAAGGGATTAATATCCAGAATATATAACAAACTCAAACAGCCATACAGTAGAAGACACAGAAAAGCTGAATAAAAAATGGGCAAAGGAGGTGAACAGACATTTCTCAAAGGAAGACAAACAAATGGCCAACAGGTACATGAAAAAATGCTCAGCATCTCTAATCATCAAAGAAATGCAAATCAAAACCACATTGAGATATCATCTCACCTCAGTTAGACTGGCCATTATTAAAAAGACTGAAAATAACAAATTCTGGTGAGGATGTGGGGAAAAATGTAATCTTCTACTCTGTTGATGGGACTCTAAATTAATATAGCCATTATGGAAAACGGTATGGAGATTTTCTCTGCCAACTACAGATAAAAGTACCATATGTTCCATCAATCCCACTACTAGGTATATATCCAAAGAATGGAAATCATTACATCGAAGGGATACCTGCATTCCCATATTCATCGCAGTTCTATTTACAATAGCCAAAATATGGAACCAACCTACGTGTGCATCAATCAATGACTGGATATGGAAAATGTGGTGCATATACAAAATGGAATACTACTTAGCCACAAAAAGGAATTAAATTCTGCCATTTGCTGCAACTTGGATGAGTCTGAAGAAAATTAAGTTAAATAAGCCAAACAAGGAAAGAAAAATACAGAAATACCATATGTTCTCACTCATAACTGGGAAGAAGAAAAGAAAGAAAGGAAGGAAGGGAAGGAGGGAGGGAGGGAGGAAGAGAGGAAGATTGAAAGAAAGATAGGGACCATAACACTATGTTGAACTTTCAGAAGGAGAGACCAAACCTAAGGATACTAGAAGGAGGAAGGCAGGGGTCTGGGGATTGATTAGTGAGGTAAAATGCATAAAGTAAAATTTTAATTTGTAATAATGAATACACTAATAATAAAATATAAAAATTTTAAAAAAGAAAGTTAAAACTTCTACTGAGCAAAAGACACCAAGAAGGAAAATTAGAAAGTAAACATAGCTTCTCTATTTATTAACATAATTCTATGCCATATATATGTAACTTCTATGACAACAAAAAATGGATTCCTCTGTACTTAATTTATGGGATAAACCAAAGTTATTCATTTTTTGAGCCTTTCCTATCACATTTTCACCCATCATTACATGTATTACAGTATTTTTCTTGTTTGTTTTAACTGAGAGATCACTACAATAATTCTCCAAATCAAAAGTTAGTGAGACAAACCTCCCATGTGCATATTTTAAGACAAAAGTGTATTAAGTTGTTTTACTACCTGGAATGTAGAATAGCTTATGGAGATGAGAAAGGATTTGAGAATCATTTATTTGGGGAAAGCAATGATATAAATCCCAGTTCACTGAAACAGAGACCACACCAAGCCCTTGGAGAGATTGACAGGTAGTCCCCGGAGTTGTGGCAAAGTGTAGACTGTGATATAAGGAGCCAACTCCCTTAGTGACAGAGGTAGACAAATGCTGATGATTTACAGAAACCAAACGACTTCTTCATATTATAGAAAATCCAGTAGTAGAATTCAAATTCCCTAAAAATATTAGTTTAACAATGTTACTCTGTGCCAAGTAATGTTTGTTCTCCATGCTCAAATACATTGCAAAAGTATTGAAAACCTGTTTTGGAAAATTGTTTTCATCCCTGTGATTAATGATGGTTTGTCTTTAAGAAGGCACAGGGAGGATTAGTAAATATATACTGGCAATTTCAATAGACACAACACACATGCAAATACGTATACTCACAAAATTAATTAAACAGTTCGGCAAGACAGCTTAGAACAGTATTATCCAGAATGTCAGAATAAATTTTCCCGTATTCATCATTATTCTCTTTGCAAACCTGGCACAATAGGCCATAACCTTGAGTATGTGAATAAAATTAAAAATAAAAAGATGCAAAGGATATTGCCATTGCAGGACAGCTGACTGCACATTCGATCTATAAAAAAAGTGCTTATACACTTTTGGCACATTAGGAAGGTGACTAAGGTTTTAAAATCTTTGTTCTTCACTGCATATCAAGTTTATGCCAATGAGAACACAAGGACAGACCATAAAGAACCATTTCAATCCAGAAAAAAGCATAGTAGTGCAAACATTACAATCTAATCATCTACTTGGTTTTTGCTTGATGTACATTTTTTGTTTATTAAGCAAGGTTAGTTCTTAGGAAGGGCCAGGATTATAAGAAAATTCAATTGATCAATTTACAACATAGATATACAGAGGCCAAATATATGTCCTTAAGATGCTGCATATATAAAAGTATAGCCTCTTTAAATAAACAGACAGTTTGAATTCTTAAATCTTATTTCTTTATCCTGTGCTAGAAAATATGTATATTTGCTATTGAATTAGATACATAGTTTAAACTATAACTAATTAGGTTATGAAAGAACATAATTAATAAACTAGGAGTACAGTGATTCTTCTATAAATTTAATAATTAGTTAAAACAGCAATGAAGAGTTTATTATCCATAATACTTTTCTATGAAATCATTGAACTTCGATGGATAGAACATATTAAAAGCAGCCATTCTCAGTACATCTAAAATGGTAAATTCAATACATCTAAAATGGTACTAACTGTGTACCATCCTTGAAAAAATTGAGAAAATAGCCCCTGAAATTGTTATCCACAGATTTCTAACAAAATCTGAAAAATCTATTACAAGGTTTAATTGTCCTTTCCTACTTAAATTTCTTTATCTAATACATGAAAGCACTATGTCCATATATCACATTATAGTGAAGATATAAACTTTTAAATTTCAAGTCTTATTAATTCATCTTGTTTTCAAATCATTCTCAGAAATTGGGTTGATTACATGATCTGAACTACAAGTGAATAATTTGTATTAACTCAAAATTACTTTCCAGTAGGAAAGACAGTTTATTATCACAGTTCATAAAACATACATGTATTAGTTTTATATATGTGTGTCTCTGTTCAAACTTTCTCTTTACAAGGACACTAGCCATAGTAGATTAAGACTACCCTAATAACCTCATTTTAAATTTATTATCTCTGTAAACATCCTGAATACAAATATTGTCACATTTTGAAGTACTGGGGATTAGGATTTCAACATATAAATTGGAGGGTGTTGGGAGTATGATATAATTCAACCCACAAAACACACCCCCACACACACCTCTCACACACATGTGTATAAATTATGCATATAATATAGTTTTTTAACTATTGTGCTAGACATCATTCAGGGATATTTAAACATTATAAGGTAGGGAACGATATACAAAACTGATTTAATAAGCCATGTTTCTTATTCTTCAGGAGCTTAAAGAGATAAGACATAAACTAAACTAAATGAGTCACAGTAGCAATTATAATGCAGCATAACTGTGATGTATTCTGAAAAGAAAGAATGCTTTGGTCACCCTGAATACTACCCTCTCAATGCCGTTTGTTTGAACACGACATCCTACATATATGGCCTTCCAGAAGGCTGTATTCTATTTCTTGCTCGGGCTTTAGCCTCCAAACGCTTCTACTTGAAGTGATCTGGAGCACATGTGAAACTCAGATAATCAAGGCCAGGGCCTTAGACCCGTGGCACAGTGGGACACTCTCTGGCATGTTCCAGCTGTGTTCTTCCCATCGGATAAGAAATACTCTGTGGTCTTCCTATAGTAGGCCAAGGAAATGTACCTACCTGCACCTATTCCTAATCACATGTTAGATTACACTCCATGTACCCAGGACTCTGGATTTCCTGTCCAAGTGACCCAGAACCCACACTGATAAAATTTGCTGCATAGTTCTCTATCTGTCCTCACAAAGGCAGACCATGCTGCAGGTATGCATGTCCTTAGACCCCAGACATGACTAAGGACTGGATGTTTGGGTGAGATGAGGACAGAGCGTGGATGTATGTATTGAGTTGTGCACACACATGTGCAGGTTCTTGTGGTATAGGATGGAACCAGAGGCAGAAGGGAAGGGCTGAGGAGTGTAGTCCTGTGGCTTCCATTTTGCCCTGTTTCTTTATAACTGCCACCCAAATACTGGAAACATGCGCGTGTTTTATTTCTCGTGAAAAATGAGAAGAGCGCACATGATTATTCACAAGAGGTAACTATTGTCATGTTTTCTTCTTAATCAGTGGCATTGAATTTCTCCAAAGCAGAACTTCAAAGGAAAGTTGCCATTTAGGCATCAAAAGAAATAAACATAAAATAGGCGAAATTGCTGCTACCACGACTGTGAAGAGAATAGTTGGAGAATCTCACAGACTCACTTTCATAAATTTAGCCTATATGAAGGTTACCTGAATTTGGGAGGTGAGAGTGGAAAGGGCAGTAGTGGACTCCTTTAGGTGTCTCTCTCTCTCTCTCTGACACACACACGCGCACACATACACACACACACACATGCACGTGCGAAGTTCCAATTGTGGAGGCATCATTTGTTAAAAACATAATCCTTTCCCCATTGAAGTGACATATGTTTTTCCCCTAATCAAATTGATCAGATTTTTGGAGACTTCTGCTCTGTTAATCTATTTGTCTGCCTTTACATTTATCCTGCACCATCTCGATTATTATAACTCTGTAAGTCTTGAAAATCAGTAGTCAACGATATCTAAATTTTTTCTACATTTTCAAAGATTTTTTACATATAAATTTCAAAATCAACTTCTTAATTTCTATAAAAATATTTGATTGCATTTTGGATGGGATTGCATTAAAACTACAGATCAGGTTTGTAAGAACTGACATCTAGGCAATATTGAGTCTTCGACTCTTAATTACATAGGTTCTTTTCAGTGGCTCTCAGTGATGTTTTATACCTTTCAATATACAGATTGTGAAAAAAAGTATTTTCAATTTTATCCCTAAGTATTTCATAGTTTAGTGCCACTTTAACTTTTTAGAAATTTCTGACTGTTTCTTGTTAGTATATAGAAGTGCGAATGATTTTTATAACCTGATTTTGTACTTTCAGTCTTGCTAAACATACTTAGTGAATTAAGTAGTTCCCCTGCCTCCGCCCCAAAGGATTTACTATACAGAATAGAAATGAATAGCTTTATTCATAGACTATTCATCTATGAATAAGGAGAGCTTTATATGTTCATTTCTGATCTAGACAATATTTATTTCTTTTTCTTGATATTACACTGGCAAAAATCTCAGTTACAATGTAGAATAGAAACAGAAATAATTGATCTTCTTCACCTTGCAGGAAAGCATCCAGTTTTTCATGATGAAGTATTATATTAGTTACAGGTGCTTTGTAGATGTCCTTTATCAGGTTGAGAAAGTTATTTTCTAAAGTTTAATGAGAATTTTATCAGGAACAGATGTTGACTTTTATCGAATGCTTTTCTGCATATACTGCAATGCTCATAAATTTTATCTTGGATACTTTGCTAATATGGTAAATTATATTGTTTAATTTCAAAATTTTAAACCAAACATATTCCTTAAATAAACCTCTCTTATGCATGTTGTTTAACATACATGCAGGTGATTTGATTTACTGAAATTTTGAAAGAATTTTTTAAGTTATGTTCATGAGTGAGTTTGGTCACAAGTTTTTTTTTTTACATATAAGATCTTAATCTGATTTTAAATTGAGGGTGTTGCTAATCCCTAGAATGAGTTATGAAACATTTCTTCTTCAATATTCTAAAAGAGTTTGAATAAAATTGTGATTTTTTTTTTCTCTTTTAAGTGTTTATAAAATTCCTCAGTAAAGCCATCGCATCCTGGATTTTGGGGTAGTTTGTATATTTTACAGAATTTATCCTTTTCACCTAAATTGTTAGATTTATTTTTATAAGTTTATTCATATTTTGTTACTATCGTTTTAAAATACATAGAGATTATAGCAATACCACCTCTATCATTTCTGACATTAGTAAGTTTTGTTTCTTCTTTTTTTTTTCCCCTGCTCAGTATGGCTGAACATGTATTATTTGTGTTAATCTTCTCAAAAAATAGGGTTTTAGTTCATTGATTTTCTCTGATTTTCGTATCTATATTTCAATGATTTTTCCTTTGATTCTTACTAGTTCCTCTAATATCTTTAATATGTATTTATTTTAATGCTCTTTATTTCCTACTTTTTTAAAGGGGAGCTGAGGAAATTGCTTAAGATCTTTCTTCTCTTCTAATACAAAAATTTAGTGCTATACAGTTTCCCTTAAATACTGCAATATTTGCATTCCTCAAATTTTGATATGTTGTATTTTCATTTTTATTCAGTTCAAAATATTTTCTAATTTTTAAAGATTTTAAGCAATTTTTATTTAGAAATGCAGTAACTAGTCACTAAACACATTAGTCTCTTGAAATACTTTCAAGAAAACTTCTTAAATTATAATTTAATTGCATCGTCAGCACAGAAAATACTTCTGAAACTTTTTTCATGGCCCAGGCTGTGGTATATCTTGGAAAATGATCTGTATGAGCATGAAAAGAAGTGTATTCTGCTGCTGTTGGTTGAGTGCTCTATAAATATTATTTACAAAAAACTGGTTGATAATTTTATTGAAGTCTTCTCTACTCCCTACAGATTTAGTGTCTACTTGTCTATAAATTATTGAGAGACATTGACTCTTCAAATATAATAGAAAATTTTCCCATGTCTCTTTCCAGTTCTTTCAGTTTTTGTTTTACGTATTTGAAATCAGTCTTTTCATGTAGATAAACATTTAGGATTTTTATATGTACTCTTGATAAATTGATTAATATACCATAAGATAAACTTCTTTTTCATTGGTAATATTTGTTCCTGT
Source organism: Cynocephalus volans (assembly GCF_027409185.1). Lineage (NCBI taxonomy): Eukaryota > Metazoa > Chordata > Mammalia > Dermoptera > Cynocephalidae > Cynocephalus > Cynocephalus volans. The sequence continues at coordinate 101,260,262 of NC_084468.1, read as the reverse complement.
AAAATTAACTTTTGATATTATAGCTTTTAAAGTTTTCTTTTGATTAATGTTAATATTGAAAATCTTCCATTCTTTTATTTTTAATTAACTTATTTCTTTACACTTAAAATTAGTTTTCTTTTAGATAGTTTACAGTTTGAACTTGTTAATTCATTTGGCAATATCTGCCTCTTAAGTACGTTGTTTAGAACATCTATATTTAATGAGATTATTGTTTCTAATACCTGTTGTCAAATCTACCATCATAATATTTGCTTTAAATTTGTCCCATCTGTTCTTTTTTCCTTTCATCTTCCTTTTCTGTCTTGTTTAGGGTTCAATTGGTTTAATGTCCTTTCTTAGCATAATAGCAATAACTGTTTGTGTTCTGTTTCTGTGGTTGTTTAGAGTTATTGGCATACATCTTTAACTTGCACAGTCTGCCTTCAAGTGATATTGGGCCATTTCGTGTATATTTTAAGCACTTCACTACATTATACTTGCTTTACGCTCTTCCTGCTTTTGTGCAATAGTGATACATGTTACTTTTACACATATTACAAAGTACATAGTACCCTGTTATTATTTTCATTTTAAATGGTGAATTACTTTTCAAGAAGTTTAAAAGGTAAACAAATAAATGAATTCATTTATATCTTTACCATTTGGAGTGTTCTTAATTCTTCTTTGTAGATATTTACTCCCTGCTGGTGTCATATTTCTTGTGTCTGAAAGACCTCCTTTAATATTTATAATACTGGAAGTTCTCTGGTCATTCTCTCAGCTTTTTTAGGTCTCTAAAAGTCTTTATTTCACCTCATCTTTGAAAGGTATTTCCTTTGTTAACATAATTCTAAGTCTACAGCTTTTTTTTTTTTTCTTAAAGCACTATAAAAATGCTGATCCATTCTATTCTGCCTTACATTTTTTCTGACATAAGGTATGCTGCCATCCTTATTTCTGTTTCTCTGCATGCAATGTGTTCATTTCACATTGCTGCTTTACAAATTTTCTTTTTTCATTAATTTTAAAAACTCTATTAAAAATTTCCCTGAAATTTTCTTCATTTTTCTAGTGTTTGGGGTTGGTTGAGTATCTAGGATCTGTGAATTTTTACTTTTCATCAATTTTAGAAAATATTTGGTTATTGTTTCTTCAAATAATTTTCTATTCTCACCCACCCCATATTCAGGACATCAATTGCATATATAAGGGGTCTTCAAAAAGTTCATGGAAAGATTTGTATTATCTTTTAATTACATTTTCCACAAACTTTTTGCAGCACCCTTGAATGTGAGGCCACTTGAAGATGTCCACAGCTCACAGATATGTTTATTTTTCATTTCACTAGTTTTTGTCTCTTTCATTTTAGAAAAGATCTATTGTTTTATCATAAAGTTACTATTTTTTTTTCTTCTGCAGTTCCAAATCTGCTGTTAATCCTGTGCAATGAATTTTTCATCTTGTATTTCTCATCTGTAGAAGTTTGATTTGGACATTTTTGTATATATTTTCTCTATATTTTCCATGTCTCTAGCAAAAATGTTCAATCATCTTTCTACCATCTTAACTATATAAAATGTGTTTAGTAACTGTTCTAATCTCCTTATATCATTTATCATCATTGTCATTTCTCAGTATATTTCTATCGACTGATTTTTTTCTTAATTATAGGTTCATATTTTCCTGCTTCTTTGCATGTCTAATCATTTTTTAAAATAAAGTGTATTTTTATTTTTACTTTGGGATTTATAGCTTTCTTTTTAAAATTTTAATTTATCAATGTACAATGTAGTTGGTTTTGCTGTATAAACTGCATTTTTTTTTTTTTTTTTTTTTTTTTTTTTTTTTTGCTGCTGCACAAGCTAATAAGCTTTGGTAAATGCACACAAACCTGTGAAACCATCTTTCTAATAAAGTACATCTATTATCCCCAAAAGTGTCCTCATGCTTGTCTGTAATTTTTGTATCTTAGCTCAGGCTGCCATAAAAAATTACCATAAATCGGGCGGCTTCAACAACAGGAATTTATTTCTCATAGTTCTGGAGTCTGGAAAGTCCAAGATTAAGGTTCCAGCTGACTTAGTTCCCTGGTGACCACAAATTTCATCTTGTTCTGGAGCAAGAATTAAGTTACTTGAAAAATGTTGATTGTGTCTTGCTTTCAAGTTTTGTTAGATGGGACCATAGCAGCAGTTAGTCTAGAACTAATTTTGCCCCGCTACTGAGGAAAAACTATTCTGAATACTCTAGAATTGGGATGTTTTCCAGAACGGCTTGTTGAATAGAAACTATTCATGGTGTTGTGTGAGCTCCTCAGGAATTATTCCCTCTGCTTATTTTACATTGTTTATTTCTCAGCCTTAATTTTGTTACAAGTATGCACTGAATATTCTAGGAACGCTCTCTGCAGACCTTCATAGCTTTCTCTCTGTCTGTCTGTCCTCTCTCTCTCATGTGGCCCTCTGCTCTCCATTCCTCTGCCCCACAAGTGGTAAAACTCCTGTCCTCTCCAGGCTCACACCCCATCTCCTCAACTCAGGGAGACCACTGTGTTTTTCCTCCCTTGTTGGAGCCTCAAAATACTCTCCAGGTAGTGAGTTGGGGTTTTTATAGGGTTGGTCTTATTCATTTCCCTCTCTCAGAAATCACAGTTCTGAGCTGTTTGATATTAAATATATGAAAACCATTTTTTAATAGATTTCGAGCACAGTTTTTTAGTTATTTCAGAAGGTTAATTCTGGTCTGTATTACTCTATTTTCACCAGAATCAAAAGTCCCTGAAATTACTGAGATATTCCTGAAAACAAAAACTTTTTCATTTCCTGTACAACTTTTAAATATAACTTCACACATTAATCTAGGAGAAATGCCCTTTATAATTATCTGTCCTTAGACTAACTACATATGTATATTATACACACACACAGTATTTTTTTATAGAAGTTTAATTAACAATATTTTTTGAAGCAGTGATCACATAAATCAAAGGAAATTTGTAATTATGTTATATTCCAAGATTTAATATTATGGAAAGTCATTCTCCAATGGCAGAGATGCCTATTTATTTTTACTGACAATGCAAAACACTTCTATCAGTTTCTATTTGTAGTTGCAATGTTTATGGAATTCAAAACATAGACAGAAAAATACTAATTTAGTCTTCTTTTAAAAATTCTGACTAGAAAACACAGGGACAGTATTCTATATAATAGTTGCAAATAAGTTTTATAATTTTACTAAGAAATGGACAATTACCAACATACCTACACATTTTTTTTCTAATTAGGGAAAAATCAAAATTAAGTAAATATTTTATAAAGAATATGCTTTAAAAGTTGGAAATGACATAAGATACTTCTAAGATTGAAAGTAGGATGCATAATTTTCTTCAGAATAATAGAAAATATGAAAAATAAAAGTGGACAACCTGACATTATCAGAAAAAATTACTTTTCCTTCTGGAAAAGAACAATTACTACAACTATGGAAGAAAATCTAATAAAAAATTAATTTTATTCATTAAGCAATGACAGTGTTTAGAGAAAAATGTGTAAGAGAGTGAGAGATCTCAAGTGGGTGTCAGTGTTAGCTGTGTGCCAGCTGTGTGACAAATTTGTCAGCTGCATCGTAAGCTCCAGACAAGCAGATTTTCATTACCAGTTGATGAAGGCATCCTGCTTGAAAAATGAAGCATTCTTGCCAGAATTTTTAATGTCCATAAGGAAGGAAAAATTCTCACAGGAAATATTGTTTTCAATATTTGAAATACTAAAATATATTACAGAAACATAAAAAAAAAACATTTTTCAATGACATTTTTGTGCAAAGATGAAGCACCATTTGGAATGGTCAAAAACACAGATTTTAGCCAATATAAAAATAGCATCAGATGTTTTAGCATTTTGTTGTACTATTTGTGTATGACACTTGGTAACCAAAAATCTTTGTGTAAGACTTCACAAATCAAGAAATATTATTAATGGCATTAATAACTTTAAGAGCAATCCTTTGAGTGAGTGATAATTTCATAGGCAATGAAGAAGACTTTTAATGAATTATTCTACACAAAGTAATAAAGTAATTCACCCAAATAAATTTTTATAATGATTTTGTCCACTATGAAATTTACTATAATATTTTTTTCATCCAATGAATAAATATCCAAGTGTAATTTAAATTAAAATATTAAAAACAATGCAATGTATATGCAAAAACTTTAATCAGGTCTTCTGAAGCTGGAAGAAAAAGAAAAGATTGATTATACGAAAGGGAAGGGACTTACCATTGTTTTCATCAGGAGCTTACATTAAAAAAAAAATTCATCTTCAAGAATTTTCCTGTTTCTAGCTTTACTGCAGTTGTATAAAAATATGTTTACATATGCTGATTTGGTAAAGATAATTATATTTAATTATATTGCTCATATTTGAATGCTATTAAAATTATGCTTTATTTTAAGTTTTGTATAACTTTATGATATAAAATTGGAGAAAGTCATTATATGGCATATATTATCAAGATTTATAGAAATAATTGGAATAAAAAGTGAATAGAGGTGAAGGCAAAATTTAATTCATCTATTTGCAAAAGTTTTGTACTCAAATAAGACTAAGATTTCTGAGACTACTTATAACAATTTTATTAGGAAATATGGTTACAAAGGCATAAGCAATGCAGTAATATTCGATCTTATTAATAAAGATAATCTTCAAAATACTTTCTATTTTTGTTATGTATGTATTTTTAAAATATTTGTAGCACAATGATAAATATCAATGTTGTGAACATTATGCATTGACTTTTTAAATTTATTTTTGAATTTTCTACTTTTCCCAGTCTTATTCTGATATTGTCCCCAGATTTCTTCCATACAATGTATCGCTTCTCATCCCACTGTTCATTGCCCAGTTAATCATGTTTTCCTGATCACTTATCAAACAATATGGTCTCCAAGGTCTTTTTTTAAGTGCTCAAGGCTGAATATATATCTCAATATATTGTGAATATACTGTGGGATTTCAAAACAGAAGATAGGTTTTCTGTGCTAATACATCATTTTCCCATTGTACACCATAATATTTGGAATTATTTTGTCACTGCACTTATAAATAACATCAAAGTTATCTGCAAGAATAGCAAACTTCTTTTTTAAAAAATTTTATCCAGTTTATTCAGTTTTTTTCTTTGCAAGTTATTATGAGTTAATTTGAGTTTATGCTTTTCTTTTTTTGATCATATACAAATAAATCTTGTGTTTTCACTACCTGTCCTATACAACTATCCTTTACTCTAATGTCCACCCATACCTATGCTTTTAAATTTTCCTATTCTTCTTGTAGAAAATTACTTTTTAAAACTGACCTATTTTACTTATAAATTGATGCAAATATCTGACTACTTTATTATGTCTTTTACTGTAGTCATACCTGAGAATATATACAAAATAGGCTAGAAATTTTTGCTTTTATCTCTTCCTCACATTATGACTATTTTTAAAAGATAAAGTGTTAGGAAATTTTTATTATCAAAGGCTTTTATACCACAATAGTAAAGTTACATTGCATTTTTTTTTTTTTATCGAAAGGGGAAACTTTTTCCGATATAGTTAAGAAAACTGGGCTACAATGATCTCATCTTACTATCAGAACATTGTTATATTCCTTTCACATCGATAAATTTAAAAAGGACTTCTTATCAGAGAGCCTAAGAAAAATAGAAGAGGGAACCTAACTGGTCTTATATGAATGGTCATATGCCTGTTTTCATACCTCTTGCTAACTATTTTTATTGACAGTAGAGTACTGTTGGTGTCTTTATTTTGTGAGGAAATGTTAGAGAGGCAATGGAAAGAAGAAACACAGTTTCTACCAATTTCTAACCTAAAGTCACTGCTACTTATTAAAGAATAGCACAGCTATTAAAAAAAAAAATCAGTTAGTTTGCAACTAATACCGGCTCTAAGGGGTAGTAGGCAGCTTGTAAACTCAACCTTGCTATGCCTGGTTCCCTGCCCACTCCAGGTTCTTTGATACCAAGGACTCCAATTTAATATCTGCTTAAGTCATTCGACTTTATTACAATATTCTTCCTCTCTATTGGTCTCACTCTTCTTTCAGGGTATAAAAATGTGCAAATACATGTATTGATAGTGCCTGTTTTCATTCTATCTCCTAAAGAACTGTAATAATAAAATGAGAAAAAAAGAAAGCTATAAAGTGTAAAGCTATGCATCATTGGTGACTTTACTCCCTGAGTGCATGTAGAAAGAGATGTGTCAGTGAGACACAGTGTATGTGAAATGTCCTGGTCAATTCAGGAAGCAGCGCGTACACTGTAGACTAGTGGCTCCCCTCCTTCTAGGAGTCAACTACTGGAAGTCTGTGAGGTAACAGTGTACAGACACAGAGAAGATGGATGGATATGTTCAGATTTCCTTCTTTACCTCACTCTTTTGATTCGGGGTCTCCATACATACCTCTTGGTAGATAACCTTCTAGGGGGTTATTTGTCAATATTAATTGATTCAGCACTGCAATACTTTATACCTCTTTATGTTCTTGGTAACATTTAACTTGTACTGGAGGATAAATAATAGGTAGCTAGTCACAAATATAGTCTTGAAATTCTATGCGATATTCCACATTTCCATTTCTTTAAATTGTACTCAGTCACCATTTCTTTATAATAATAACAGCCATTTATAATTAATTCTCACAAGTCATAAGTGATATTACTACACCCCTTTTGTAGATACAGAAACTGAGGCATTGAGAGATTAGGTAACTTACTCAATGTCACACAGCCCTCGTAAGAATTTTTTTTTTTTTTTAGTGGCTAGCTGGTACAACCCTTAATCTGAACCCTTGACCTTGGTGTTATAACACTGCTCTCCAACCAACTGAGCTAGCCAGCCACCCTTTGGCAAGAATTTTAAGCTTACTAGTCTTGCTCCAGTCTGTGCACCAAACTATTATACTATGCAGCCTTTTACCTTCTTTAATTAATGAGTTAAGGACCTTAATTAAGACTGCCAAGGAATTCTGAATTTTCCTAGCCAAAGGTATTTTTTGCTCTTGTCCTAGACATCTCAATAGCATTGGACAACATTTTTAATCCTGTATTCTTGAAGAATCTTTTCTCTAGGATGGAATGTATCTGGTTAGAATTCTCTCATGAGTTTTCTTACAGTCTGATTATTCTTACACTATTTTCATCTCTAAATCCTTAACACTGTATTCTTAAAAGTTGTCAATCTATACTAAGGTTCCATCCTTTGTTCTCTTTACGTCCTCCTTGGCATTTCCTTCCTGGGTGAGCTTAGTTATAAGACTTCTTCCATCATTTATCAGCAATGACTCCTAACTGTATGTCTCCAATTTATAAATATTTCTTAATTGAAGTCATTTCTAACTGCCCACAGACATACTCAGCTCTATGTCTTACGGGGATTTCAAATTCAATATGTAAAGTTTGTTACATGTTATTTATGGTTTCTCCAGCTGCCTTCACTGATATTTCTCATCTGGACTAACAGGAAAACAACCAACCCAATCTTTCAGGGTACAAATGCCAGAATTAGTCTCAATCACCCAATTTTTCTCATTCTCAATTATCACATTGGTCGCTATCATGAATTAAACTGTATCACCCCAAAAAATATAATGAAGTCCTAAGCCCCAGTACCTCAGAATGTGAAATTTGGAAATAGGAGAATTTTCAGATGTAATTAGTTAAGTTAAGATGAGGTCATACCAGTTTATGCTCTAAATCTAGTACGACTGGTATCCTAATAAGAAGATAAGACATGGAGACACAGAAGGAAAATGCCATGTAAAGATGGAGGCAAAGACTGGAGTTAAGCAGCTGCAAGCAAAGGAAAACCATGGATGGCCAGCGAACCCCAGAAGTCTAAAAAAAGACATAGAAATGATTCTTCTTTAGATCATTCAGAAAGATCATGGCCCTGTTGACATCTTAATTTTGTACTTTTAGCCTCCAGAACTGGTAGACAATAAATTTCTGTTGTTTTAAGCCACCAGTTTATCACTTTGTTATGGCAGCCTTAGGAAATTAATACAATCACTTACCTTGACTCTTACTTTTTAGTCTATTTTCTACCTCTTCAACTCAAGGTTTCAAAACTTTTTGTTTCAACTATTTCAAAAGCTTCCATTAATATTTCTCTCCAATCATTCTCAAATGATGTAGCCAGAGCGATCTTCCAAACATACAAATAGTTCTGCCATTGCCCTGCTTAAAATATTTGCTTTCTTCTCATTGCTTATAGTATAAATTTCAAACTTATTAGCATAGCCTTTAACAAAACCATTTTTTATAGCCTCCCTAGAAGCGGGCTCATGTATCACATCTGTGCACTAAACTGTAAACTTAGTTGATGCTAAACTTTTTCTTGGTTTCCTTGAATTTCATGTTCCTTCTAAACCTCAAAACAACTACAGGATACATTTCTCAGCTCCAGGAGTAGTACCCCTACCCCTTGCTTGCATCCCTTCATCTATCAATTATTCTTCATCTTTCAAGACTCCACTGAAAAACAACAGTAAATGAGAGCAACTCAAGCCCTACACTAAGTCAGAATTCATAGCTACAGATTCTTGAAACCAGGACTGTCTTTAAATTTTTGTAATTATTTCTAAATGTGTGTTTTCCTGCTAGACTTGGACTACTGTGAGGGTAGGATCCATGTCTGGCTTGCTCAGTGCTTAGAACAACTCCTCCCACTTAGTGAGTCCTGGTAAAAAAATTGTCAGTTATAGTGACGTCCCTTCATCAGGTCTGAAAACACTCTAACCTTCGTCTACATTGTTGTCAGAATTACCACCCTTATAGTTAAAGTGAGTTATAATTGTAAAATAAGTAAATCAAAAATAAATGTTTACATTTTATTAGAGCTTTATTTGGAATTACGCTCATCTAAATTTTTCTTGGTATAACAATACCAGTGTTTTAATAGGCAGGAAATCCAAACAAAATTCTTGCAAACTATTCTAGATCAAGATGTAAAAAGAACGTATGTTTTTATATGTATGTAATTGTGTATGTTTTACTGTATCTTTTATTATTGTCTAAGGTAATTTCAATAGGAGAAGTTCTGAAGAGAACTGTTTTTACATTAGGCCATTTTTGTTTGTTTGTTTTTGTTATTAACCTGGGATTTGTTTTTAAATTAAAAATACCATTATGTTTCTAGGAACAATAAAATAAAGAATAAGTAACTTAGATTAAATACTTATGTAAACATTCATTATGTTTTTGACATTTTAAAAATCTAATATGTATTGTTACATTTTGAGGTTACTTTAGAGAAATACTTGCAGAGGGAACAGGTAATAAAGTATAGTTTTTTGTGTAAAACTTAGTTCACCTGTCATCAATATTCAGAGAAAAAGATAAAAAGAAAAAAAATTAGTTGTAAGTTATTAACTGCATGGAATCTTTGAGCCATTCCATATTATCACCAGTCTTTTGATAGGTTTCCACAAAAATATAGTCAAGATATTCAGTATATTTATCACAAGTAGTGTAGACAGAGCATAATTCATCATTTATATCTAATACTTACCATGTGTGATATAGAAACCAGTGTGATGTATATTATATAAAGAAAACTATTTATTTTTTTTCCAATGGCAGTAATGTCTTCTTAGCATGTTTTAAAAGGGTTTTTGATGCTGTCTCATTACTAAATGTAGATAATTATTTTGATCTTACCCTAAATCATGGCTATTCATTAAGGTATTCTTCAACATTCTACAGCATATTGTGTTCCCAAAAAAGAAAACAATGTCTTTCAAAAGGAGTTCAACATATTTAGTATTAAAAAGTTAGAATAGGTTATTTAGTCCTTTATCTTTACTTTGGCTTAACTTGACCATTGAACAAAAGATCACCAATAGAAGATTTAGTAGGAATCAAAATGAATAACATGTTATTATGATCACCTTTTTCTGATATAAAGTCACAATAGAAATTTAGTGCTCATGACAATAACTTTCCTGACAATGAAGTCATTTGGATTCATCTACTCTTGAATTCATCTCTACTTTTGAAGAAGCTCCAAAGTTATTATTACAACCTTTCATTCCAAAACTTGTCTCCCTTGTGACAAAGAACCTCTGTCCTTTCAATAACGCTCATCACCACATCACATTGCTAAATAAACAAAGCAGAAATGGACAAGATGTGAGTGTATGAATGATTTACGAGGTGTGGAAATTTTAAACTGCCTACTCATACTAAGGATCTTCCCGAATAAAATTTTCACAGAATGACATCAACAAATATATGCAGTCATAAGCCAAATACACAAACACACACACACACACACACACACACACACCCAAACACACACACACAAACACACAAATTAATACCAACTTGTGGCAATGTCAATAAGGTAATATGCAATTATCTGTTATTGGCATTGGCATTGATGTTGTTGTCACAGTTAGCTATTAAATGAAAAAAAACTCTTAGCGAATAGGACCTGATGCCTAATGTGACATTTTACAATGTCAGTGCTACACGTACTATAAAAGCTTTATTGTTTTACTGCATGAGCTGTCACTAGGAACTAGAATCAATTTTTAAGGTGTTCTTTAATTTGCAGTCATGTACAAAAGCCATGTAAGAAAAAAAACAATAATATGTAGGTGCAGCAAACTCATTTTTAAAATACAGTGCAATAAAAGGTGCTAAAAAAAAGAATGTTTAAAACGTCAGGCTTTTAAAATCAACTTCATACCATATATCAGAGTAAAATTTTATTTTAAACATAAGTCTCCCAAGAGGTCAAATATTTTAAAATGCAAGTCACAAAGCTCACAGTAAATGAGGGAAAGACAGAAAAATTGCAGGGACATTGTCTATAATACTACTTTTATGTTGCATGGCAAAATACTAATATAAAACCTGTCTCTTCAGCATTGACCTCTCTGCCTCACTGAAAGTAGAAGTTAATGTTTGTCTTCAGAGAGTTCCAGTGAATTCCTCATATCTATCATTTGTGTCCTCATCACAAAAGTCACTTTCGTAAATGTAAGATGATAGATTTGATAAAACAGATATCTCTACATGGCTCTCCAAGCCAACGTTCTTCCCTTAAAATTCCCATATACAATTACCTTACTTTTTAAAGTAACATTGTTTTATGTATATAAACAACTTTAGCAAATAGAAATAGGCATTCAAGAAAAGACTGTTCTGATACATGTTCTGCAAGACTAATTTTAAATAAAACTTATTTTCCTTTCTGCCCTCTCCTGACACTTAGGCCTCCAAAGGTCCTTAGTTTGCCTCTAGAATACTGGCTGCTTAATGTAAAATGTCCAACTACTCTCTGAAGCCTAACCTTCTGAGGCAGGGCTCTCAAAATATGATCATTCAACAACTCCTTTTATCAAAATTTCAATCCCATGCTCTTTTATATCTATAAGGGAAAAATCTGACAGGCCAATATATCTTGACAATGGTTCACAAAAGAGTTTCAATTTGCCCAGATATTAGACACTAATAACAGGCAGTACCTGACATATTTTGACTATTAAGAATTTTTCAGCATATTGTGGAAATCTACACCAGTTATGCAAATGGCCAGGCCTTTGTGAAACATAGTTACATGTACTAGAGTGTCTTGGAGTATTAACCCATGTGTTCAGCAGGAAATGCAATTTAGAAAGCAGTGAATAGTATGCTATTTATATTTTGATTACCAAAATTACTTAATATGCCATCATGAAGCTTGACTACATGTAACCTTCACTGTTCCTTAAATTAAGAATTATATTTAGAATATATGCATTAGAAATCAGTAAGACATGATGTTTTAACAGTTATATGTGAGAGGAGTAAAACATGACTGAAAATTTCCTACCTTGAGATACTGGTGGAAGTCTCAATAAATAATGAAAAAGAAGCAGTTCTTAAAAGAAAAAATAAAAGACTGAATTATAAAGGATTTGATTTACACAGACTTGGAAGCTATATATACAAAAGCATTCTAACAATAAAATCTTTCCTCTCACCGTGATAAATTTCTGCATTATAATTCTCATGTCCAAGGTTTATGTTTAGTAGTTCTTTTGGTGCTCTTCTTTTAAAATCGTAATGGTTGATTATTCAGGATATTGACAATTATATACAAGGACAAAGTCCCTGAAAGAGGAAGCATATAATGCTCTAAATTTCCAGGTCAATAAACTTGTGGTCCCGCTTTCTGAGGTTTTTATCCTATAAATCAAAAACTAAGCAAATTGTTAGTAAACCTCTCCATTATAGCCACACTTGTCTCTCTCCTCATTGTGCACACCAGACACACTGCTACTCAGTCTTTTCTACTCCTTCTAATTATAATGGTATTCCCCAGCTCTCCCTTCTCCAATATCTCTATGGTTCCACTCTATTAAATCCTCTACTCTTTATTCAAGTATCTCCCTCCTTTCACTGAAATGAGAGCTCCAAGAGTGTACAGATGTTTACATATTTTCACATTGTTTTCCTGATGAATCTCCATAGTTAGAATAATGCCTGAGAAATAATAAAAATTGGTACTTATTGAGTAAACAAAAAAAGGGAATTACTGGCTATAGAAAGACTACAAAAATACCCACATGCTGTCCAGATAACAGGATAGATTCTATCCTAATTTGTATTGTCTTCCTCACATGTGGCAGAGACCCATATTTTTCAATATATTTTTCCCTCTTAGCATTTTTTTGCAGTAAGGTGTCCACAGAACAAATGTTCTGGCCACTGCAAAACTCTTGTCATTACTAGCAATGCCTGTCGTATTACAATATGAACCTTGTAGATGGGTTCTAATTTTCCTCAGATTTAACTGGACTGTGAGTACCAACAGAATTACAATAATGCTGAAAATAATGGAAGATAAAGTGTTATTAAACAACTATTACATTTTATTCACTACGTAACATTATAGAGATTAAAAATATATGATCTTATCCTCAAAGTTCATGATGACAATGTAGACAAATGAAGGATTTTAAGCAATGAATATACTCATTATGCTTTTAAGAAGCATAATGTGTGATAGCAGACATGGAATTTATGCAAAATCCAGAAGAGAGGACATCCCAGAGAAGTCATAAATTGAAACAAGAATAATAAAACAAATGGAAGAATAGAAACCAGAGACACTGAAGAGAGAAAATCAGGCCTCATAACTAATTAAATGTAGGAAGATTAGGAGTGGGAATAGTCTTGATAATTCTTAATAATGACTTGGGAAACTGGGTAAGCTGTGGCATAGAGATGAAGGGAAAATGATAGATTGTTTGGTTTTATTTGGATTAGATTATTTTTTTCCCATTAATGGTACTCTAAACTCAAAATGTTGTTCAAAAACTCAATGACAGGTCTGGGCTGAAGGTATACATGTGGAAGCACAAGTGTTGAAGTGGGTAGTATAAATGTTGAGTCATAAAATAAAACATATAAAAAGAAAGGGGAGAGGGCTATGAAAAGTTTTCAGTAATTGAGAAGCAAATAAAAATGGAAGTGGAGATATAAAATATAAACCAATGTTTCAAGGTGCTTGGCTCATGAGAGAGAGAAGGAAGGATTAATAGAAGTAGAAATACAGGGTTAATGGAAGAGGTACAGTGAATAAATTTGTACAGATTTTACAAATTTTATATTTTATGCCTAAGAGGTTTCATACATGATATTTTAAAGTAGAAATATATCTGACTATTTCATTGCAGAATGTCTAATTTATTACTCATTTATAATTTGCACTTTCATGCTATGTATCCCAGTGTGCAAAGATTTGTGACCACAATCTATTTCTTATTTTTGACATTTTTTTCCAAAATAAGTGACTGAGCACACAAAGCTCAGAAACTGCCAAGGTGAGCCAAAACCCTTGCAGCACCAGGGCCCAGTCTAAGGCCCTGGGGGGAAGGGAAGCACAGACAGCCCAGCAGCTGCCATGGTGACCTGAGACCTGCATGGCACCAGGGGCTCAGTCTATGGCCATAGAAAGCTAGAACAGGAGCCAAGGTGGTGTGATATAGACAGACACTGCCACACCCTCTGTCCCCACAAGGATAGTTCACCACCACATTAGCAACCAGGACCACTCTATAGGCAACCTGCCACTCACTTGACTACATTGATATAAAAAGTGTCACCAGTAGAGTCTGAAAATGGAAAAGGAAATCTTTATCCTCACAGCCAACCCTAGAGTAACAGAAGAAGCAAGTCCTCTACCAGATGACCAAACATAATAATAATAATAAAAAATACTAGAACTACAAGCAAACAAGATGTGACACCACCTAAGGAATACAATAATGCTCAAATTATAGACCCATAGGACAGGGAATTCTTGAAATGCCTGAAAAGGAATTCTGAGATATGATCTTAAGGAACTCAACAAAATAAAAGAAGACTCAATTAGAGAACACAGGAAACAAGAAAAAATATCCAAAACATGAGGGAGGAAATTTACAAAGAGATTAATACCTTAAAAAAGAGTGTAGCAGAACTCCGAGAAATGAAAGATTCACACAATGAAATAAAAAACACAACAGAGAGTTTGAGCAGCAGACTAGAGCAAGCAGAAGAAAGAATCTCTGATCTCAAAGATGGTCTTTTTGAAATAATCCAAGCAGACTAAAAGAAGGAAAAAAGAACTAAAAATAATAAAGAAAATCTAAGAGAGATAGCAGATAACCTCAAGCACTCTAACATCCAAATTGTGAGTATTCCAGAAGGGGAGGAGAAAGGAAAATAATAACGACTGCTATCACAAATACACAAGAAAGAGCAAAATCCACTGTTAAAACAAAAATGCCAGTGAGAAAGAGAAAGAAGCTCAGTCTTACTACCTTAAAAGTCCAGCTAACACTGAAAAAGAGAAATAAAAGGGCAAGTAATGATCAAAAGATATTTAAACCCTCTAAACAAGAAGCTATTAAATGACAGGAATTAAATAATATTTGTCAATAACTACCTTAAATGTGAATGCATTAAATTCCCCATTCAAAAGACACAGACTGACTGATAGGATTAAAAAGCTAGACCCATGCATATGCTGCATTCAAGAAATCCACCTCACCTGTAGAGACACACACTGACTAAAAGTGAAAAAATGGAAACAGATATACCATGCAAACGGAAACCAAAAGTGAGCAGGAGTAGCTATTCTTATATCAGACAAAATAGAGCTTAACCAAAAAACGTAAAAAGAGACAAAGATGGCCACTATATAATGATAAAAGGTTCTATCCAGCTAGAAGACATAATGATCATAAATAGGTATGCACCCAATACTAGAGCACCCAGATATATAAAGCAAATACTCTTAGACCTAAAGGAAAAAATACACCCTAATACATTAACAGTGGGTGAACAGAACACCCCTCTCTCAGTATGGGGCAGATCTTCCAGGCAACAAATCAACAAAGAAACACAGGATTTAAACTAGACTTTAGACCAACTGAACCTGGCAGATATATACAGAATATTTCACCCAGCAACTAAAGAATATACTGTCTTCTCATCAGCACATGGAACATTCTCCAGGATAGACCACAATTTTAGGTCACAAATCTACTCACAGAAAATTTTTAAAAATTGAAATCATTCCAAGTATCTTTTCAGATCACAATGGAATAAACTGAAAATTAAAAACAAGGAAAACCCTAGAAATTATACAAATACATGGAAACTAAACAATAAGCTCCTGAATGACCTATGGGTCCAAGAAGAAAGTAACAGGGAAATCAAAATATTTCTTGAAACTAATTAAAATAAAAATACATCATACCAAAACTCTGTGATACTACAAAAGCAGTATCAAGAGGCAAATTGCTTGCAATAAAAACATAAAAAGAATGGAAAGAATTCAAATAAGCAACTTAACACTATGCCTCAAAGAACTTGAAAAACAACAACAATCCAATCCTAAAGGTAGGAGACAGAAAGAAGTAATTAAGATCAGAGCAGCACTAAATAAAATAAAGACTCAAAAAATGATAGAAAAGATCAATGAAACAAAAAGTTGATTTGTCAAAAAAAAAACAAATAAAATTGACAAACCATTAGCTAGGTTAACAACAACAACAACAACAAAAGATGAGAAAAGCCACAAAAACAAAAATCAAAATGAAAAGAGAGACATTACTGTCTAGTCAACAGAAATACAAAGAATCATTAGAGACTATTATAAACTGTATTACAGCAAATATGAAAGCCTGGAAGATATGGATAAGTTTCCAGACACATACGAACTACCTAGACTGAACCAAGAAGAGATAGAAAACCTGAACAGACCAATAACAAGCAATGAGATTGTAGCAGTAATCAGCAATCTTCCAACAAAGAAAAGCCCATGTCCAGTTGGCTTTACAGCTGAATTCTACCAAACTTTAAAGAAGAATTAATAGCAGTTCTCCTCAAAATATTCCAAAGAATTGAAACAGAAGCCATTCTCCCAAACTCATTCTATGAGGTCAACATAACACTAATACCAAAAGCAGATAAAGACACAACAAAAAAGAAAGTTACAGGCCAATATCCTTGATGAACATAGATGCAAATATCCTCAATAAAATATTAGTAATCAGAACACAGCAACACATCAAAAAATTACACACCATCACCAAATGGGATTCATCCCAGGGATGCAAGGATGGTTCAACATACAAAAGTCAATAACTGTGATACATAACATCAATAAACTCAAGGACAAAACCCATATGATTATCTCAATAGATGCTTTGTCAAAAGCATTTGACAAAACTTAACATCCCTTCATGATAAATACTCTCAAGAAATTAGGTATAAAAGGAAAGTATCTCAACACAATAAAATCCACCTATGACAAGCCCACCAGAAGTATCATCCTGAATGGGGAAAAACTGAAGGCTTTTTCCTTAAGAAGAGGAAAAGACAAGGATGCCCACTCTCACCAATTCTATTTAAAATACTAGCAGGTACTAGCCAGAGCAATCAGGCAAGAGAAAAATAAAGGGCATCCAGATTGGAAAAGATGAAATCAAGCTGTCCCTATCTGGAGATGACATGATACTATATATAGAAAAACCTAAAGACTCTCAAAAACTCCTAGAGCTGGTTAATAACTTCAGTAACATTGCAGGATACAAAATAAATGCTCCCAAATCAGATGCATTTATATTCTCCAATGATAAGCTAACACAAAGAGAAATCAAGAGTGTAAGCCCATTTACGACAGTCACAAAAAACCCCAAAATACCTAGGAATCAATTTTACAAAGGAGGTGGAAGTTCTCTACAATGAGAACTACAAAATACTACTGAAAGAAATTAAAGAAGACACAAAATGATGGAAAGATATTCCATGTTCTTGGATTGGAAGAATTAACATTGTGAAAATGTCTATACTACGCAAAGCAATGCATAGATTCAATGCAATCCCCATAAAAATACCAATGGCATTCTTCACAGAAATGGAAAAAGCAATCTCAACATTCATATGGAACAACAAAAGACTCCAAATAGCCAAAGCAATCCTGAGCAAAAAAAAATAAAGCTGGAGGCAAAACACTAACTGACTTCAAATTATACTAAAAAGTTAGAGTATCCAAAACAGCATGGTACTGGCATAAAAATAGACACTCAGATCCGTGGAAAAGAATAGAAAACTCAGAAATCAATCCTCAGGCTTACAGCCATCTGATATTGAACAAATGGAACAAAAACATACCTTGGGGAAAAGACTGCCTATTCATTAAGTGGTGCTGGGAAAATTGGATATCCATAAATAGAAGAATGAAACTAGATATGCACCTCTCACCACATACTAAAATCAACTCAAAATGGATTAAAGACTTAAATATAAGACCTGAAACTGTAAAATTACTAAGGGAAAATATAGGTGAAACATTTCAGGAACTAGGTTGGGGCACAAACTTTATGAACATGAGCTCAAAAACACAAGCAACAAAAGAAAAAATAAACAAATGGAACTATATCAAACTAAAAAGCTTCTGCACAGTGAAAGAAACAATCAAGAGAGTGAAATGACAACCTACAGAGTGGGAGAAAATGTTTGATAACTATGCATCAAACAAGGGATTAATATCTATAATATACAAAGAACTCAAGCAATTACGCAGTCGAAAAACAAATAACCCAATTAAAAAATAGACAAAGGAACTGAATAGATATTTTTCAAAGGAAAACATACAAATTGCCAATAGGTACATGAAAAAATGTTCAACATCACTAGTCATCAGGGAAATGCAAATTAAAACCACAGTTGAGATATCATCTCACCCCAGTTAGACTAGCTATAATCAAAAAGATAGAGAATATAAAATCCTGGTGAGGATGTGGAAAAAAGGGAACACTCCCACACTGTTGGTGGGATGGTAAATGAGTACAACCACTATGGAAAACAGTATGGAGGTTTCTCAAACAATAACAGATAGATCTTCCATATAATCCAACAATCCCACTTCTGGGTACACACCCAAAGGAGTGCAAATCATCATACCTTCACTCCCATTTTCATTGCAGCTCTGTTCACAAAGGCCAAGATTTGGAACCAACCTACATTTCCATCAATGGATGATCGGATAAGGAAACTGTGGTATATATACACCATGGAATACTACTCTGCCATAAAAAAGAATGAAATTCTCCCATTTGCAACAACATAGATGAGCTTGGAGAAACTTACGTTGAGTGAAATAAATGAAGGACAGAGGGATAAATACTGTATGTACTCACTCATAAGTGGGAGCTAAGAGAGAAAGAAGAAAGGAAAGAAAGACCACAGTGGTGTGTTGGGCTTCCAGAAGGAGAAAACATATCTTGAGATACAAAGTGGAGTGGGGAAAGGGGGATGAGGTGGGAGTTTGGAGATAATTGTGTGGAGGACACAAGGTATTATCACATTTTGTGGCAATGTGCATGCTGCCAGTATGGATCTGACCGTCACATCTTAGGCATGAGTGGTGACAATTTTCTTTGTACCCCGTGAATA
Source organism: Cynocephalus volans (assembly GCF_027409185.1). Taxonomy (NCBI): domain Eukaryota; kingdom Metazoa; phylum Chordata; class Mammalia; order Dermoptera; family Cynocephalidae; genus Cynocephalus; species Cynocephalus volans. Next base: position 101,241,266 of record NC_084468.1, on the reverse strand, counting down.
TTCATAACCAATAAAAAAAAAATACTGCTACTAATCATGCTCATAATAAATCTCAGCAATTAATAGCATTTAAAAATAAATAGATAAATAAATAAATAAATAATAAAATTTTGCTATTTGAAAATGTTTACTAAGTATACTATGTCAGATATTACCATTAGACTTTCAGTTTTTCTTTTCTTCTTTTTCATTGTTACCTCATTTCATTAGCTGACCTTTAAATTCTTTCTCAGGAATGTACCTTTTATACACATGTTACTTGTGTCATCTCTGTTTTAGGCATCTGCTTGGCATCCATAATCTCTCCTCAAGGTTAAGTTCATGAGATAACTAAGTTAAAATTGTTTTTCTTACTTTATTAGATACTAATTAACTCATTTAGAAAAAGCAGTCCATGTGAACTTTAGTTAATTGTGTACAGAGGGGAAATTATTATTATAATAGATTATGCTCTTAATTATGATAATCTCTTTCACAAATTTGTGCTGTTGGTTACTACAAGGAAAAAATTAGGTTGCATATATATGATTAATAATGAATTTATGACCTTCTCGTAAAAACATATACTTAAGAAAACAAATATATATTTGAAATTCATTCGATAGAACTCTTTGTATATGAATCATATAACTTTAGAAAAAATGGAGCACTGTAATGGCTAGTTTTGGATGCTGCCCAGATGGAATGAAAAATATATTATCACTTTCCTATGACCTTAATTAAAATATCTCAAAAAAATTGTAATGTCGAACAATCAATAAAATTGGAAATGTATATACTTTACACTGCTAAAAATTGTAGAGTGTTATTGTAAGATTTTTTTCTTTTATTATGCTGTTAATTAAAATTTGGTTGATAAAACCTTGGAAACTCGACATTACACCAGTCTTAAAATACTGGATTGAAAATATTTATGTTTACAGAATAGCCCTTGAAATAATATCAATTTCAACATTGTATATGTGTTCCATCTATGCTTTAGTATTTTTCCTTTCCTTTTTTATTTTAGTTTATCATAAGGGCTTACCTATGATTCCTGTGATTAAAATAAAATTATCTGAAAGTTAACTTTTTTTAACTTCATTTCAAGTTTCCATCATTAGCAATTATCCATAATTTAACTCTTTTGATTGCTATGTATTTTTTCTATAAATAATTGTAAAATTTTATAAATGCTCATTTTACAATTGGAAAGCCTGTATCATTTTAGCTAACCACATTTTGCCAGCTTATACTGATGCAGTAATAGGTGGTAATGACCATATATTCACAAACAGAATAGCAGATCTGCTAAACTATAATAATAATAATAATAATAAAAAGTATATAGAATGACAGAAATCCCATTATTTACTTAGGTTGCAATGGTTAGAGTGCTTATTGAAAATTAAATGCCAAAGCTAATTATTGTATTTATCTATCACTTACCACTGATATAATCAAAAAACAGATGACTAAATAAAGCTCTACTCATAAGAAATTAACATATGTACGATTAAGCATTTTAGATTCCCCAAGTATGAAAATACAGTTTATATATTTTTTGACCATTTATAATTTAATAGCCAAAAAGGTTAATATTTTTATAAGAGTAATAAAATACCTCAATAAAAGTTTATTTCTGATAATGACTTCTTTTAAAAACTTTTTAATATTAAATTTATTTCAAAAATATTTTGGATCCTCTGTTCTGCTGCTGTCTAGAGCATGTATTTAGTTCTCCATATGGGTAATTCAACATTGATTAAGCAATATTAATATATTAATTTTTTAGATGCTGAGATTTGAGATATAACAGTGAATTGTAATCATAGGTTGTAAAATATTAAGGTTAGCTTAAAATCATTTTCAAATGAGGAAACTTAAGATAACACACGTGAAATGACTGGCCCAAATAGAAAACCTGTAGAATAAAATGAAGCATCTTACCTCTTCAGAGGTTCAAGATAGTTCTTAAGAACCACACATAGTTCTTAATCTGGAATGCAAAAATTGATGGGAACTTACAATATTGTACAGAAAATTTCAAGGGGTATCTAAAACACTTTAGCCTACCCAATGATGGATATAGTCAAGTCACAGGCAAAACTGCACATATGTACATTTTTCTGAATAGAGGATAACTCCCATCTAATTTTCACAAGAGATGTTGGGATGAAAGATTGACTGGTACCTCAGGCGGTAGAAGTAATACAGCTGCAAGGGTATTGCTGCAGCCTCTGCCAAAAGGACTAAAACTTACAGTATTCCCAACCCCCATCCCTTAAGCAGGACACTGAGTGTCAGCATGTGTTGTTCTAGCTGCTGCTGCTATCTCTGCAGCCCCACCCAGCAATGGCAATGATAGTGCTATTTTGTAGGTTTCTTACTGTCAATAGGTATTGAAGGAGTTGAGACTGATAACAGCAGAGGATTTTAAAGCTCCGAAGACAGAGGTTTGTTGTGCCTCATCTGGCTAGAGAGAGATCTGACTACGCTTTCTTACTGTTTGCAGTCTCTCTTACTGCCCTCTAGATAATGTCAGATATCTTCCTTCTCAGTGACATCACTAGGATAGCCTACAAAAAAAGATCTAAGCCCCATCCTGTTACAAAACTGAGAGCTTATCATTTGCTGCACAATTTGACCAATACACACCAAGATTTGCAGTAACAGAGATCAGCATATATTGAGTTGCAAGTCGAGGAGAAAAAAGCAGAAAAAATCTATACAGATGGGACTCAAAGATGGCTTAAAATCACACGCATTTATAGGGCAAAATTGATAGGTAGGGGTCTCTGGATCATGTTGGAGTCTGATTGGCTCAAAGTGAAATCAGAATAATTAACTCTGGGATCTCGACTAGTGTTTTCCTTAGTTTCTTTAAGTCTGAGGTCTACATGATCCACAGCAGTGTTGTGATTAATGATATGCTTCTGCAAGATGAAGTCATCATCTACTTCACTGATGTTATCTTAAGCCATTTTTCTGAAGGATGAACATCTTGTGAACACAAGTTTACATCTAATCTACCTCCGTAACCCTCCACACATTCTCATGGGCAATGGTGACCACAACCCTGGCTGCTTAGAGCCCAGGCCAGATGGATGAACTTAGATCCCAGTGTCTGAGCCTGTGTGACACTCCCTCTCTGCCTCCCCACATGGGCAGGCAGACCAGCTGGGCAGGAAAGCCAGCAGTAAGCAGCTATTCCCAACACCTGTGTGTACCTGCCCTGCACAAACTGTGGATCCACTGAGCTCATGGATGCCCACACCAGTAGCAAGCCTATGGTGGCGCCTCCTCTCCCCACAACCCTCTACAGAGCCATCAGTATCTGATGTTTCCTTGCAGATTTGCTACAGGCTCAACAGCTGATCCATGGGTCATCTATAGAGCCGTCCTGACCAGTTATGCCTGCTCCCAGATCAACAGCAGACAGGGAAGAGGCTTTGGTTTTCCAAGGCTGGGCTTGGCTACACACTTTCAGGCTTAAATCAGGCTCAACAGCTAATCAGGCAGCCACCTGAAATGCTGCCAGCATACACCTACTCCCAGACCAAAAACTGGTTGGGTAGCAGCTTTCCCTCCCCATAGCACATGTCTAGAAAGCCAGTGGCTTCTGCAGACACTATGTAGGCTTGCTCCAGGCTCAACAGCTGATACAGTGGCCCTCTACAGAGCTGCCAGGACCTGTATCACCAGTTTATACCAGCTCACTGAATAACAGTGGATCAGGGAGGGGGTTTGACCCTCCAAAGCAGGCCTCTATAGAACTTCCAGGCCAATAGATGCAATAACCTTCCCCACATTCACCCACCTCAAAAGAAACTGCTGAGGGCTGCAAAATCCAGGCCACAAAGACACCCCCACACAACTCCAAAATTGAATACAGTTTGAAGAAGTCACATGAAGGCTATACTACCACACCTACCTAGATCCAAACTTAAAACACCCAACCCTATGGTCAATATAGAATGCATCTACAGAAAAGAGCCTCTCCATACAAAAACCACTCCTAAAATTAAAAGAAGTGACTATATCACTAGATGCCCAGATATAAATGCAGGTATACAAGAAGCATGAAAAAACAGGTAAATAGGACTCCTCCAAAAGAAGACTACAATTCTCCAACACAAGACTTCAAACAACAGGAAAGTGTAGAATTTCCCAAGGAGGAATCCCAAATGGCAATACTAAGGAAACTCAACATGATGGAGGCAAAAACAGATAGAAATCGCAATGAAATAAAAAAATATCCAGGACATGTATGATAATTCAACAAAGACATAGAAAAATAAAAAAGAACCAAGTAGAAATCATGAAGCTGAAGAATTCATTTAATGAAATAAGAAAACACAAATGGGAGCATAAGTAGCAGGCTGGAACAAGTGGAAGAATTTCTGAACTAGAAGACAGGATTTTGAATTAACTCAGCTGAACCAAAAAAAAAAAAAAAAAAAGACAAAATAATTTTTTAAAATAAAGAAAATCTAAGAGATCTTTCTTATAACCTTAGGCATAAAATCATCTGTATCATGGGTTTACTGGAAGGGGAAGAGAAATGAAAAAGCATTGAAAGCCTATTCTGAAATAATGGCTGAAAACTTCCCAAATATTGGGAGAGATATGATCATACAGATCTAAGAAGCTCAGAGATCCCCAAATAGATACAACCCAAAAAGGATCTCCCAGAGGCACATCACAGTTAAATTATCAAAAGTCAAATACAAAGAAAGAATTCTAAAAACAGCAAAATTAAAGCATCAAATTACCTATAAGGGAATCCTCATTAAGCTAACAGCATAATTCTCAACAGAAGCCCTATAGGCCGAGAGAGAGTGGGATGGCATATTCAAAGTACTAAAAGAAAAAAACTGCCAACCAAGAATACTACATGCAGCAAAGCTTTCCCTCAGAAGTGAAGGAGAAATAGTATCTTTCCCAGACAAACAAAAACTGCAGGAATTCACCACCATAAGACTGGCCCTTCAACAAATCCTCAAGGGAGTCCTAAATCTGTAATCAAAAGAATGTATTATATTACCATAAATTCATGAGAAAGAATAAAATTCTCAAGTAGAATGGATACACAAATGAGGAAGAGAAATAAAGTTTATCTCATCACTACAAAAAAAAACACCTAACAGCAAAGATAAAAATAAGAGAAAGGTACAAAAGAAATATAAAACAACTGTAAAGAAATTAATAAAATGACAGGAATAAGGCAGTACCTTTCAATAACAACCCTGAGTGTAAATAGATTAAATTCCCCACTGAAAAGATATAGACTGGCTGAGTGGATTTGAAAAACTAGACCCAATATATGCTTTCTGCAAGAAACTTACTTCACTAATAAAGACACACATAGACTAAAATTGAAGGGATGGAAAAAGACTGTCCACAAAAATAGGAACCACAAATGAACAGGAGTTACCATACTGACATCAGACAAAGTAGACTTCAGACTAAGAACTACAAAAGAAACAAAGAGATTAAAAAAACAAAATACCATTAGGTAATGATAAATGGATGACTGCAGCAAGATTTGACAATCATGAATACATATGCATGCAACATCAGAGCACCCAGATATATAAACCAATTGTTATTGGATCTAAGGGGAGAGATACACAACAGTAGCTCAGGAATTTAACATGCCATTCTCAGCATTGGACTGATCATCTAGACAAAGAATTAGCAGACAGACATTGTACTTAAACAACATGGTAGACCAAATAGATTTGACAGACATATACGAAACATTATATCCAACAACTTCAGAATATACATTCTTCTCATCAGCACAGGAATCATTCTCTGGGATAGACCACATGTTAAGCAACAAGTAAAGTCTCAAGGAATTTAAGAAGATTGACATCATATCAAGTATATTTTCAGACTACAATGGAATAAAACTAGGAATTAATGACAAACAAAACTTTGGATATTATATAAAGAAATTAAACAACATGCTCCTTAATGAGCAATGGATCAAAGAAAAATAAAGCAGGAACTCAAAAAATTCCTTGAACAAATGAAAATATAAGTACAACCTACTAAAACCTGTGGGATATTGCAAAAGTAGTACTAAAAGGGAAGTTTATTGCAATAAATACTTGCATCAAAAGAATAGAAAAGCTTCTAATAAACAACCTAATGGTATACCTCAAAGCACTAGAAAAACAGGAACAATCCAATCCCTGAATTAGTATACAAAAGAAATAATTGAAATCAGAGCAGAACAAATGAAATGGAGACCAAAAAGATATTAAAAAAATAAATAAATAAAATGAAACAAAATTTGGTTTTTGGAGAAGATAAACAAATAGAAAAGCCATTGTCCAGACTAAGTAAAAAAAGAAGACAGAAGACCCAAATAACAAAAATCAGAAATGAAAAAGGAGACATAACAACTGATACCAGCAAAGTGCAAAGAATCATTAGAGACTATTATGGAGAACGGCACCAACAAATTTGAAGGAGATGCATAAATTTCTGGACATGTACTACCAAGACTGAACTGAGAAGAAATAGAGAACTTGAACTGGCCAATAACAAGCAATGAGATTGAAGCAGTAATCAGCAGTCTTCCAACAAATAAAAGCTCAGGACCAGATGGCTTCACGGCTGAATTCTACCAAACTTATAAAAAATAATTAAAACTTACAGTTTTCAAACTATTCCAAAAAATTAAACTGGAGGCCATTCTCCCAATCTCATTCTATGAGGCCAGCATCACCCTAATACAAAAATCAGACAAAGATACATCTAAAAAAAGAAAACTATAGACCAATATCCTTTATGAACATAGATGAAAAACTCCTTAACAAAATATTAGCAAATAGAATACAATATCAAAGCAGAAATATTATACACTGTGATCAAGTGGGGTTTATCCAGGGGATTCAAGGATTAGAAATATGTAAAATAATAGAGTGATACACCACATCAACAAAATCAAGGACCAAAACCATATGATTATCTCAATAGATGAAGAAAAAGCACCAGACAAAATCCACCATCCCTTCATAATAGACTCTCAACAAATTAGATATATAAGGAAAGTATCTCAACAAGACATATATGACAAACCCACCACCAACATCATTCTGTTTAGGAACAGGAATAAGACAAGTTGCCCACTCTCACCACTCCTGTTCAATGTAGTATTGGAAGTGTTAGCTAGAACAATCAGGCAAGTGAAAAAAAAGTACCAAACATCCAATTTAGAAAAGACAAAGTCAAATCGTCCCTGTTTGCAGATGTCATGACCCTGTATATAGAAAAACTTTACAATTCAACCAAAAAACTCCTTGAGCTAAAAAAGGATTCAGTAAAGTTCTAGGATAAAAATCAACACTCAAAACTCAGTAGCACTTGTATACATCAACAATGAACAAGAAAAAAAAATCAAGAAAGAAAGCCCATTTAAAGTAGTAATCAAAAAATAAAACTAAAAAAAAAAAAATCCTAGGAATAAATTTAACCAAGGAGGTGAAAGATCTTGTAATGAGAACTGCAAAACACTTCTGAAAAATTAAAGAGGATTCTAAAAGATGGACAGGCATTTCATGTTGATGGATTGGAAGAATTAACATTGTGAAAATGACCATACTAACCCAAGCAATTTACAGATTCAATGCAATCCCCATCAGAATACCAATGACAATCTTCACAGAAATAGAAAAAAAAAAATTCAAACACTTATATGGAACAAAAATAGACCCTGAATAGCCAAAGAACGCCTTAGCAAAATAAATAAAGCCAGAGTTATTACGCTACCTAACTTCAAGTAATATCACAAAGCTATAAGTAACCAAAACAGCATGTTACTGGCATAAAAACAGACATACAGACTAGTGGAACAAAATAGAGAACCTAGTAACCAACTCACATACTTACAGCCATATGATCTTTGACAAAGTCACCAACAACATACATTGTGGAAAGGACACACTCTTTAGCAAATAGTGCTGGGAAACCTGGGTATCCATGTATAGAAGAATGAAACTAGATCCATACATCTTGCCATATACCAAAACCTACTCAAAGTAGATTAAAGACACAAATATAAGACTTCAAACTATACAACTCCTGAAAGAAAACATAAGGAAAATACTTCAGGATGTAGGCCTGGCCAAAAACTTTATAAATAAGACCTCAAAAGCACAGGCAACAAAAGAAGAAATAAGCAAATGGAATTATATTAAACTAAAAAGCTTCTGCACATCAAAGAAAACAATCAACAGAGCAAAAAGACAACCTACCAAATCGAAGAAAATGTTTGCATTTTCTACATCTGACAAGGGATTAATATCCAGAATATACAAGGAACTCACACAATATACATATACACAATGAAATACTACTCAGCCATAAAGAGTAATGAAATTCTGCCATTTGTGGCAACATGGATGGGATTAGAGAGAATTATATCAAGTGAAACAACAAGGCACAGAAAGAGAAATAACACGTCCTTACTTATAAGTGGGAGCAAAGGAGAGAAAGAAAGAAAAAAAAAAAAAAAAAAACCACAAAGAACAAAAGAGAGAAACAATCATAACAATGCATAGAACTTTCAGAAGGAGAGAACAAAACTGTGATTACTAGAGGTAGGAAAAGGGGAGGAGAAGGGGGTTTTCAAAAAATTGGTTATTGGTCAGAAGGAATAATTATGTTCTAATGATGAACATGTTAATTATCCTTATTATTCATCTCACATTGTACACAGGTGTTGAGACTCACCTCTACCCCACAAATAGGCATATTCAATTACTTTTCAGTAAAAATATCTGACCTAGAAATATATTCTCCACTTTTAACCTTATTTTTATCTCTATTGTCTTGTATTTTTATCTGTATTGTCTAGTACTTCTCATAATTTCAGCCTGTTACCCTTGGGACAGCAGATTTTTATTCTTCCAAGGTTAAGGTCAGTTCTAACCGAGGCTCTTTCTGCTTCCTATATTGGGGAAACTAATAGAGGAGTGTTCTTGGATTTCCCTGCTTTTCAATCCCAGGAAATTATGATGGAACAGTTTTTTGTTGAGCCCAAAAGTTTGTATTTAAAACACACAAACACACACACACACTCACCCAAAACACATGCACATATACCACAAGTCTGATTCAAGTGCTCAGTGGACCCATATTTGGGGAAAAATTCTGTACATATTAGAAACTAAGTGGTTGTTGCCCTGCTAATGTAACCCTCAAAATAAAATGAGGAGGTACATTTTAATATGTGTTTTGGTTTGGAAGTGAGTCACAACTTCCCGACATTTCAATTTTAGAATCCACAAGATTACTGAAGGAAATGATGTATTATTGCACAGATTTATTTTCATCTGGTGGAGTAGCTACGATGAAGATAACATTTACAAGCCACATTGGGGAAAATCCTGTACCCAACTTGATGAAGTAGCCATGGAGTCAGTATTATGTAAGAATGTCAAAGAAATTATAAAATATATAGTTTAATGTAAAAAAATTTGTGGAGAGGAATATCATACCTCATAAAGATTATGAGCTTTCATAAGCTATTTTGAATGATTTCTTACTATAGGCTACTTAAGCTTGCCTACAGTTTGCATATGTTAATTTATTTTTGTGGAAATATTTTTACTTAAATGGTTAAAACTTTGGAATTAGAGTCAGCACATAGATTATTTGTTTATCTATAATGATGGCAAATTATCAATTGGCTATCCCAGAAGAGCATGAAAAACAAATATTTTTTTAAAGGAAACTTTAGATGAAAAAGAACTATGGTTTATCCAAGAAAAAGAAGAACAAATGAAAGAAATGTTGATCAATTATGACCAAATAGGAAATCCTCAGTTAGAAAAGACATGGGGATGAATGAAGACTGAAGCTCTTGATGCATTCTATTTTTAGATAAAGTCAGAAGGGAGAAATGTTTTCTTCTTGAAAGTTAAGATAAATATTATGTGAAAGAGTTGGTTAAAGTATAAACACATGGTAAGAGTATGAGCTAGTTGAAGATTGAAAATAAATTATTGGAACAGACTTCTATGAACTTGAAGACAGCAGTTTTAGTAAACTGAAAGTAAGGTACTCATCCTATAGGAATATGGAAGAGACAAAATAGAAATTTGTACCTGTCGGGTGGAAACTACGCTTTTTTTAAAAAAAGTTTGTCTTTTTGAGAATTCAACTTCTGATTCTGATTACTGTCAAATGAACAACAAATCTTCACTTAAACAGAAAATAAACAACAAACCTGGACTTGAGTAAAGAGAGAGATATTACTCAAAAAGTCTGTTGCAACAGAGAGAATACTCCAACCATGAGATCTAAGAAATATCTCAAAATTATACAGAAAAAAAAAAGCCTATTTTTAATTTTTCAATAAGGAAAACTAAGAAAGGCTGGTAGGAACCTTGTAGGAGAGTGGAGCAAGTGGGTAGAGTTGAACAGATGGTATGATAATGGTGATTTGTGAGGAAAAAGTTTAGGAGGAAAATTATCCCCCTGCAGTCGGTCAGTTGCTTTTTGGAATGCGCCTTTAAGGGAGGATGTTATGTACCTCTGTGCTCGCTGAGTCTCAGGGCCTGGATCCTGTAAGGAAGAGAAAAGCCTGAGTGAAGTTTAATCAAGGTAAGTCAATGGGTAAGTGATGGGTAAATGTGAGCACTTGGTCTTTACCTACAGACTAAGTATATGTGGATAAATGATGGATTGATAGATTAGAGAGATAGATAGATAGATAGATAGATAGATAGATAGATAGATAGATAGATAGATAGATAGATAGATAGATAGACAGATAGATAGATGAGAGAAAGAAAAAAGAAACAGTTCATACTAGAGTAAAAAGAGAAAGAAAAAAGATTGAACTAACAGCATCTAGATAATAAGTTCAGGTTTATTTGATTGGAGGTAACTGTTTCAATGAAGTCTTGTGATTTTGCCTAAGGCTCTTAATTTTTCTGGGCCTCAGGTCCTTCAGTTGCATAATGAAGGCATAAAATTAGATGGCCTCTCCAGGTGTACCTAGATTCAATACTCTAGATTCTCTGAATTTATTCCATGACTAAACTACTAAGGATGTTATAGAATTAAGACAGCTAAATTTAGGAAATTGACTTGTAGCCTAGGGATGTAGAGGTAATATTGATAACATGGAAGTGCTGGAAGAGAGATAAAGGTAGGCCCTGAATGCTCACCCCTCAGGTGCTTTATTTGCCTCATGTAATCATTTTTATTTCTGAAATAATGTTTTCTCTTTTTCTTCTCTAATAATGGAAATCAGAGTTTTAGCGATTTTCTCAAAACTGAAAGAAAAATGCCAGAAGGAGATAAAATGAAAGTCATATAATTTAAGCTATTAACATACTAGAGTAAAATAAATAAAATTTTATCCCATTCCACAGAGACAGATTTTTTGTTGGAACTGTCATTGAAAAATACTCTATATGCTAAACGATTTCTTTCATTTTCCCTATGAGAGATAATGTAAGGGACATAATTCTTTATACTTCGTCATTGAAATCTGATCCTGCAAACGTAAGTACACATGATTTCTGTCATTATGTCTAACAAGAAATTAGTGAATAAAATCAATGAAATTGTTGTGGAGCTCTTATGAGAATGTATGTTTTATTAATTTTGCCAAATATCTTCCTTTATCTTACATGCTCTTACTTTTTTCAAGTTCATTGATATTCTAATTAATGGGGTTGGATGACTAGGAAAACTCTGTGAAAGAGTCTACTAAAGGGCATGGTTCAGGGCCTACTCACAAATAAGCAGAATTAAGGTACATGCAGAGAATAATGCCTTCTTAATTCAAGTTGCATATATAAGGAAATTTCCAAACATTATTTTGAAGGTTTTATTATTTTCACTTTCTCTCATTTGGTGAAGTAAACAGTTTCCCACAAGGTCATGCATCCTGCTTCCTGCCTTATTTTTGGTATATTATGATGCATATGCAAGCCCCCTTCCAGCCCTTTGGCCATTATTGGCAATATATTTGATCACCATCTAGATTTGCATTTAATCATCTTACTGTCTGCTGCTCAGAAAGCTCAGGATGACTTTCATCACAGTGGGTGCAAGGAGGTTGCTCATAATCTGCTTAGCAAGAAAAGTTGTGCAGATGCCTTGCTCCCTCTACTCTCAGGGTCAGCTGTTATCCTGTGAGGTGATCTGTCTTGGTTCTGAGGGCCTGAGGGGGAGAACAGCAGTGACAGTCTGTTCTATTTTGTACTCTGAGTGCAAGCAGCAGGGTGCTCTGCATATGGTACTTTTAAAGATTTAACGATTAGGATTTAGGTTCAGTCTGAGGGAAAGATTGATTGATTTTAGCATATTGGTGAACCCTTGCTTCAGGCTAGGAATAAAAAGCTTACTTCTCAAGTCTGATGTTAATACTTTTCATTTGTTTTTATTGATTAGCTGTCAGTGATAAGATCTTGCCTCTCAAAACCAGATAGGTGCTGGTGGACATTTTTCCTCTTTTAAAAGCTTTTGTAAAACCAACTTCTAGAAAATAGAAACAAAAGAGGTAGAAATGAGGACAAATATCTATGTCTTTTGGAAATAGTAGCTAACTACAAAATATTGAAATATTAGAATTTTACTGACTCAGATAAATTTAAGAGAAAATAATAAAACTTGCATTTCAGGAGTAACCTGCACACATTTATCTTACTTAAATATATGTGTGTATATATATGTATATCGTAAAAAAATATTTTAAAATATATGTTTAAAAAAACTCCTTTTATCATCCCCACTCCATAGCTTGAGTTTCTTAAGGAAGAAGGACCAGGACATATTTGACACTTGATAGTAGATTTTAACCAGCCTCTCTTATAATTGTCATAAAATAAGACAATCAACAATATTACACATTTTTAATTGAATTTCTTATAAGTAATCATGTTAGTAAAAACAAAATGAATACATAAATTAGGAAATTAAAATTTTACATAATCGAAAGTAAAAAAATCCTATAGTAGAGGGAATGGGAAAAGGTAAAAGGTTAATTTTTATTACATTAATATATTTTTTGAATAAAGAGGTATAAGAAATAAATATACACATGATAATTTGTATTTTGAGCAAACAGATGGTATAAAATTAAAAAGTTGTATGTATTCCTATCAAGTTACACATTTTGAAATGTTTAAAGAAAAACCAAGTGGATATGGAGAGTTTTCCAGGTACATTAGCTTATGTATAAAATTTTAAATACGATGGGAGAGAGTAAGAGTTATGCAGAAAGGGGTGAACATTTTTCTCTTGGGATGCAATATGTTGTTAGACTAGTTCCATAAATATCAACTGATGCAAATAGCCATGAATGTATTCTTTACAATACCATGGGAGATAAATACTCATGATTTGATGGATATTCACTACTGCAGTAAAGTGCTTGTGCTGAAACATGATCACCCATTAACTAAAGGTCAGGCAAAGATTTTCTAATGCTTTTGTCTGAGTGACTTTTAATCTGTGCTGCTGCAGTTTGTAAATCCTTTTACATGCTTAGTTAGGCTATATTTATTGCATTGTTACACCACTCTCATGTTTACCGATGCCACAGTACCCATTTCAATTTAAAATAATACATCTGTATTTGACATGCGTAAACATTAGAGAGAAAAGAGGGATACTTTACCATGGTACAAGAAGTCGTAACTAGGAGTAATGGGATGAAATTGAGAATGGCAAATATCAAGAGAAATTGTCAGTCATTTTTTTACACTTAACAGTGAACTTGTAGAAGAAACAAGGACAAGAATGTTCTTTGAGTCATTTGACCAAGTCAGGAGGAAGAAAAAAAATGAAAAATATGTAAAGCTTAACTTTATGTGAAATGAAATGAATGAATTTTATTCTCTATTCTCTTTGCCAGCAATCCTATTTCACTATTACCTAGGAAAGTGAGTTTAAGAGTAGAAATACTGTCTTTCACAAGGAACACACAGTATATATACAAATAGGGATAATACATCATGGTGTTCTACCTTAAGTACAGAATAAAGAAATTATTTAATCACTATTATATTTTCTTCTACTCTCACAAAATAGTAGGTTTGATTTGATGCTTCAGTTCAAATCAGGAAACATGAGTTTCATTCAAGCTTACTTGAAATTGAAGGAATCTGAAAATTAAGTCACCATTTCCCAAAAGTTACCTGTTAAAATGATAGAATCTTGCTCCTTGCTGCAGACACAGTGAACCAATATTTCTGAAAATAATTTTGTGTACATTGTCATATAGCCCAAGGAAGTTCAATGCACTCTAAAATTTGAAAAGCACTGGGCTACACTCCAATATAAAACTTACCCTGAAGGCTTCACAGGGACTAGAATATATTGAGTATCAAAGAATAAAATTAAAGTGTAAAAGAATGATAGCCACAGTGATGTACTGTGTACTATTGCATATTTATATGTTATTAATATATGCATACTATAAGCTTTAATATATAAGATGTATGTACATTCATATATAATACACCTTCCTATATCTATGTGGATGGATAGAATACAGTACAGATATTTATTTATCAATCAAAATATCATATGGAAGAAATTTCTGCACATATGTCTCATATGGAAGATATTTCTGCACATATGTCTCATTTCCCATTACTCAAACATATTTATTTGTGCCCTTAGTTAATATTCCTTAAGCTTATCAATTACTGTGCATTATATTTTATCTAAATGATGTATTGTAAATTAATTAAAAATAATAATTCTGCCTGATATATCTTTTCATATATCCCTGAACACAGTGCTTTCATTTAGTATTCTAGGTAAACAGATTAAAAATGATGCTGTCCCTACCTTATTAAAACACACATTCAGATGTAAGAAAAGGGGTAAGCAGTGCATTCCACCTTGTATGTGGGATGATACTTAAATATGGGGTAAGATTTAGTATTGTGTGAATTCAGTTCAACTAATATTACACTTTTCTTTCAGTTTCTCTATGATCATCAGCCATAAAAGACAGGTGTAACTATGAAGGTTAATTTAGGACAATTTAAATTTAATTTAAATGATGTAGCTAACTTTCCTTTGAGTAACAGAAGTTGGAATAGTTTTTCTGTCTTAAGGACAAGGAGAAGTGGTAAACTTACCCAGCACATGATCAGGTATAAAATGGCATCTGTGATAACTATTGCAAAAGTTATCTCTTACAACTTACAGAAGAAAATCACCTCAAAAAATAACTAGCTCGGCCATATGATTGGCTATCTTTCTAGAATATATTGCTCATCATGCCTCTAGCTACCTGTGGCTACAGCTAGATTCCAAGTGAGTGAGGCCTATATGTGGAAATTTCTTTCTTCTGCCCAGTCTGCATTTATAGAGTAGAAACTCTATACGGGTTTGGAATGCTGAGAATACTGGAAACTTGATTGCCCTTGCCCTAGTTCTTAAGGAAGAGACTCCAAACCAAGAATGTTAAACCAATAAGACCTACAGCTAACTTTTTTGGTAAGCACCAACTCCTAAAAAGGAGAATATTAACACAAAGAGCATCACACCACTGTTCCCTCCCCAAACTCTAGTGCCATGGCTATGAAATTTTGCCCAGGAGGAGAGGTAGGCTGTGAAACAGAAAGTTTCAAAAGCTCTTCCAAACAACAACAACAACAACAAATCAACAAGAATAAAATACTAACTTCATTTTAACAATATGTGAAGTTCAAGCCTAAGGGTGCTCTCACAAACACGCAAACAAAGTAGGTTATGGTGAAAAGTAACTAAGCTAAGATTAGACTGGTAGTTTCAACACATATATATGCTAAACCATGCACTGGATAATTTTCCAGACAGAATTCAGAAAATAAAACAGCTAAAAATACTTCAAATGGGTTGAGAAAAAAATCTTCAATACTGATCTCAAAAACCTTTTCATGCAAGGAATCCTGAATTTAACTATATCAGTCTGAGGTGCAATTTATGCCCTTGGACATTGTAGAAAACAATCGAACAGTAAAACCTCAAGCAATTAGTGCAGCCTAATAGGTAGATGTGGTCAAGGAGAAAGAGGCAAGAAGAGTTCTTACAAGATCACTGTCACCCTCATGTGACCCTGTACATGCCCAAGGAGGTGCATTCTAAAGAACAGTGTCACAAGTTTAATAATGCAGGACATGAAGTTTGCATACAATTTACTGAAATAATCCACCTAGTCACATAGCAAATAAGCAAATAATAATAAGCAGCCATGGGGTGTGTGTGTGGAATAGGGAAGGATCAGTACCCAGAATTGCTATAATTTATACAAAATGTCCAAATTTCAACTGAAATTATAAGACAAGCCAAGAAACTAAATGTTTTAAATCTAACATGGTGGGAAAAGCAAAAAACAAAACTGCCAGTGAGAATGACCAGCTGCTGCATTTAAAAAACAAAGACTTCAAAGTAGCCACTATAAATATGTTTAAAGAACTAAAAGAAACCATGTTTAAAAAGTAAAGAGAGATGTGATAAAAATTTTCCAGCAAATACAACATATCAATAAAGAGATTAAAATTACAGAAAATAACTATGTGAAAATTATGGAGATTAAAGTATAATACTTGAAATAAACATTCACTAGGATTGGTTTCAACAGTAGATTTTAAATGGTGCAAGAACCAATTAGCTTAGACAGCTCAATAGGGATTGTGCAACTACAAGAACAGGAAGAAGAAATGAAAATAAACAGAGCTTCAGAGAAATGTCAGCAGCTGTTAAGCACAACAGCATACATGTAATAGGAATGCTGGAAGGAGAGGACAAAAAATATTTTTAAGAGATAATGTCTTAAAACTTCTAAAATTTTATGAAAATGGTTGCTATACATCCCAAAATGTAACCATAGTCCAAACAGGATAAACACAAAAAGATTTACAAGCAAACATGCCATAGTCAAAATACTGACAGCCAAAGATGAGAAGGAATCTCAAAAGCAGCAAGAGAAAAGATGATTCCTTACAAGGGACCCCAATAAGATTAACAGTTTACTTCTCATCAGAAACAATGAAGGCCAGAGGGCAGTTGGAGAACATATTCAAAGTCTTCAAAAAACAAACAAATGAACAAAGAAAAATGAAAATCCCTTTCAACCAAGAATTCTATATCTGACAAAATGTAGATAAAATAATGACATTACAAAAAATAAAAATAAAAACTAAGACAATTTGTAGTTTTCAGACCTACTTCACAAGAAATACCAAAGGAAGTTCTTCAGACTGATGGCAAGCGACTTCAGACAGTAATTCAAGTCCATATGAGAAAGCAAAAAGTACTAGTAAAGAGCAATGTGCAATTATAAAAGACAGTATAAATCATATTTTATCTTATTTCTTATCTTAGGTGATTTAAAAATCAACTGTTGATGGTTGAATAGATGGTCCCCAGTGTCACTGTCTTCCACAACACATCAATTTACAACTCTTAAAAAGCAAAGACTGCCAACCTGGGACCATTGGAGCTCCAGGGAAAAGGAAGAGAGATCTGCAGAGTTTGTGAAGGCAGGAGAAGCTGTGGCAAGAGAAAGAAGGTACAGCTTAGATCATTTCAAGCTCTGACAGTATCAGGGCTGACCCTGTGAGAGGCTGAAAGAAGCTTCAGCACATGGAGCAGGAACCAGCAAAAGCTGCACCTGAGCCCTTTGCGTGAAGTTCCCTAGAGTCTGCAAGGGAGAAGAGGGCCTTGGAACACACCCCACCACCCCCAGGCCAGCAAGATCACTGCAAGGTTCCCATGGACCCACATAGGTATGAGGGGCTAAAAAAACTGCCCAGTGAGTCATTGGGATATATGCACATGGCCCACCCCATAGGAAGTTTTTGGGGTGCAGGGGGATGCCACCCTACCAGGGGAATATTGGGGCATAGCAAGGGCAACTTATCCACCTTCTGACCAGCAAAGGCCCACTCACTGGAGACTAGTCAGGGAGACTGAACTGCAGGAGGCACAGTTTGCTGGAAAGATTCAGTCCCAGGCCACAATTTCCACACAGCGCAGGTGTATCTGACCTCACATGACCTATAACTGATTAAAAAGCAAACAATTAAAATTTGAGTCATGAAAAAAGCCTTCCCTAGAGAATCAGCAGCAAGGCAGCAATTTCACTCAACAACAGGGCTCAACTACTGGTCCTCACAGAAAGTTTCTCCATTTTGGAATTAACCAAAGGTCAAAAAATTAGTTCCAGTGCAGAGTTTGTTATGGTGGTAGGTGATAATCCAGCACAGAACTGAAAGAAAAGAAAAAATCCCACAGATTAGAGACAAAACTCTGATATTTTAAACAGCAAAGGTCTAACACCACCAAAGAACACCTAAAAAACCTAGAAGAGGTATCAGTCTCCTCAAGTACCCAGGAATCAACATAAAGACACAACAATTGAGAAAGAAGAAAGAAATGTGGCACCATCAAAGGAAACAAACCAAGCACCACCAATGGACCCAGAGGAACAGCAGGTTTATGAAATGTTTTCAGAGAATTCAGAATAACCCTCTAAAGGATTTCTCTATCCAGCAAACCTAACCTTCAAATATGAAGGAGAAATAAATAAAGTCTTTCCCAGACAAAGAAAAGCTAAGGGAATCCAACAACACTAGATGTGCATTACACAAAATGCTACAGGGAGTTCTTCAATTGAATGAAGATGTTGCTAAGTAGTAGCAAGAAAACATTCTGAGTTACATAACTCATTAGGAAAGTAAGTTCGCAGACATCTTCATAATACTCCAATGTTGTAAGGGGCAGGCGGTGAATAAACTGCTTACATCCTTAGTACGAAGACTAAAGGACAAACCTAACAAGACAACAACAAATACAACAATTGTATGAGAGACAGGCAATATTAGAAGATGTAACTTGAAACCGCAAAATGTCAAAAAGTGGGGGAAATGACACCAAAGCATAGAGTTGACTTTGGTTCTTTCTTTTTTCTTAGATATCAAAGTTATGTTGTTATAAGTTTAAAATAATCTGTTATAGCTATGGCATGTTTTGTAAGCCTCATGGTAACGATACACAAAAACTTATAAGAAACGTAATAACAATAAATAGCAAGAAATCAGAATACACTTCTAGAGGAAAATAACTCTCAATCACGAAGAAAGACAGTAATATCAGGAAAAAGGATCAAAAAAACAGCTAGAAAAAAATAACAAAATGGCAGTAACAAGTCCCTATATATCAATAATAATTCTAAATGTAGATGGATTAAATGCTACAATTAAAAGATAGAGTGGTTATAAGAACCAATGATATGCTGCCTACAAGAAACTCACTTCACTGAAAAAGACACACACTGACCACAAAGGCACCAGCAACCTAAGCAAAAATAGACAAATGAGACTGTATCAAAGCAAAGAGCTTCTGCATAGCATGGAAGACTACCAACAAAGTGAAAGAACTACCCACAGAATGGGAGAAAGTATTTGCAAACTATACATCAGACAAGGGGCTAATATCCAGAATATATAAAGAACTCAAATGACTCAACAACAAAATGAAACAAAACAAAAAACAAAAAATAAAATAAAACAAAGCAAAACAATTTAAAGATGGGCAAAGGTCCTGAATAGACATTTATTAAAAGAAGACATACAAATGGCCAATGGTACATGAAAAAATGTTCAAAATCACTAATCATAAGGGAAATGCAAATTAAAATCACAATGAGATATCATCTCACCTGAATTAGACTGCCTATTATCAATAAGACAGACAATCAAAAATGCTGGCAAGGATGCAGAGAAAAGAGAACCTTCCTACATCGTTGGTGGTAATGTAAATTGATATGCCCATTGTGAAAAATAGTATTGAAGATTCCTCAGAGAATTAAAATAGATCTCCTTTAGGATCTAGCTATCCCTTAGTAGGTATTTACCCAAAGGAAGTGAAATCAGTATATCAAAAAAGTACCAACACTCCCACGTACATCACAATGCTATTCACCATAGCAAAGAGATGAAATCAATCTAGATGTCCATCAATGGGTGAATGGATAAAAACCCTGTTGTGTGTATATATATATATATATATATATATATATATATATATATATATATATATATATATATATATATACACACACACACAATAGAATACTATTCAGCTATAAGAAGAAATTACATCCTATCATTTGCAGCAACATGGATGGAACTGGAAACCAGCATGTTAAGTGAAGTAAGTCAGGCACAGAAAGAAAAGTACTGCATGGTCTCACTCTTATATGCAATCTAAATAAAATGGTTTTCATAGAAGTAGAGAGTAAAATAATGGTTACCAGACCCTGGGAGAGGAGGGAAGTAGGGGAAGAGAAGGACTAAACTAGTGAGTATAGAACTGTGCTATCTACTCTAAATGAATAGATAGCAAGTGATTTTACTAAGTGAATGTAACAGCACATTACATGAAAGTGTTGAAACACCACATTGTACCCACAAAAATAAATATGAATTAAAGTTAAAAATAAAATAAAATTATGGATATAATTTTACTGTTGAACATGCAACAGATAGAAATGTAACATATTTTCCAAAATTAGCACAAATAATGTGCATAGAAATAAGGCAGTATTGGACTAAGAAAATAACTCCAGATTGTAACTTAAACCCACAAGAAAAAATGAAGATAAACAAAATGACAAATATATTAATATATCAGAAAATATAAATCGTTTCTCTCACTTAACATATATAGATGAAATATGTATAACATTAATATCCTAAAAAAGAGGAAAATGATATAGAGCTATATAGGACTGACTTTTCTATATCTCACTGGAAGTAAGTTAGTGTGCATCTGAGACTGATTCTCATAAATTAAGATTATATGGTAGCACTAGAGAAATCAGCAAGAAAAAAACTCATAACTAAATAATGAAAAATAATTTTAAAAATTAAAATATTACATTAGAAAATATTATCTCATTGTAAAATAAATCAGTAAAGGAGAGGTAGAAATACATACACAAACACTTGACATATACAAAAAAACCCAAAAAGTAAAATGATAAACATAAATTAAATGATATCAATAACTTTAAATGTAAATTAATTGAACAATCTTATCAAAAGGTGGAGATTAGAAGGATTAATAAGAAAGATATTATCACTATGCTGTCTACATAAGACTTACTTTAGATTCAAAAATACAAATAGATGGACAGTCAAAGAATGAAAAAAAAGATATATCATTCAAAGAGCAACCAAAAGAAAGCTATGATAACATACGAATAGCAGACAAATTTAATTTTTTAAGAAAATTGCTGGGGGTGGGGGGCATTTTTTAATGCTAAAAGGACCAAAACATCAGGAAGATATAACAATTATAAGCATATACATATTTAAAAACAAGCCCCAAAAGACATAAAACAAAAACTGATAGAAATGAAGGTAGAAATAGGCATTTTAACGAGAATAGAAACTTCAGTATTCTGCTTCAAAAGCTCAGCAGATAATCAATGAGGAGGTAGAAGACTGAAAACACACTATAAGTCAATTGTATCTAACAGAGACCTGTAGAATACACCATCCAATTACAAAATAATATATATTCTTCTGAAAATAATATATAGTCTTCTAATGCACAATGGAATATTCTCAAGGATATAGTACATGCTAATGATATAAAATATAGTATATTAATAGTAAATTTGAGATGCAGTAAGTCTAACAGATAAGGAAACAATTGCCATTGAAGAGCTAGTTTACTACTCACAGTTTCCAAGAGGAAGAGGAATGCCACAACACAGGGCCATATGAGAAAACACTAAGGTAGGTGGCAAGCAGAGATAGAAGAGAGAACTGTGGGCAAGAATCTGTATTGTAATTTCCATGGGAAATAATAGGTGAGGAAAGGTAAGCAGGCTCAGATTGGCTAGTTTGAATAATTTCAGTGGGCTCTGAAGCATAGGCACTGTCCCTAGTTGTCTGGCACCTGGCTCTGCAGTTATTAAGATAAGTGTATAGTGACCTGGAGTATGAGAGCCAAATAAAAAAAGTGGTTGGGGTGTGGCCTCCAGATTGTTTGGTTTGTGTGTTCAAAAGTGTACTTGCAAGCAAGTTGTTTACTATCTCTCAGAACTGACTAACTTTGGGAGGTGTAGTACCTTCAGGGTCAGTAGGATCCTAACTAGTTAAAGTACTAGAAGACATAAAATAGAAAACATGTATAGTTAGGCCATAAAACAAACCTCAATGAATTAAAAAAGTTTGAAATAAGACAAAGTGGGTTCTTTGATCAAGTGAAATGAAATTAAAAATCAATGAGAAATAAATTGGAAAATTCAGAAATGTGAGGAAATTAAAACTCATAAATAACCACTGGATTAAAGAAGAAATCACAAAGGAATTAGAAATTACTGTACAATGAATATAAAATGAAGTCATAACTTAGCAAGACTAAATGGGAAGCAGTGGAAGCATTTCTTAGAAATTTATGATGTATATGCCTATCTTAAAAAAGAATGATGTTCAAACAATAGCTTAACTTTCCACCTAAGGCAGTGGAAAAGAAGAGCAAACATTCTAAAACATGAAAAAAAATAAATAAATAAATATTAAAACAGAAAGTAAAGAAACACAGAATAGAAAAACAAGAAATTCGAAAACACTCAAAAATTGGCTCTTTGAAAAGATCAACAAATGGACAAAACAGTAGTTTTAAACAAAAAAAATTTTTAAAAATAAGAGAGAACTTAAATTACTGCAATAATAAATGAATAGTGGATATTACTACCAACTTCACAAAAATAACGTATCAACAAATTGGATAATATAGTTGAAATAGATAAATTTTTAGAAAGCCACAAACCACCAAAACTAACTCAAGAAAAGGTATAAAAACTGACAAGGTGTATGAACCTTATAAAGATAGAATAAAAAAATTACATACACAGACCAACCAGTTGGCTACACTAGTAAATGCTATTAAATATTTAAAGGAGAAATTATGCACAACCTTTAAATACCAGAGGATGGAGCACTTCTCACTAGTGAGGCCAGTAATATCTTGCTACCACAACTGGATACATTTTCATAGCAGTACTACTCACAATGGCTGAATTATGAAAATAACCTGCATTAGGCAGGGTTCTCCAGAGAGACAGAACCAATAGGATATGTAGAGTGAGAGATGAGAGGGCATTTATTAAGTGAATCACCTCATGCAATTATGAAGACTGAGAATTCCCACGATAGACCATCTTCAAACTAGATACCAGTAGCATGGTTCAGTCAAAGTCTGAAAGCCTCAGAACTAGGGAAGCAGATGGTATGTTCTAGTCTGAGGCCAAAGCCTGAGAGCCTGGAGGTGCTGCTGGTGTAAGTCCTGGAGCCCATAAGGCTGAAAAGTCTTGAGTTCTGATGTCAATGGACAGAAGAGAAGAGTGTATTCCAGCTCCAGCAGATAAAAGGAGAGAGATTCAATTTTTCTTTCATTTTTGTTCTCTCCTGGCCCCCAGCTGATTAGATGGTGCCCACCAATATTGAAGGCAGATCTTTCCCACCTTGTTCACCTAGGCTCACATGCCAATCTCCTCTGGAAACACCCTCACAAACACACCAAAAATAATGCTTCAATAAGTTTCTAGGTATTTTTAATCTAGTCAAATTGACACCTAATATTAACCATCAAACAAACCAAGAGTCCATCAACAGATAAATGGATAAGTAAAATGTTGTATACAGGTACAATTGAATAATAATCAGCCATAAAAATGAATGAAGTGCTGATACATGCTACAATATGAATAAATTTCAAAATTTTAAGCTAAGTTAAAGAATCCAGACATTAAATTTACCAATTTTATCCTTTCATTTATATGAAATATTCAGAATATGTAAATTCATAGACAGAAAGAAGACTGACTGACACATGCCAGAGGCTGTGGAAAGGGGGAATTGGGAGTGACTACTTAATGAGTACGGGTTTTCTATTAAGGCAATGATCTTATTTCAGAAATTGATGTAAGTGTGGTTGCCCAGTATCATAAAGGTACTGAATACCACTGAATTTTACAGTTTCTAATGATTAACTTTACGTTTTGTAAATTTACCTCAATAAAAAATAAATAAGAGACCAAATAAGGCAGGCTTACTGCTAAATGGGGATTATTGCATTCTAAAGGTTTATATTTTGCAAATATTTTCTCCCGCTCTGTTGGTTGTCTTTTCGCTCTGTTGTCTCTTTTGCTGTGCAGAAGCTTCCTGGAGTGTTTCCCCTATGTTTTCTTTAAGAAGTTTTATTTTTTCAGGATGTATATTTAATTCTTTAATCCATTTTGAGTTGATTTCAGCATATGGTGAGAGATATGGGTCTAGTTTCATTCTCTAACATAAGAATGTCCAATTTTCCCAGCACCATTTACTGAAGAGGCAGTCTCTTTCCCCTGTGTAGTCTTGATGCCTTTGTGAAAGATCAGATGGCTGTAGGTTCATGGGTTGATTTCTGGATTCTCTATTCTGTTCCATTGGTTTGTGTGTCTGTTTTTATGCCAGTACCATGCTGGTTTGGTTACTATAGCTTTGCAGTATAGTTTAAAGTCAGGTAGTGCTATGCCTCTGGCTTTATTGATTTATTTAGCTCAATAGTGCTTTGGCTATTCATAGTCTTTTGTTATTCCATATGAATGTTAGGATTGTTTTTTCCAATTCTGAGAAAAATGTCACTGGAGTTTTGATGGGGATTGTGTTGAATCTGTGGATCACTTTGGGTATGGACATTTCCACAGTGCTAATTCTTCCAATCCAAAAGCATGGGATATATTTCCATCTTCTTGTGTCCTCTTTAATTTCTCTCAACAGTGGTTTGTAGTTCTCATCAGACAGATTTTTCACATCCTTGGTTAACTTTATTCCTAGAGATTTTATTTTTTTGGTGACTATTGTGAATGGGCCAGCTTTCTTGATTTCTTTTTCTGCTAGTTCATCATTGTAGTATAGAAATGCTACTGATTTCTGCATGTTGATTTTTTATACTGTAACTTTGCTGTAATCATTTATTAAATCCAATAGTATTTCTGTAGAGTCTTTAGGCTGTTTTGTATATAGGATCATATAATCTGCAAACAGGGACAGTTTGACTTCATCTTTTCCAATCTGGATGCCCTTTATTTCCTTCTCTTCCCTGATTGCTCTGGCTAATACTTATAACACTACATTGAATAGCAGTGGTGAGAGTGGGCATCCTTGTCTTGTTTGCAAAATACACATCTGCAAAGGATTAATAACCAGAATATACAAGGAACTCAACATAACAGCCAAAAACAGACAAACAAACAAACAAGCAAGCTGAAATGGGCAAAGGAGCTGAATAAGCATTTTTCAAAGGAAGATATATGAGTGGCCAACAGACACATGAAAAAATTCCCAGCATCACTCAGCATTAGGGAAATGTAAATCAAAACCACTTTGAGATATGATCTCACTCCAGTTAGGATGGCTAATACCAAAAAGACAGAATGGCAAATGCTGGCAGGGATGCAGAGAAAAAGGAGCCCTTCTTCACCATTGGGATTGAAAAATGGTGCAGCCTTTATGGAAAATGGTATGGAGTTTCCTCATACAAGTACACATCAATCTACCATATGACCCAGCTATTCCACTGCTGGGTATATAGCCAGTGGAATAATGAAAATCATCATGTCGATGGTATACCTGTACTCCCAGGTTTATTGCAGCAGCATTATTTTCAATAGTCAAGAGTTGGATCCAGCCTAAATGTCTATCATTGGATGAGTGGATATGGAAAATATGGTATGTCTACACTATGGAATACTACTCTGCTATTAAAAAAAGAAAAATGAAATGCTACCATTCGCAGCAACATGGATGGACTTAGAGAAAATTATATTAAGTAAAATAAGTCAGGCACAGAAAGAGAAATACCACATGTTCTCTCTTATTTGTTGGAGCTAATAAAAATAAATAAATAAATATACAAACACATAAATGGGAGGGTAAAAAAGACACAACAATCACAAAAATGCCTTGAACTTGTTAAGACAAGTGAACAGATATGATGTTGATGGGGAGCAGGGGGAGAGGAAGGGAGGAAAAGGAGGAATTGGTTAAGGGACATGAAATTTAACTACATTGTCTATTGATAAATTAAAATAAATTAATAAATAAAATAAAGGTTTATGTTATGCTTTTGGGGGTAAAATACACACTTAGTCATCTTAAAAACATTAAAAAGCATTAATGTTTCAATGCCTTAACTCATTTCGAAATGGTTAACAGTATAAATTATTTGGAGATATTGGTGGATTAAAATTTTACCTAGGATACCTATTGAAATGTATTAATTAATTAATGTTCCTAAATAATCCAAAATATGGGCAAAGGAATTCAGGAGACCTTCCACATAAGATACACAAATGGTTGATAAACACATGACAACATGCTCAGCATGATTAGTCATCACGGAAATGCAAATCAAAACCGCAATGAGATACCAATTTACATTAACTAGGATGGCTATAATAAAAACATTATTTAAAAGTAAATGATGGCAAGGATGTGTAAAAATGGGAAGTCTCATATTGCTGGTGGGAATGCAAGAAGTTGTAGCCACTGTAGAAAATAGACAGCTATTACTTGGAACTTTAAAATAACCTCTTGTGTATGAGAGAGATCATGTGGCTGAGGAGTACTCACCCAGAGGGCCATGCAAGAGCTGGTGGAATACTTGTACAAATAACTGGACACTGTGGCAGCTGGCTGGCCACCCTGCCTGCAGGCCCTGGCAACCACCGTCACCCTAATCCAAGAGGCAGACAAACTTACTTTGGTACAAAATCTCAACGTAAAGGTCTCACATTCAGTGACCACCTTGATGAACAGCTGGGTATACAAATGGCTGACCAACTCCAGGATGACTCACTATCAAGGACTCCTCTGTGAAAACCCCTGAGTATGCCTTGAAACTGTGCAGACTCTGAACCCAGCCACACTCCTACCTGCTGAGTCTGGCTCCCCAGACCATGACTGGGAAGAACGAAAGGATGAGATATACTCCAGCAGGCCTGATTTAATGGACTTGCCCTTGACTGATCCAGACATGGGTTCACTGATGGGAGCAGTTATGTACAGGGAAGACAAGGGAGAGCTGCATATGTGGTAACAACTCATGGAGAGGTTACAGAGGCAAAATCCTTGCCCCAAGGCTGGTCAGCTCAGATAGCAGAGCTCTGGGCACTAATTCAAGTGCTCAGACTCTCAAAAAGAAAACGAGTCAACATTTACACTGACTCTAAATATGCCTTTGCAACTTTACATGTCCATGGGGCCCTCACCATAGAAAGGGGCCCACTGACAGCAGGAGGAAGGACAATCAAAAATAAGGAAGAAATTCTCCAGCTCCTCGAAGTCATGTGGGTGCCCACCCAAGTGGCCATTATACACTGCAGATGACACCAAAAGTGGACTGACAAGATCATGCTGGTGCCAGAGACAGCACAACTAAAGTACACAAAGGAAGAGACACAATGGACAGAAAAAGAAGGTGGAATTAAACCCCTGGAAGGATGGTGGAAGCTCCCAGACCACAGACTAATGAGTTCTCAATGACTGACCCACTGACTAGTCCTGGAGTATCATGAACTGACTCATTGGGGACAAACAGCCCTGGAGGTCACACTGAGTTGTTACTATTTCCTTCCAAGGTTGGCTTCCATTTGTGCCCAGATCAGCTCTCAATGCCCGACCTTTATCCAAAACAATGATAAGCAAGGGCCCTGGCCAGCCCCTGGAGTCCAGCCAGTCAGGACATTGCACTTTGAAGACCTGGTAGTGGACTTCACTGAAGTAAAGTCCTTCAGAGGGCTACAAATATTTGTTAGTAATGATATGTACATTCACCTGATGGATGGAGGCACTGCCCATGCATTCCAAACAAGCCCGAGAGGTCACAAAAGCCTTCTTAAAGGAAATTGTCCCAAGATAGGGAGTTCCTCTGACTATAGCATCAGACAATGGGCCAGCATTCATTGCAGAGGTCATTCAAGGGCTGGCGAAATTGCTGGGGATACAAGGAAGCTTCACATAGCATACCGGCCACAGAGTTCAGGGAAAGTGGAATGAGTGAACTGAGCCCTAAAGACTACTTTAGCCACGCTTTGAAAGGAGACAGGGCTATCCTGGGTGGATATGCTTCCTTTAGCCTTGTTGTTGGTCTGGTGTATGATGAGGCCAACAGGATATTCCCCTTTTTACACCATGTATGGGAGACCATTCCCACTTATAGCTAGACTGCAGGGAGATCTTCACCAGTTGGGGGAGATAGAAACATCACAGTATTTCCAGTCACTGGCCAGGACTCTCGAACAGATAACTAAGACAGTTTTGGTATGAATTCCCATTCGTTTAAGAAGTTGGGCACATCAGTTCCAACCTGGTGACACAGTATGGGTAAAACACTAGACAAAGGATCCCTTAAAGCCAACTTGAATGGGGCCACACATAGTTGTACGAACCACTCCTACTGCAGTTAAAGTTGTAGGTTTAACCCCCTGGATCCATCATACGCAGGTGAAGCAGGCAGCTTCCCCTGAAGATGCTACCTCATGGTCCATGAAGGCTGACCCCTCTGACCCACTCAAAGTCCGGTCCCAGAGACACCCTGCCAATCGTCACCACCCTGCTCTGGTCACACTGGAAGCTGACTAGCCTAATGTATGGCTGAAGCCTGAAGATTTTGCTGCTGAGGGACATAACAAGTACATTGATTTGTTTTTATAAAATGATAAGTGCATGTCACTCCTGGCCTTTAGTTTTTGTTACATTGCTCGCCTTGCTATTTGCCATAGGACTGACAGCAGTTGACCCAAAAGACTGGAATAGAATAGAAAAGCTATTATTAGCATTCCTTTATCTGCAGTCAACACGGTGTTCCTTAGGCATCTCATGTGGCAATGTGCCTTTTATATTAATCCTTTCTTTGCTCATGATATTTTTCTATGCCTTGCTTATCATTGTGTAAATCATATTATTATCCTTGTTAGTACACCCAGGAGCCCCCAAACAGGCTATACTTCCCTTCTCCCACAAAGCATGTATTTTAAGTTACTATTGTTCTTGACCCTGACTATCTGGGAATCTGAGGAGACTCTCCCCAGATGTCATTAATAGTCCTGTTTATTTTAGGTATCTGCCTGATTGTACCCTGCTTTCTTCCTTTATTGATGCATAGCATTCATGTCACCATAGAAACTTCGGTCAAAAATTTAAGAAAAAAAAAAAAATTGAGTAGTCTGCTAGCCCTAACAGACTATACCTGCCTCAAACCACTCTTAGACCCCAAAAGTGATGTCGAATAAGATGATCTTCACTCCAATGTTTAGAGAGAGCATCAAAGAGGGTAATGTTGGAAAAATATGAAAATAATTCTTTCAATAGCTTGTTTTGCCTTTAGAACAGAGCCTGCTTATTGCATTAGCTTTACTGATAATCAACTGCTCTACTCCCACTTTTGTAAACGTGCTTGCTTATCTCAATGACTACTGTACTGGCTACATGAATGCTGAGACATCAAAACTTAAAAAAACCCAGAAGAGTCTGCCTATAAAAACCCTGTAAGACCTAAACTTGAGGCTCAGATTTTAAAGTGCTAGCTCATTTGGGCCCACCAGCATGATAAAATACCTGACTCTCCAACCCTTTGAGTGCCGACCGTTTCTCTGTCAAAGTCCATTCCATAATATCAGTATGAAGTTATGTTCAGCTTAATACAGATGGTGTTACAGGTTGAATTTTATTTCCCAAAACTTTGTGTTGAAAACCTAAGCCCCAGTACCTTACAATATAACACGATTTAGAAAAAGACTTGATGTAGATTTAATTACTTATGATGAGGTCATAAGGTAGTAGGATGGGCCCTAAATCCAATATGAATGACATCCTTATAAGGAAAAGAGAAGAGATACCAAGACATAGACACACAAAGAAAAAACTCTATGTGACAACAGAGGCAAAGAAGTGGTACTGCTGATGCTGGAGGAGAGGGTCCAGGAAGGCCGGACAGCCAGCCTCAATCCACCCTGTCCTGACTCTGCCACAGGAAAGAATTCAAGGGCAGAGTCACAGTAGAAAGTGAGAATAGGTTTAATGCAATGAATAAGAGATACAGGTTTCACAGAGAAAATGTGGCCTAGCTTCAGAGACTGAGCAGGGCCCACACCAAGTTTAACACAAAAGTAAGAAACACATTCTTAAATTTTAGTAGAGTGCAGACTGGCTCAAGGGAGTGAGCAGCCACTTAATGAAAGTAAGATTGATATAACAAGAAGGAAAAAAACACTCTATGGGCAGAGAACAGGGTGGGTCCAAAGAGTGAGCAACAGCCCCACCTTCTGCTGGGATTCAGTTTTTACAATTTTGCTATCTAATATATATTCATGCTATCTTATGAATATTCAACTAAGGAGGTGGTTCCCAGTTTTGTAACATAGTCTTGCACATGTTCAGTTGTTCTTTTTTTAGGGCACATTCATTGTTCAAATTCTATCACATGCACTGAACATGTTCAAGAATATTCCATGCTCTTTAGCACCTCTAGTGAAAGGTCATTTAAATGATAAACTGCTTTTCACTGAGCATGTGATGTCACTGGGGTCATATAAGCCTAATATAAACTCCTTTTACTGAGCATGCTCAGGTACTGGATTTGCATAAGTTGGGCCCTTGTAGTCTCAATATCCCCATAATCATGCTAAAAACAGGTCTAATAAGTAATGATAATTCGCCTCTTGTGGAGGGACTAGCGGAGGAAGCTGAGACCTTGGGGAATGGCTTGAATCCCAGAGGTGTGCCCTGAACCCAAAGTCAGAAAAACTGAGCACCTCCTATCTCACTGTTGTAATTCAAAGAATGCCAAGGATTTCCAGCAAACTTCTAGATGCTAGGAAAAGGCCAAGGAAAAATTTTCCCAGACAAGTTACAGAGGAACCGTAGGCCTGCTGGCACCTTGAGTTCATACTGCAAGCCTTCAGAACTGTGAGACAATGCATTTCCATTGTTTTAAACCATCCAGTTTGTGTTACTTTGTTATTGCAGCCTGAGGAAACTAATACAGTTGGATGTCGGTAGAAAGTGTCTATTAATTCATATGAATACAACTAATTGATGGATTAAGTAAATAAATGGGGAAGAAGAGACAACTTTTCTGTACAGAAGAATTCCAAATAATTTCTATGGATATTCTGTCCTTAAGGTGGTAGACTCTAAATTACCATTCTTTCAGTGCAGACGGTACATAGTTACTTCCTTCCACAGAGCACAGGATAAAAAGAAAGAAAAAGATAACCTTACAGTGGAGAAACTTGACAATGATATCTCAGACAAGACTAACACCAATAGTGATGTCATTTTGACAGTATGTATTCTTAATGTTATTTGGCACTTTACTTCTGCAGTCTTCACCTCTGAAACCTATAACCCTGGACTAATCATGAAGAAAACATCAGACAAATCCCAAATGAGGGACACTCTACAAAATAATTGACCAGAACTCCTCAAAACTGTAAACAGCATCAAAAACAATATCTGATAAGGAAGAGACATGAGGAAGTCTTCTGGGCTCTGATAATTTTCTAAATCTTTGTTATAAAGATATGTATTTAGTAAATATTGTAATATATATTTAAGATATGTGCACTTGCTAAAGGCATTTCAGTAAAAAATGTTTACAATAATAGAAACACTGTAATTGGAAGCCTAATACCGATGTTTATCAGAGAGTGGAATACTGAGAAATTTGGCACTATAAGCAATATGTAGGATCACAATTTAAATTGCATTCATTTTCCAAGAAGACAGTTTACAGCATCTTTAGGGAAGAACCTGTAGGACGTCACAAACAAGCAGAAAGTAGAGAAAACTCAAAGATAGGAAACTAAGTAAACTAGCATGAACATACATTTTATTAAAAATAAAATGCATTCTATTTAAAAAAATATTTCATGGAAATGCAATATATTATTTTAAAAAACACATAAAACATGAGTGGTTATAACTGGATAGAGGGCAATAGTAAAAACTTTTTACAATTTATCTCAATGCTAACATTTTAAATGCATACTCTCACTAAATTCTTCTTAATGTTAATAACAACATTGAATAGAAAATATATCAATTTTACAATTCTAATTTTCAAACCAGATGGAAGTTAGTGCTCAGCAAAGATGAAAGTTTAACATCTACGTTATTTTCTCTTAGGCATAATTAAAATAACTTAAATTAGAAAAGAAGAATAAATACATTTTCTCCTCATTCAGTTCTCTATAGTGTCATACCAGTGGAGGACACACTCTGCTAACATGTTATTTTTCTTACATTACTCAACAAGCAAATGTCATTGTCATTGATTTATATTTTTTCATTCTATATGAATATCACAAATAAAAACAAAATAGATGCACATATTAAAAACACCAAGTAACATAGCTCAAAAAAAAATCAAGAACATGGCTATGACATATGCTGTCTCAGAAGAGAGTAAATACAAAAGTGTTAAAATAATTTGGGCAAGCCTAAAACAAGACTAAATAAAAATCTTTTATTCCAAATTCACACATACTGGGAATTAATTACACTATATCAGTGATATTTTAAATCATAATATATGAATCATTTTTGAGAACCAAAGAAATTTTTGGTAGAAAGAAGCCTGTGTTTTTCCAATCTCATGTACATCCACAATGTCAAATCAAGCAAAAAGTCTTACCTGACCCATTTCCCTGCTGAGGGAGATCCTGAAATAGACAGATCAGAGACCCAGTGTGGAAACATGAAAAGCCTCTGAACACGAATCTGAATCTTTAAGATTGCTTGGTCTATGAAGATTCTTGTACTTCATATGTCAGGGTGAGAATGTACAGCAATCCTTGCAACCAGCAAACTAAGAAGTTGCTAAGAGTTGAACTAAGTTTTCTCCTTCTCTAAGACTAGCATTAAATATGAAGGATGGGGGGGAAAACACCTTCTTCTCAGGATCTAAAAATGGAACCAACCAGTAGGCTAATTCTATGCCACTAGTCCAAGGGATCAAAGATCACAGCATATTTAATTCAAGAAAATTAACTAAAAGAATTAAAGGAAAACATGGTTAACACTGAAAATAAAAATGGTGTCCTGGAATGACTAAAGAAAACTATCCTAAAACATAGAGTGAAAATATGAAAATATATGAAATCTAGTGTGTAATTAATAAAATTACATAAAGAGAAAAAGAAACAGTTAGGTAAAAGGCAATCATTACACAAATAAAAAAAATTTCAGTGAGGAAAGGAAAACTTGTATCTGAAGACTGAAAGCATTTTCCAATACCACGAAGTACACCCAACATGATAATGGAAAAAAATCTTGAACTATAAGTGTAAGGGAGAAAAAAATTAGCAAGCTTTTTGGAAAAAGTGTGTGAGAAACTTACATACAAAAAATAATGACAGGCATCAGACTATTCATATGAAACACAAAAAGATATAGAGTAACATCTATAGATTAAAGAGAGATAAGAATGGTAAACCAAGACCTTACTATTTAAATTATTTGTGATCCACAGAGTAGAAACATTGGAATTACCTGCGGGCTTGTTAGAAATGCAGAATATCAGATGTCATCCCACACTTCCTATATCAGAATCTGCATTTTAACTAATACT
The DNA here is from genome assembly GCF_027409185.1 of Cynocephalus volans. Classification (NCBI taxonomy): domain Eukaryota; kingdom Metazoa; phylum Chordata; class Mammalia; order Dermoptera; family Cynocephalidae; genus Cynocephalus; species Cynocephalus volans. The sequence continues at coordinate 101,207,621 of NC_084468.1, read as the reverse complement.
CAAAGGTTTATACATACGTTTAAGTACGAGAAGCATAGCCTAAGAAACATACAACAGCCAAGATAATTTTCACATATCATGATGAATTATTTACACATGTTGTGGATCTGCAAATGTCTGCTGCATATCAATTTGAGGAAAAAACTCTAGGACTACTTAGGAAATAATTACTCAAGAAGAGAAGCTGTAGAGACCTCAATAGAAGATAAAATAAAATATTTAAGTTATTTCCAATGAAAAAACAGACCTTTTTATCTGACTATACACATACAAAATGATTGAGAGATTGATAATTTTTTATAAGTGGTTATTAAGGGGTTATGAGACAAGAAAATGTTATTAGCAGGTGACATACATATATACATACACCTTGGAGGTGAAGTGCATACACTTTATTATGTTACAGAAGGCTAAAATAAAGGGCAATCCAAAAGATAAGAAACAGCAAAGTAAAACTGCAGTAATGCTCTTAAATTAAAACAAAAAATTAAACATATATTCAGAACATTTGCAGAAAATTGTTCATATTGTTCACCACAAATAAAATTTTCAAAATATTTAAATTATACATTAAAACATACATCCTATAAATTAATAAATTAAAAATAATAAAATACTCACAAATTATAATTAAGAAATTAGGAAACCCACAGTGTGTTGTTTCAATACATGCCTATGCTGTACATTCACTCACTTAGAATACATAGTACTGCTTTGTAACCATTATTCTACCACTTCCTCCCTCCCCACCTCCCTTCCCTTTGCCTCCTGCACTCCTGTAACCATTATTCTATTCTCTACTTCAATTAAAACCACTTTTTTCTTTTTTCTTTCTTTTTTAAAAGACTAATTAATTAATTAATTATATTTATTTAATTTTTTGATTCCACATATGAGTGAGATCATGCAGTATTTGTCTTTCTGTGCCTGTCTTACTTCACATAGCATAGTAGTCTTCAGTTCCATCACATTGCTGCAAATGACAGGATTTCTTTCTTTTTTTCATTTCATTTCATTTCATTTCATTTATTTATTTATTTATTTATTTATTTTTATGGCTGAATAGTAGTCTACTGTGAGTATATGTACACTACAAGTATTTTTTAAGCCATTCATTTGTTGATGGGCATTTAGGTTGATTTCCTCTCTTGGCTATTGTGAATAGTGTTGCAATGAACACCAGAGTTCAGGTATCTCTTTGACACATTGGTCTCATTTCTTTTGGGTATATACTCAGTAGTGGGATTGCTAGGACATACAGTAACTCAATTTTTAGTTCCCTGAGGGAACTCTGTACTGTTTTCCACAATGGATATACCAATTTATATCCCCACCAACAATGCAGGAGAGTTCTCTTTTCTCTACTTCCTTGCCAGCATCTGCTATTTTCTTTCTTGTTGATAATAGCCATTCTAACTGGAGTGATATTGTTGTGGAACAGATTTGGCAAGAAAGCAGCAAACACTCAGAAAGTTGGAGAGTCAGAAGGTTGGAGAGTCAGAAGTTTATTATGCTAGCAGCCCCTCAGATGAGCTCCTGCTCTGAAAATCTGGGGCCCCAACCCAAGTCTCATGAGGCTTTTTATAGGTGGGTTGGGTGGGTTCTTTAAGTTTCAGCTTCTCAGCATATATCTTAAGCAGGCAGTTCCTGGTTTCAGTTTCTCCAAATTCACGTGACTTGAGCAGGTATGTAAGCGGGATTACAGAAGCTGATTATTAACTGGGCTGACTTTCTGGGGGCCCTGGTAGATAAGCACAGTCAGCCACAGAGGAGCTGCATAAGCACAAAATAATTTTTAATCTTGAGTTTTTTCCAACAAGATCATATCTCATTGTGATTTTAATTTGCATTTCTCTGATGATTAGTGATTCTGAGCATTTTTTCACGTGCCTATTGAACATTTGCATTTCTTCTTTTGAGAAATGCCTATTCAGGACCTTTGCCCATTTTTTAATTCAGTTATTTTTGTTGTTGTTCTTGTTTGTTTCTTTTTTGTTGTTGAGTTGTTTGAGTTCCTTCCTCTGCTGTGAAGAAGCTTTTTACTTTAATGTAGTCTCATTTGTCTATTTTTGCTTTAATTGCCTGTGCCTGTAGTCTTATTCAAAAAACCACTAACCACTCACCTTTTGTGTCACCACGTTTGGGATTCTAGCTCTACATAATGTATAAAATAAGTGAAGGGGATGCAAAGCTGAATAATATCATAAATGTGGTCCTTTAACCTTTTAGTGAAGGTGATCTAGAAACTTCATAGAAATGTGAGATGTCCCCTGACACTTAAACTATAAAATCAACTTGAAATAATATATCTGATCAGATATAAATCAAAAGAGACAAAACAGAATGGTTCTAGGGCCAGCAAAGTTTGACTAGAATATGAATGAAGAATTTATATATTGAAGAAATAAGACATTGATAAGGTTTTGAAAGTCGTGAGATCTAAGAATATTAAGCATGAGGGAAGCATGAGCAGTGTTCAATGTTCACTATCCAAGAAACACAGGACAACTAAAATAATCAGAACGTGAATATTTATGAGCTGTATTTAAGGAGGAAATGACTTTAGCTTAAAACCAGCAGTACTCTTAGCAATGTCAATGTTTTTATTTTGTGGTTAGTGTATCAAAATATCAGAATCTGTGGACATTTAACATTTGGATTATGTAGATTTCTCTTATTCTGATATCATCCAAGGAATAGAAGCAATTTATAGTAGCTATTTATAGGGACAGCATGATTCGCTGAATACTAACTAGGTATCAGGTACCAATATCAATGTTTTACATGTGTTATCTCATTTGGATTTCACAACAATCTTCAAGGAATTCTATTACTATTCCTTCTTCGCTGATGGGGATATTAAGGCAAGAATAATCATATTGGTGGAGAATAATGAAACCAGGGTTAAAATCCAGGCTTTTTGACACTAGGTTTATAGTTTTAATTTCTTCAATCTATTGCCTGTCTGCTTTAAGTAGATCTGACTCATGAGAAAATAAAAATAAAAAATCATATGAAATTTTGAGTATTTTTGTTCTTTAAAAATGATTTTTCAGGTTGAGTTAAAAAAGTAAATTCTGATCTGTCTTCTTCCATAGTTTGAATTGAAAAAATAGCCTCGTTGATAATTACATTACCATTGTAAACTAATAAGTCACTATTTGGGGGTCAATACCAAAATAGGAAAATAAACCAAAGCTTGTTGATATGAAAGGATTTCCTTGACTCATTAGTAAATGAGAAAATACTAACAGAAAAGTTATTACTTTTTTGATATGATGATAATTTATGATAATACTTTATATACAAGTATCAAATGAATGTAAAATACTCTAGGTACATGTGCACACACAGAATGCACATGGCATATGTTTTGTGGATTACAGAGAAAATCAAATAAGAATAATTAGTAGATTATAAATTAAGTATATAAATAATTCATAAATATTACATATAAATTGAGGGAGATGAAGTATAGTGTATTAATGATTAAAAGTTACTCTGCACAAAATTTCAAAACAGAAAACATAAATTATGTTAAAATTAGAGTATGTTTGGGAAGAAATTTATAGATAGGTGGAGATGAAGTGGGGCTAATGGATACAATTATAGCACCCGGTGCCACTATTTGTTATTTTTAAAAGGTGATGTGAGATGCAGAGATATATACTCTATTATTTATATCATATCCATATATTTGAAATGTATATAATGCACATGTTCTACATTACGTTACATTTTATGTATGTATCATATACAATGTATATATTTTATATTATATAAATACGATACATACTATTTAAAAATGTATGAAGTATTACAAGCAAAGACACTTATGAAATCAAGTTGATTATCAAATATAGTTATTTACAAAATTAATGGGTGCATCATTAAAATTTATGAATTAATCTTTTACACTTTGAATTTTCTTCAAGATAATGAAGTATAGTGAGATGTGGAAATTTTTTTACAGAAAACTCATCAAGTTCATGAAAATAATAGTTATAAAAATACAGCAGACATATAATTAATAAAAATTTTGCAAAACTCAGTGAATAGATCTATTCTTATCAAATAAGAATAGAGAAGAGAAATTTATGACAATTAATTTCCAGAAAAAATTGAGTACAGGCAGGCACAAGATGAATCTTATAATGGTTGGCAAGAGTACAGAAATAATATAACCAGAATATAGAAGATGGTGCAAATCAAATCAACCTAAAAATGTTGACAATGACCAAATTTCAGAATGAACAGCAATAGCCACCTAAAGAAGCAAGACAAAGACAACAATAAGGTGGATGATTTATTTACCTATTATTAATATTAACCATTAGTATGTCACTACTTTGGAAAATGTATAGTTATTCCATTAATACTAAAGTTTTTGCAGCTATTTAAAAACAAACATAACAACAATGAATGACTAGTTTAACACTCAGTTTTATACCAGTGATTCTCAACTACCAGTTCTTGAACAAGAAATGTAACATGTTTAATCACCGCCAAGTCACTGTCTAACTTTCCTAAAATCTACAACTAAAATTGATTTTTCTATTCTCACTCTTCCCATTCTCCCCAAAGCAGATGTTGGGGACTTTAGAAATATGGCCACAGTGTGTTGTCTGATTTTGAATGGAATCCATGTTAACAGACAATAGTGATGGTGGGAAAAACAGCAGTCTATACAATGCAGTGACTGGATTTATGGGCATATTTCTATACTTTCGTGGGAAGCAAGCAAGGTGTAATATTGTGTGTGTGTGTATATATATATATATATATATATATATATATATACTTTTATATTTTTAAAAAAAAAGAAGGTGGGTGGCAAATCTACAATTACATTTTCTTGTATAGCCATAAGGAAATTCAAGGAAGAGTTTGGGAGGGATGAAAACTGAGAATATATAATTGAAAAAGTTCCAAAAAACAATGAATCTTTATAGGTTCAAATTCAATGTTGAAGTAGTACCAAAAAAGACATAGAATGATAAATGGTGAAAAAAAGAAGTGAAAAGAAGCTTAAGAAAAACATTGACAGGGCAGAGTGTTTATTGAAGAAAAATGTGTTCATTGACTTAAAATTAAAATTGTTTTTCAAGGCCAAACAATATATTTATTTATTATCACAAAAAATTTGAAAGCACATATAATAATGCACTCCACATGTTTATAAATTATTTTTATCTCTTTTGTACTTGTAGGCTATTTATGATTTTCATCACAGACTAAATCAAACCATTGTGACTGAAACAACCTCTTACTCTGAAAGCAAGTGACGTAAAGATAGATCTGCTGAGAAAAAAAAAAATTCTTTCTGCTTCAATTTAGCCAAACAGCTGCATATGTCTTGAAGTTGTCTTTTTATTTTTAACAGGACAAAGACCCTAAACTCAGAAGTGGCATGGGGCAAATTCCCATAGCACACATGGAAATTACACACAGTCGATGCGTTCTGAATCCTTAAACCAGTGGTTCCCAACTAGACTGCACATTAGAATCATGTGGGCAGCTTTAAAATTTCCAAAATCCAAATTAGAACAAACTAATTAAATCAGATTCTCTGGAGTAAAACCTGGACATCAGTGTTACTTAAGCTTTTTATGTTTCTCTTAGAGGTTTAATTTATCCAATAAATTTAATGAATATCAACTGTAACACATCAATGGTCTAGCTCTAATTTGGTCAATCTGTATGAAAAAAAGAGATCTACTCATATTTTCTTAAAATTAGTTCTCAAATATTCCTTATTTTAAATTAAACAAAAGTGTTTACCTAATAAATCACATCATAATACAAGATGTCAATCCCCTTCACGAGAGGATTATGATGAAAAAAAAACATTCATTCATATACTAGATATTGATGAATCAAGTATGGTGGATGTCTTAAGTATTAAGTGAGGTAACACACAAGATGGAATTATTGAATCATATGTGCATTAGTAAGAGATCTTAGCCAGTTTCAAGCTTTACTAATAATTCCAAGAACACAGATAATTAAAAGACTCAGATGAAATGGAGAGAGGTTTGAGACATCAAAGCTGATTCTCCAGATTCTTGCTTTCACTTCTGGCCCAGAATAATAGATCACATTTTTATGTGAGGTTTGTGGAATTCCTTGCACAGTAGTAGACATTTAAATTATGAGAAATATTCATTTTAAATCTCAAACACTTGCTTAGTGTTAATGGCATTCTCCAGGGAGTCACGTCCTATAGATTTTGTAATTATTTAGTATAAGAAATCCTTTAACCAGGGCATCCTACAAAGGGTATTTAACAGATAAGTCTCTTCTTATATCATTAGTCTGTTTACCTGAAGATCCAGTAGAAGGGAGCTGAATTTCTCTGGGTGGGGAGAGGGATGGAAGTAAAGGGAATGACTGGACCACAAACTAGCTACTTTAACTCCATCCTCCTATATGGATACAGCACTTTAAAAATAGGGACTAAACTGTCTTCTATGTAATGAGAGGAGAAAGAAAATAACTAAGTGAGAAAAATATTTGGCAAATAGAGATAACTGGTATTAAAAAATCTAATGCTGAGGACAGGAATAGGTGTGCCAGATAGGGTTTGGGATTACAGTTTTAAATAGAGTAGTAAGAAACAGCCTCGCTGTAAAGAAGACATTTGAAGAAAAACTAAGGAGGTGAGACAGAGAGCCATGAGCATATCTGAGCAAAAGTGTTCCAGACAGAGGGAATAGCAGACACAAACACGGTGAGCTGAGAGCATGTCTGGCTTTTCTACAGGACAGAGAAAAGAAAAAATGGTCTGAATGGAGTGACCAGGGCTGAAAAAAGCAGAAGATAAGATCAGAAAGGTAAATAGAGAGAAAATTATGTGGGGCTTTGTAGATCACTACACACACACACACACACACACACACACACACACACACACACACACACACACACACATACACACACACACACAGAGACACACACACACACACACCCATCTTTATGTTGAGTGAGATGGAAAAGACAAGAGAAGTGACATGGTATCTGTTATTTATTAGAAGTTTTACTCTAGTTCTTAAGTTGAGAATGTACTCAGTGTGTTTGGAAGCAGGAAAGTAAGAATGGAAGCACAAAGATCAATTAGAAAGCTTTGGCAATATTTCTAGAGAAGAGCTGATGGAGTCATAAACCAGAGTATTAGAGGTGGGTGTGGTGAAAGTTTTAATGCGTTTCGAAGGTAGACAGAACAGAATTTGCTTGTAGATTGCATGTAGGGTACTAGAGAAAAATAAAAGTCACAGATATAATCTAAGATTCTGACTAAATCAACGTAAAGAGAGGAGATTTCAGATGGACCAGGATGAGGGGAGTGGGAAGTTAAACAATTTGGGGACATGTTAAATTTCTGATGTCTATCAGAAATTCCAAGAGATGCCAAGTAAACAGTTAGACACTCAAATTTGGATTTCAGGGGAAAAGGCATGGATGGGGACACAAATTTTGGAATTTTCAGAAAACTGATGACATTTAAAATTATGAGTCTGTTTGAGATCATCAAAAAGTGGCCGGAAACAGAAGAGAAGAGACCCAAGAGGTCAGTCCACCATTAAGTGACCTAGGAGTAGACGAGGAGTTAGCCTGTTCGACTAAAAAGAAGTAGATTGCAAAGTAGGAAGGAATCTAGGTGAGCATGGTAGGTTAGTCCATTTTCTGTTGCTTATAAAAGAATAACCTGAAACTGGGTAATTTATAAGAAAATGAAATTTATTTCTTACAGGTTTGAAAGCCAGGAATTCCACAGTCCAGGGATGCATCTGGTAAGGACCTTCTTGGTGGAAACTCTCTACGGTGTTCATGGCGATGCAAGCAATCCCATGATGAGAATGGCATAAGCAAGAGAGCTAACTTCTCACTTCCTCTCCTTATAAAGCCATCAGACCAGGTCCACGACAACCCATTAAAACATCAACCCATTACTCCATGAACGAATCAGTTTATTTACGAGGACACAGTCCTCCATATCCAGTCATCTCTAAAGGCTCCACCTTTCAAATATCGCAATTGGACTTCCCATCCTCTCAACACTGTTACAGTTGGGATCAACTTTACAACAACACATGAACTTTTGGGAGAAACACATGGTGTTTTGGAATCCAAATGAAGAAAGTGTTTCAAGAAGTAGACAACAATAACAGTTAAATGCTTCAGATGGCTCAGATAAACTGAGAATAAGAATTGAACATTGGATTTACCATTGGATTGTTGCCTTTAATGAAAACTGTTTTGGTGCAGAGGTTGGGACAAAATAATTTTTATTTATTTATTTATTTATTTATTTATGCATATGTCTTATTTATTTAAACAAAATAAATACATTTGATAAATATCTTCTTTATGATGAACATTATTTGGAAATTATACTTTTGTTTTGACATATATAAATATATATGTCAATCATTTATTCATTCTTATGAGATCTACTGGTTATAAGAGATGATCTTAGTTTTTGTAGATAAATCAAGTTAATGAGGTAGACAAAGTCTCTGAATTTATGGAGCTTGCATAATAGTGGATGAGATTAAACAAGGATGTATAAATATAGCACACTTTCACAGAAATTTAACTGCAATGAGAAGATATAATAAAATGATAGAGTGTGATTTGTATAAGTGGCTTCTCTGTATGTTTTTCAGAATTATTTTCCTGAAGCAATGACATTTTCCCTGAGACATGCAGTATGAGAAAGAAACAGCCTTATAAAATCATATAGGAAGAGCATTCTCGTAAGAGTAAAGAGCTGCAGAGGCCCAGAATAAAAATAATCATAGTAAAATAGCCTATAATTACCAAGCGGTTACCATGAACTGGACACTAGTCTAAATACTTTAAATTTATTAGTTCTTTTATCTTTGCAGCAACTTTCCAAAGTATATAGAAGTATTATCTTTGAAGATTGTCACATTGCCAAAAGCACACAGCTAGGCAGTGGTGAAACTCATATTCATAATTTTTATGCTTATAACCATTATGCTATATGACTTCAAGTCTGTGTTGTTCAAGAAACAGGGAAATAAAGTACATGGAGTGAAGGATGCAGGGCCCAGATCATATACATCATTTCAGTCAATGACAAAAGTTTGGATTTTTATTGTAATTATAGTCAGTTGCCATTTTAATGATTTTAGTCATGGAGTGATTTTTGCATTTAAAAGATCACTCCAACTGCTGTGTGGATAATGAACCATAGAAACACAAGTTCTTAAAATTACTTAATTAAACTTCTCCCAAGAATGAGTATCACTATACTTGTTGGGAAATTTCCTAATGGTTGTATTTTTAATTTTATAATTATTATAAGTGCATTATTAAATTACATATATTTATGCTTGCTTTCACATATGTTATGCCATAACAAAAGTAGATTTTAAGATTAACCAAAAAACCCACATATTATTTAATTTCCATAAAATATTTTCATCAGAAGCTATTTCATATGAGTACATTTACATTTCATAAAAAATACATGTACTTAAGCAGATTTTTATACTTCTTATTAGGTAGAAATTTAAGAAAAAATTATGGTAAAACTGTTTGCAAATGTAAAGTTTATGGTTTTTTGAGGACTAGCCTTCAGGTCTATTCAGTTTTCTGAGATTATCATGACTTTTTATTTTTTATCAGACATACAACAAAATTCATGCCACTCTGTCAATCCATCTGTTCTCACTGTTAATGTACTATTTTTTTCTTTTAAAACGAATTAGAAAACAAAAGTCTTCTGTGAATTTGAGGTTGCAACGATCTCCCATTAAAAAATATGATAGTGAATATATCAACATTAGAGAATGCAATGTTTCTTTTAAGTTCTGCTTAAAATTTGCACCTGCAAATTAAAATTTAAATTAATTAGATATGTAGAAATTTAAAATGTTAACTGTAAAATGTCTTGGATAATAAATTAAATCTTCAAGTTATTAACAAGACATCAATAGGAATAAAACTGAAAGAATACAACTACAGTAACTTTCGTTGTTTTCTTTGAGGCAGGGAATAATCAGTGTGGGTTGTGCATCTTTCTCTTGGAGCATTGTGGAGATATTTAATCAAAACCCAATCAAAACTAGACTTCCACAATGCAAAGATTCTGTCCCTGCCAATGGGCGCAACTTTATTTGGATCAGACTGGAACAAAGTATGGAACATCCTAGGATGTTGTTGAATTTAATGTAGCAATTAGGTAGCAATTAATGCATCTAAAAGCTGGGTGTAATACTAATAGAGACAGACCAGCCAGAAGCTTAATGGGAATTTCAGAGGAAAGCAGTCAAAAAGAAACCAGCTAAAATCACTGTCGTCTGAGGGCTCAAGAAGATAAAGCACTTGTCCAACGGTGCACCCACTGTGGCACTATCAGAGAAGGGACTTCAGAGATTTAAAAATCGGAAGCATCAATATTCATGAATTGGAGGACATAACATTGCTCTTCTACAGAGTTGATCCCTATAAAATCATTCCTCTTTCTTTCTTTCCTTTGTTCCCACTATAAGTGAAGGCATGCAGTATTTCTCTTCATGTGCCTTAGTTTACTCCACATGATTTTATCTAAGTTCATCCATGTTGCTGTGAATGGCAGAATTTCATTCTTTTTATGGCAGAGTAGTATTGCATGATGTACATATACCACATTTTCCTTATCTAGCTGTCCATCAATGAACATTTAGTTTGTTTCCAACTTTTGGCTATTGTAAATCGAGATATGATAAACATGGGGGTGCAGGTATCCATTTGACATGATGATTTCCATTCCTTTGGGTATATACCCAGCTGTGAGATTCCTGGTTCGAATGGCAGTTGTATCTGTAATTGTTCGAGGAAGCTTCATACTCTATTCCATAAAGTCTACAATAATTTACAGTCTCACCATCACTGAAGGAGGGTTCCCCTTTGTCTGCATCTTCACCAATATTTGTTATTCTCTACATTTTTGAAAGTAGCCAGTCTAACTGGGCTGAAGTGATATTTCAATGTTGTTTTGATTTGCATTTCCCTGATGCTCAGTGATGTTGAACATTTTTTTCATGTGTTATAGGCCATTTATAAATCTTGCTTTGAGAAATGTCTATTCAACTTCTTTGCCCATTTTTTTAAATTGGGTTATTTGTTTTTTTTATTGTTGAATTGTTTGGACTCCTTGTATATTCTGGATATTCATCCCTTGTTGTATTCATAGTTTGCAAATATATTCTCCCATTCTGTAGATTTTCCTTTTACTCTTAATCGATTCTTTTGCTGTGCAGAAGTTTTTAGTTTGATAGAATCCCATTTGTTTACTTTCCTTTCCATTGTCTGTGATTCCGGGGTCATATTTATAAAGTCTTTGCCCAGTTCTACTTCCTGAGGTGTTTTCCCTGCATTCTCTTCTAGGAGTTTTATAGTTTCTGGTCTTATATTTAAGTCTTCAATCCATTTTTGAGTTGATTTTGGTATATGGCAAGAAGTATGTGTCTAGTTTCATTCTTTTACAAATGGATGTCCAGTTTTTCCAGCACAATTTATTGAAGAGGCAGTCTTTTCCCCAATGTACATTTTTGGTGCTTTTGTCATAGAACAGTTGGCTATATAAGTATGTGGGTTGATTTCTGGGGTCTCTATACTATTCCACTGTTCCAAGTGTCTGTTTTTATGCTAGTATCATAATATTTTGAATACTATAGCTTTGTAGCATAATTTGAAGTCAGGTAGTTTTATGCCTCTGGGTTTATTTTATTCTATTTTATTGCTCTGGATTGCATTGATTATTCCAGGTCTTTTGTTGTTCCATGCTAACGTTAGGATTGTTTTTTCTATTCCTTTGAAAAATGTCATTGGTATTTTTTTTTTCTTTCTTTTTTTTTTTTTCTTTAATTTTATTTTGTCAATATACATTGTGGCTGATTATTGCTCCCCATCACCAAAACCTCCCTCCCTTCTCCCTCCCCCCTCCCCCCCAACAATGTCCTTTCTGTTTGCTTGTCATATCAACTTCAAGTAATTGTGGTTGTTATATCTTCTTCCCCTCCCCCCCGGTTTTGTGTGTGTGTGTGTGTGTGTGTGTGTGTGTGAATTTATATATTAATTTTAAGCTCCCACCAATAAGTGAGAACATTGGTATTTTGATGGGGGTTGCATTAAATTTGTAGATAGCTTTGGGTAGAATGGACATTTCACAGCATTAATTCTTCCATCCAAGAACATGAAATGTTTTCCCACCTTTTTGTGCCCTCCTTCACTTCTTTCAGCAGTGATTTGTAATTCTTATTGAAAAGATCTTTTACCTCCTTCATTAAATTTCTAGATATTTTATATTTTTGGTGACTGTTGTAAATGGGCTTGATTTCTTGATTTCTTTTTTGTTTAGTTATTGGAGTATAAAAGCACAACTTATTTTTCTATGACGTTTTTGTATCCTGCAACTTTACTGAGATCGTTTATCAGCTCTGAGTTCTTTTGCAGATCTTTTAGGTTTTTCTATGTATAGGATCATATCATCTGTAAATAGGGAGAGTTTGACTTCATGTTTTCCAATCTGGATGCCCTTTATTTCTTTCTCTTGCCTGATTGCTTTGGCTAGTACTTCCAATACTGTGTTAAATAGGTGTGGTGAGAGTAGGCATCCTTGCCTAGCTCCTGTTCATAAAGGAACAGCTTTCAGCTTTTTCCCATTCAGGATAATATTGGTGGTAGGTTTGTCATATCTGGCTTTTTTTATGTTGAGATATTTTCATTCCATACCTAATTTGCTGACAGTCTTTATCAATAAGTCATGTTAAATTTTGTCAAATGATTTTTCTGCATCTATATGGGTAATCTTGTGGTTTTTGTCCTTGATTTTCTGCTGATGTGGTGTATCAAATTTATGACTTGCGTATGTTGAACTATCCTTGCATCCCACTTGAACATGGTGTATAATATTTTGAATGTGCTACTGTAATTTTTTTGCTGATATTTTGTTGAGGAGTTTTGGGTCTATGTTCATCAGAGATATTGGCCTGAAGTATTTTTTATTTGTTATATCTTTGTCTGGGCTTGGTATCAGGATGATGCTGGCCTCACAGAGTGAGTTTGGGACATTGGCCTCTGTTTCAATATTTTAGAGTAGTTTTAAGAGAATTGGTATTAATTCCTCATTCAAGGTTTCATAGAATGCAGCAGTGAAGCTATCCAGTCCTGGGCTTTTCTTTTATGGGAGACTGCTGATTACTGCTTGAATCTGATTGCTTGTTATTGATCAGTTCAGGTTTTCTGTTTCTTCTTGGTTCAGTCTTGGTATTTTGCATGTGTCCAGAAATTTATCCATTTCCTCCAGGTTTTCAAATTTGTTAGAGTATAGTTGTTTATAATAGTCTCTAATGATTCTTTGTATTTGTTGTATTGGTTCTGTCTCGTTTTTCATTTCTGATTTTTTTTATTTGACTCTTCCCTCTTCTTTTTTTAGTTAACCTAGATAATGCTTTGCATAGTTTGTTTATTTCTCAAAAAGCCAAACTTTTGTTTGTTCTTTTTTTGGGTCATATTTTGGGTCTCTTTTTCATTTAGTTCTGCTTTGATCTTAACTATTTCTTTCCATCTACTAATTTTGGGATGGGATTATTTCTTCTCTTTTCTAGTTCTTTGAGTTGTACTGCTAGGTTGTTTATTTGAAATCTTTTTTATATTGGTTATGAATATTCATGAGATACAAAGCTGATTGTCACTCCTTGTGCCCATGATGTGGGGACTAGATTCACACTGGCAGCATACCCATTACCACAAATTGCATTTGTATCCCATGTCCCCCAACCAATTATCCCCAACCTCCCTCCTCCTCCCTCTTTTCCCCCCACTCCACTTTGTACCCCAAGTATGTTCTCTCCCTCTGCAAGTCCAATGCACTGCTGTGGTCTTTCTTTCCTTCCTTGAAATCTTTCTATTCATTTGACTTAAGTGTTTCTTGCAATAATCTTTCCTTTTAGTACTGATTTTGCAGAATCGCACAGGTTTTGGTATGATGTTTATTTATCTTAATTAGTTTCAAGAAATTTTTTGATTAACTGTTTAATTTCGATTTGGGCCCATAGGTTATTCAGGAGCATATCATTTAATTTCCATGTATTTGTGTAGTTCCCAGAGTTTCACTTGTGACTGACTTCTGTCTTTGATCCATAGTGATTTGAAAAAATACTTGAAATGATTTCAATTTTTTAAAACTGTGTTGAGACTTGATTTGTGACCTAAAATGCGGTTTTTCCTGGATAATGTTCCATTTACTGATGAGAAGACTGTATAGTATTTAATTGTTGGATAAATTGTTCTATAGATATCTACAATGTCCAATCGGTCCAAAGTGTAGTTTAAATCCTGTGTTTCTCTGTTGATTTGTTGCCTAGATGATCTGTCCAATGCTGAGAGAGTGACATTCAGGTCCTCAGCTATTACTGTATTTGGGTCTCTCTCTCTTTATGTCTAATAGTGTTTGCTGTATATATTTGGGTGCTCCGGTGTTCGATGCATATATATTTATGATTGTTATGTCATCTTGCTGGATAGACACCTTTATCTTTATATAATGGACTTGTTTGTCTCTTTTTATGATTTTTGGCTTAAAGTCTATTTCATGTGCAATAAGAATAGCTACTCCTGCTTATTTCTGGTTTCCTTTTGTGTGGTATATATTTTTCCATCTCTTCATTATTAGTCTGTGTGTGCTGAAGTTGAGGTGAGTGTCTTGTAGACAGCATTTATTTGGATCTAGTAGTCAGTCTGCATTTTTTTGAGTGGGGAATTTAATCCATTTGCATTAAGGTTGTTATTGAAAGCTATTGTCTTATTCCTGGCCTTTTATTGATTTTTTGTTTGAGTGTTTAAATACCTTTTGTTCTTTTCTTCCCATTTTATTGTTTGTTTTCAGTGTTTGTTGTTTTTTTGAGGTGACAAAATATAGTTTCTTTCTCTTTCTCATTGCATTTTGTTATAATGGTGGATATTGTTTTCTCTTTTGTATTCATGGTAGTGATTATCATTTTTCAGATTCCAGATGCTGGACCTACTTTAGGATTTCTTGTAGGGTTGGTGGTGTGGTGATGAACTCCTGCAGTTTTTGTTTGTCTGGAAAATACAGTATCTCTCTCTCATTTCTAAAGGATAGCCTTGCTGGGTATAGTATTCTTGGCTGGCAGTTTCTTTTTTCTTTTAGGATTTTGCATATATCATCCCATTCTCTTCAGCTGTAACATTTCAGTTGAGAAGTCTGCTTTAGTCTGATGAAAACTCCCTTATAGGTAACTTGACACTTTTCTCTTACTGTTTTTCAGATTCTGTCTTTGTCTTTTTGAGTTTTTCCAATTTAACTATAATGTGTCTCGGGCAGGACCTTTATGAATTAAGTCTGATCAGGAATCTTTGAGCCTCCTGTTTCTGAAGGTCTGTGCCTCTCCCAATATCTGGGAAATTTTCCACGATTATTTCATTGAATGTATTTTCAATGCCTTTTCCTTTCTCCCCTCCTTCTGGAACACCCATGAGTTGAATGTCTGTGTACTTCAGGTTGTTTGGTAGCACTCCCAGATTTTTTTTCATTTTTTAAAATTATTTTTATCTTTTTTTGGGGGGGGGGGTGCCTGAGTTATTTCAAAAAGACTGTCTTCAAGATCAGAAATTCTTTCTTTGCTTGCTCTAGCATGCTGCTTAAGCTCTTGGTGGTGTTTTATTTCTTTGAATGAATCCTTCAATTCCAGGAGTTCTGCTACATTCTTCTTTAAAGTATTAATCTCTTTGTAAATTTCCTTCTCTGTGTCCTGGATAGTTTTTCTCATTTTGTTGTGTCATATGAGTTTTCTTGTACCTCATTGAGTGCCCTTAAGATTGCTGCTCAGAATTTCTTTTCAGTCATTTTAGGGGTTTCTTGCTCTATGAGGTCTGGTACTTGACAATTATTGTATTATTCCTCTGGTGGTGTCATATTTTCTTGACTTTTTCTTCTTTTTTTCATATCTATAGTATTCTTATGTTGATGTCTGGTCATCTGGTAGAGCATTTGCTTTGTCTATTGCTCTGGAACCATCTATGAGGAGAGAGACTTTATCCTGTAGATGTGTTTTTATATTGACTGCTTAGTAGGGTGTTTTAGTATGATTCTGGGTAGACACAGTTGTTTAGTCTTTGTGTGGGTACTTTGGCCATATTCAATATCAGAGTTGCATGTGAGCGCCTCTGTGGCCTATACACTGGGGCACTTAGTGATTCCTTCCTGAGGTTAGAGACACTGTGTTGGGTCACTGAGGATGTGGGCAAGATCTTGAGTTCTTGGGAGAACTGCCTGGGTGCCCC
The DNA here is from genome assembly GCF_027409185.1 of Cynocephalus volans. NCBI lineage: Eukaryota > Metazoa > Chordata > Mammalia > Dermoptera > Cynocephalidae > Cynocephalus > Cynocephalus volans. Next base: position 101,191,304 of record NC_084468.1, on the reverse strand, counting down.
GTCACTCTTTGGCTGGGATCTGGTGACCCTGAAAAGGCTTGTTGGCATGCTGGCTAGTGTCCTGTGACCCTGATGGCTACACTTGGGTATACCAGAGCTCCTAAGTTTGAATGGTTTACCCTATCTGGGGTTTCTCTTTCCTACAGGCAGAGGTTCCTCCAAGGGCATTGCTTTCCCCAGGTAGGTGATGGGTTGGTGGTGGGTGGGAATTTTGTTCCTTACTCCTTTCTGCATTCTCTGGAGGTTCCATGTGTGTCTCTCTCTGGATCAAGGCAGTCACATGGGCTGCAAACATACTTCTCATCCCCAGATGTGCTACTATGGGGAGGAGCACACTTTTCCCAGGGAGTCAGAACACTGAATTACAGGTCTGCACTCACTTACCTCTTTTCCCAAGCTATGCTTGTGACCCTCCTTGTGTCAGTGCAGTCGAGTGTTCGGTGGGACACCTGCACAGCAGCAGAGCTACTGTGACGGCAGTGGCTGCTGCTGTGGCAGCAGCTGCCCTTATGACATTGGTAGCTGGGGCAGTGGCTGGGGCAAACCACCCATGTGGCAACAGTGTCAACAATAGTGCCAGGCACCCACACAATGGCACCCCACTTGCTCCTGCTGGCTGTCAGCAGGAGCCACCCATGGCTCATGAGGTCCCTATGTGCTCCTCTTGGTGGGGGCTCCAAGTTTTCAGGATTCTTAATTTTTATTTGTGTCATTTAAAATAATATGTCACTGCATGTTTGCCCAGTTTTGTTAGTATTGAGTGAAAATGTATATTTCTAAGGTCAAAATAGTCTTTGCAGATTATAACAATTTATATAATAAATTGGAGCATATAGAAAATTTACCTTTAATATGATTATTGTGATGACAAAGTTTATAGCTATTATCAGTTGATGCTCTCTCATTTGACAATTAAGCTGCTTCAACTAGAAGACTCTAAAATATTACTAAGCTTTTATGAAATATCCAAAATCAGGTATTGATGAAAAATCAAAATAGAACCTATTTACTTTCTAAGAAATATAAAGAAGAAATTCAAAGTGATCAATAATTTAATTCTTTGGCCTATAATCAAGTTTTAAAACCATGCATATATATATATATATATGCATATATATATATATATATAAATATACATATGCTTCATTGTACAAGGATGTTAGAAACTGCCAATGAATGCCAGTAGAATGAACATAAATATTCTAACCCTGATTAGGGTTTCATTAGTCATCAGGATACATAATTTACTATTTTCGTTGGTATTAAAAAGCCTCCACCTGACATCCTGTCACTCATGATGATGAACAGAAAATGCAATAGCATTGTCAATCAACTAATGAGCAGTAAAATGTAAAGGACATTTAAGAAAAAGAAATCTTAAACATTTACTGTTTATATAACCAGAAGACAAATATAAGGAGAACCACCAAGACATGCATACAAAATTCCAAGTGTTTAAGTACATGTTAAAAATATACATATACACATATGAGCACACACGGACAACCCATATGTATATGTATAGGCAGGAGGCAATATTCTGGGGGAATAATAATATAAAATTATTAGTTCTATCTTCCTAAAGTTATTCTAAGTGCTTGATACATAATAAATATTTTAAATTTCATGACTTCTCTATGGAAACCATTTTATTATTTCTATTTTATTGTTAAAATGTAGATATGTTAATTTACACAGTGTCACATAGCATGTAAGGAGCAGGACCATTATTCCAACCTAAGTAGTCCAGTGCCATAGACTGTGCCCTTAGCCAGCATACTACACTGACTTTCTACATGTTCATAAGGTAGTGCTATAGAGAAGAGGAAGATAGAAACAATCTTGGGAAGCAAACCATGTGCACATAGATGAAAAGCTTCAAAACCCTGAAAATACAAACCAAGAATCTCTGATAAACAAGTTAAAGTTATAATCCACATAACAGACAAGAAGAAACAAACTAAAACAGGAGTCCATTGAGTCCAAACTCAAGATACGGTTCATTAGCTGTTAACATAATTATATGCTTAATTGTACAAAGATGTTAGAAACTGTCAATGAATGTAAATAGTGTGCACATAAATATTCTAACCCTGTTAGAAGATTAAAGTTTAATATATATACGGTTAACTATAGAAGGATGTCAGAAACTACCAGAACAAGGGAAAATAAATAGAAAGCCCCACATTTTCTATGTAAAGATTTACATTTGTGAGAATCACAAAAATGATTTCAAGTGAGAAAGTAAATAAATGTTTGCACACGGTTTAATGGAAAGAAAAAGACTCCATAGTTACTACCAATTCTTGACATTAATAAATAGGAAAACATTGTACCTGCAAGAGTTTTCTTTTATGTGGTGCCTAGGAAAAATATAACAAAAAGAAAGAAAGAAAAAGAAAGAAAGAAAGAAAGAAAGAAAGAAAGAAAGAAAGAAAGAAAGAAAGAAAGAAAGAAAGAAAGAAAGAAAGAAAGAAAGAAAGAAAGAAAGAAAGAAAGAAAGAAAGAAAGAAAGAAAGAAAGAAATGAAGGAGGAAAAAAGAAAAGGGAGGAAGGAAGGAAGGATGCTCCAGATTTTCATTACATTAGATCTCAACTGTCAATCCTAGAGCTCATTTCAGGCCATCTGGATACTGACACCATTTCTCAAATAGGCTGGTCTCTTTACTCTGTAGATTTTACATGTGTCTCTCCCTTTTTATATGATGCTGCTTTAACCAAACTTTTCTCTTTTCAACACCAACTCCAACAGCATATGTACTTTAGTGCCAAGTCTATTCCACTCCTACATAAAACCAATGACTAACTTCAGACCACAAGTATGCAGTTATTCTTTATATTAGCGTACTAAGTATGTGTTGAGTGCCATTCATGGTCCAGGAAAGGAGACAGGGTTTAGAAATATAAGTAAAGCTCAACTGTGTTTAACACACTCATGATTCAAATTGTAAAATAATTAGGAAATCAATTAAACTGCAGTGTAAAAATGATTTTAGAGATGCAGTGAATGCAAAAGGAAGCATGTCAGAGGTTTCTCTCATTCATCACAATAGGTCCAGAGAAACTAAAAAGGGTTTGAACTGAGCAAGACTGAATGAATGAATATAGAGAGTGAGAAATTGCACTATTCAGTTTGTAGCTTGCACATAAGGATTGTACATAAGATTGTATATAAGTAGAAATTAATGTAAAGACAGAAAAGGAAACAAAGTCTAGTATGCTAAGCTGTTTGAACTTCATGCTGAGAGCTTTGGGCAAGCACTCAAGGCTTTTGTGGAGGGAGGTGCCTGATCAAATTTTAGAAAGGTCATTCTACAATTAGTGTAGAAAATGATTAAATAGGAGGCAGCTGAGTGGTAGGAAAATTAGTTATGAGGCTTTTCCAAAGAAACAACATAAGAAGTGGTGATAATCTGAACTAAAGCTATGAAGTGAACAGGGGGAAACGGATTTGTGAGTGACAGACCCTGCGGAGTTTATTGAAATAATAGAACATGAATTAAGAGATTTGCTGACTCCAATATTTTAACTTAAGGGCTGGCCAGTTAGCTCATGTGGGAGAGTGTGGTGCTGCTAATATCAAGGTCAAGGGTTTGAATCCCCATACTGGCCAGTTGCAAAAAAAAAAAAAGATAGAGTATGTTAGAAAAAAATATTTTCAGAGGAAGTAGCAAAGGATCTGATATTTAGCATAATGAGTTTGAGATATTGATGGCACATCCAAACTGCTTGAGAGCACACACCTGATCTGTTTTTTGACTACTGTGTTCCCAGAGCCAAAAACTGTGCCTGCCACACAACAGTGCCTCAATGAAAATGTATTAAATGAATACATGTTGAATGAAATAATTTTGAATAAATGCGAAGCAGAGTTGTGTTAAATTAGAGCTTACTAAAGACCTTAGACTCATCCGTCAAGGCCGGGAAAATAGATGTGTTAGACCAGGAATTGACTACCTAGTGGCAGAGGTCTCAGGACAGGAATGGAGCCTTGAAAATAATTTTATAAAATAAACCAGCAGATACTTAAGGAAGATCCCACGAGGTAAGGGAAAATCCAGGAGATTGTGTTGTCCCAGGAGCTGAGGGAAAAGAGGTTCAGCAAAGAAGGAGATTCCAGGAGTAGCAAACATTTCAGAACAGTTACTAAGTATTAGGAAGAGATAAGAAAAAAAAAAGTGGCCTTTTGTTTGCTAATATAAAAGAAATTCAGGAATTCAGCAAGAGCAGATTCAGGGATTTTGATTTTTTTTTTTTTTTTTTTTTGGCTCTTATTGCACAATCCAACATAATATTCTAAGATGTATGCTACTTAAGAAACATAGAAACATATAGTTGATCTTAAAAATAGTGCTCTAAGCTTTGGCAGGGCAGAGACAGTGTTCAAATCTGATGTGTGTGTGTGTGTGTGTGTGAGTGTGTGTGTGAGTGTGTGTGTGTGTGTGTGTGAGTGTGTGTGGTAACAGAAGGGACTCTGGAATTAGAGAAAGCTCAATCCAATTTCCATCTCCTCTGCTTTCCAGCTGTGTAAACTTGGATAGCTCTGAGCTTTCCTACTTAGTAAAATTGTCAAAATAATACTTGTTCTAGAGAAGTTTTAAGCATTAAATTAAATAACAAATATGAAGCACCCAGAATAGCATTCAAAACTTAGTATATGATAACTAAAAGAGAGCTGTTTTTATTCTGTGTTTAGAAGCTTCTTGCTTAAATACATTCAGTGAGTATTAAATCTGAATACGAATCTATTCTTTGACAGCTTCTGATTACCAGATGTAATATCCTGGGAAGAAGGAGGAGGAGGAAAATTAAAAGCACTAGTTTGTACTGTTAGTCCTCTAAAATATAGTACTTCTTGGAATTGTTAGCTAGAGCTTTAACTAAAACATGCGTAAAGAATTCATTACCAAAAAGAACGTGAGCCTTCTGACAGGCAATTTTGAATATACTTAGAGTACAAGATTAAGCCACGGATGGACAGGTGAAAGTTCCTTTTCCCTTGACATCACTCCTTCACGAATCCCTCTTCCCTCCCATGTGAATCTTTGCTCAATCTACCAGCATTAACTGCTCCATCTTTTCACACGCTGTAGTCAGATTCTAAAAGGTCATTCTCTCCCTTTCTCAGGCAGGTGATGGTGACTATGCATCACGACATTCCTCCAGATAAATCAGCTTGTGTCTTCCCGCTTATCCAGAACAAATCTTCCGTAAGGCAAATTCACAATATTTTTGTTCATATATACCTTTCAGGGATTATTATGTTAAAACTCTCCCTGATCAGGGTTAAATGAGAATTAACACTAAGGACAAATGGAAAGAAATTATTATTGTGCCACAACAAGAAATAGAAAAAAAATCCTGTAAAGTTCACAGAAATGATTAGAATATCTTAGTATCTATCGCTACATAAAACTAAACGAATGGTGTTACAGAGTTAGTTTAAATATAATTATACACAGCAAACTATAGTTACATATAATATGGCTCTTATATAATCAACTTCTCTTCTCTACAGGTCTATTCTGACCTGCTTTTTTCAATCTAGAGGGTCTTTTGCTGATCCTCATCTGAACATTAACATTTATTTTAACCCTGGTGCTTGGATACGATATTCTCAAATTGGAATCTTTATTTTTATTTGTAAATAAATAAATACATAAATAAATAAATATATAAATCTCAGTATCTTTTCATGAGGTGGATCAAAGTTCACTTTAAATACATCTTTTCCAATTACATTCCTAAAACATTTTCCTCCTTCTTATACATTCTTCAAAAACCCTGCAGCCCATTACATTATAACTCTGGACTGGCTCTATAGATTGTTCAGTAGCTTTCTTTTCTGACCTAAATAAACACTGCTGTAAAGCTCTTAATCCTGTTCCTGATGCCAATTGTAGCTCTACATGATGACACCAGGCTAAAGTCAGAATTCTGCCCACATCACCAATTGTCAAGCCCTTTCACCCGCCCGTAATCCTGCACCAACTATGGGCCAATTGTCAAGTTAAAGCTGGGTCTGGAGCTCACAGACCCCTCAAGCCAGTTCCAGATTGGGTCACAAACCCCTCACATGCCAGGCTGGGTCACTAGACCCCTCACACACAGGTCTATGAACTAGGTAACCGGCCCAAATGTCCTTAGAGCCGTAGGTCCAAGAGCATGGTGACACGGGCAGATGCCCAAGGTAGAAGCCAAACAAGCCACGGTGCTGTGCATTTGCACTAACTCCACCCACCCACACACAATTTCTTTACTGAACCACCTCCAACCAGGCTGAGGCAGGAGGGCCTGATTAAATTGTTCTATTTTCCCAACAACTGCACCTTCACGAACTATATTCTTTGATTTTTTTTTTCCTTCGAGCATGCTGAGGCAATGAGAAATATTTTATCCTTCTTTCCACATATATCTTCCTGATTAGAAGACAAGCTAAAAATGGACTTTGCATTTGGACAGAAATATGGAAATGTGATATCTATTGCATAGCAATTTAAAGTTGCTCCTTAGATTCCCAGTGATTAATGTGTTCCGACTTGGCTATCATCAACACAGTATTGAATGTTGTATGTAGGAAACAACTGATAAATTATTTTTAATACAGGCTGGCCCAGAACAATTTAAGATGAACAAAGTATACAAAATAACCTAAAATTTAAAACTTACAGGATACAATTTAGATTTTTTTTTTTTTTTTTTTTTTTTTTTTTTTACTAAAAATGTGTGATTATTCCTGCTGGTTTAAAAACAATGCTTTGAAAGTGACTTCTAACCTAAGTCACCAAACAACACACAATGCATCATTTAATCTTGTTAAAGTAACTGAAAAAAATATATTTGGTGTTAATTAATCACTTCCCAGAGATGGAAGTAACATGCAGCCACACCATGGTATGACGCCCGTAAGTATTCTGACATTCCAGCATGAATTTTAACACTGAACTTTGATGACTCTTCATTTCTTCCATCTGTTGTCCTGCTTCTTTGATTTGTTTTTTTTTTTTTAATTTCCTCTGTTTTATTTACATTAGGTCTCCTGTAGATTTTAATTGTGTTCTTAGGTTTTTAACAGTTTGTAACTTATTTAATTGAAATAAAATCCGACTTCATCTATAGTGCAACCACTAAAAATGAGTTTGTTTAGGTGATGTAAAATTTGACTCTAAACAAAGAAAGCTTGTTGCCAGTCACAGCATTCTGGAACCCAATCATCTGTGCAAGTTGCACATTTAATTAGAGCTAAAACTCATTAAAGTATCTGGGAATATTAAGATGATGCTATGATTCTAAATAGCTGTGTGCATCCCTTTGAAGAAGAGCTGGCTGAGACTGCCAGCACCTGCTTAAACTGTGTGTATCTTACAGACACAATTATTCATAAATAAACCTGTATGATACATAATCATTTAAAAAATTCTATGCAAAGTGCATACACAATACTCAGCCTTATTCAGAACAGCAAGTTATAGAAATGGGTATATGGAGCAATGCATGTTTTTGTTCAGGTACTACACCTGAGACATAACAAATAAATTATACTAATATTTAAAAGTTATTCTTAAATTCTTCTTAGTCTTGCAAATAAGAATCATTTTCAAATTATTTGATATCTCATATGGAAGATCCCTACAGAGTAGCATGGGAAGTAGAATTGTAATTTAATGATATTATAATTTTGAAGTAAAATGACTCAAATATACAATCAAAATTATAAGAGAACTTGCAATTATTTAATACAGTATTTTTCCATCAAAATTGACAAAATAAATCACAAAGGAGATCCATTACCCATGTAAGGAGAATACTAAAATACTATTTTGTTTAAAAATAACAATCTTTTGTAAGGTCAGGCTCTATCAATCAACTGTATCACTATTCGGAAATACACTGAGAGAAGCAAAAATGCCAAATATTTGCCTAGAAAATAAATATATTAATATCAACTTTATTAAATTTAGAAATATGTATTTTTCCTACTATCATACCAATTTGGATATAAAGTTAATTTTATATCCTAAAATTTGGATATTAAAGGATATTAAGGAGAAGACTGGGAAAGAACAAAATGTGTCTTCCAGATTTAACTTTGTTTTTTAGAACTGAAACTAGAAAACAGATGCTTAATAATATCACCTTTCATTTGAATATATTTAAATGAATACAATTTTCAATACAGCAATCAGGCACATCACAAAAATTATATAAGATGGTACCTGTGAAGCACTTAGTGTAGTGATGCTCCCATAATCTCTACTGCATCTTATCGCTATTAAATAACTTGCTATGTGTATATTTCTTCAAGAAACTCAAAAATTTACTTGTATTAATTACTAAGTAATAAATAGAGTGAAATAACTTTTCCTCATAGCAAAGGAGCACTGAACTAGAAATAAGAAATGTCTTCACTAAATTCTTAATTTTACCACTTACTCATCATGACTTAGATAATTCATTTAACTTTGAAACTTCTCATTTCTTCTCTGTAAAATATAGATAATATCAACTTTTAAAAATACTAAACACAGATTTTTGTTAATAACATTCAATTTAAAATGGGTATAAAATCCTATGTAAACTGTATATACTACTAAACAAGCTAACAGCTCTTACCTGAATGTCATTTTTTTGTTAACCTCTGGATTGCACAGATTGTAATTGGAGTAGCAAAACTTTTATTATATTTAGTGATCCTTAACTTCATTTAAAATCACATTACGAAGCATACATTTTGGGTTCCCATTTTTGCATTAAGAAAAAGAATAACTGAAACTCAGGAGTGTTATGCTATATGTCTAAACTCAGACAGCTAGGAAAAGCCAGTCATGATACAAACTCATGTCTACCTGCCACAGAACCAGGAAAATTTGTCGCCAATTCGTATTGCCTCCTTAATCATTATTGATTTAAAATAATAAGGCTGCATACTAGAATGTATGTTATATATCTACAGTGTGCCTGCATCTCTGTTGTCAAGTAAGTCGCTGATCATTCTGGGAATAGCATAGGATGACAATTATCATGTTGCTACCAATTGACCTGGATGACAATATTTGTGAAATGCCAGATTTTGAGGAAATTTCCTTGGAAGAACATTGAAATTTTCAAAAGTCACCAAAATAAAAAGAAATAAATTTTTTGCTCTATCCCTAACTTCTTGTACTTAAGAAGTGTAGGGAGAGGTAGCAGTAGGCTTCCTTCACTTTTTGATTTCAGAGAACTTTTAGATCACATCTGGGTATCCTGGTTGTTTAAACTCTTAGTGACTCTTATAGAGCTTAGCATGATTCACTGGGAGCAAACTTAGCTGCAAATGTCAGATTCAGGACACTTAGAGAGGACTATGTTTAAACACTAGCTAGAGGTCTTCCCCAGCCAGTAATGCCCAGAGTCTGAAATATAATTTTAAACAGATTTATACCACAAGAATAAGTGAGGATGCATAGATTCCTGTAGGCATTTTCCTTTAGAGTCCAACAAATGCACAGTTACAGCCACAAGGAAAGAGATATATGTCATTTCTCTTTATTTGTAATAATAAAGCTATCCCTAAAAAACCTTAATTGTAGAAAATGTAATTAATATCCATTAACTCACTACATGATACTCTATTAATTCTCTAATTTTCTGGCATCTGTTATTTGTCTTAATATCAATGAGTTTCTACGTGTCTTTGTTAATTTTTTACTAATTTTTTATTGAAACATTTTGATTGCACATATTTATGGGGTACAGAGTAATATTTCAATACAGATATAAAATATGTGATCATTTAATCAGTGTAATTAGCATATCCATCATTGCAAAACCTAATCATTTCTTTGTGATGTGAACATTTGATCCCCTCTCTTCTAGTCATTTGATAACATGAAGTATTTCATTTCTAATTGTAGATTCCTGGGTGGACTGTATACCAATAGAACTTATTTTTTCTATCTAGCTGTGATTTTGTGTCCATAAATCAGCCTCTCACTATTTGAATTACTCATTTTTCATACCACCTTACCTAAATTGTTGGCCTTAATGTCTCATATATAAGGCATATATTCAGAGCAGTATGAAGCTGATAGTAATCAACAATTATAATTTTAAAAAACAAAAAATAAATTAATATTGTTAAGGGAGGGCTTATGATATTGCAAATTTAGGGAGTAGAGCAGTGAACATAACCAATGGGATGATGAAATACAAAAATTTGAATAATTATTTGCTAATGCTTTACTCATGTTCAAATATCATTTGAAAATTAAGACATTAATTTGGGATTTGAATGGCATCTGACCAGTATTCCTAAAGTATACCATAAAGGAAAATAAATAAAAATGTTGAAAATTCTGAACACACACAATACAGAAACTTGGAGAAATTTTTGCTTAGTAAAAGGCCAATGTAGCATAATTAAGAAATAGTCAAGTGTTTTGTCTCACCATTTGAAAATAAGAACATTTGGGTCTGTAAGTGCTGCACTTTCATTCTGTCTTTCCCCTGCTTCAAAAATACAAACCATGTGAAATCCAAAACATTGTCAGTAATGCTACTACTAATGTGCGTGAGTCCCATTGCATCTATCCCCAAATGCCAATCTGTTTCTTTGTTCATTCATTTAGAGACTATAAACCAAAGAAAGCAACTTGGATAGAATTATTTTACATTCTGAAAGATGTGATACTTTCAAGCAAAGGAAATTCAGTGAGGATAAGACAAGAAGAGCCCTAATAATAATGTAGTTTACAGGTCGAATAATTTTATTCCTAAATATTTAAACTATGACAATAATCAAAATAGGATCCAAAGGTTCAGAAAGAGTGATATGTATTCAATATAATGATGCTTGTATAAAGTAAAAATGTTTAAACGAGTTGTTGGTTTTCCACAGCATAAAATGATATAATCATTTAAATTGTGTTTTTGTAATATATGTCATGATTTTCAAGATATATACATGAGATAACATCATAAAAGTATATGAAGCTATATGGTATGATGTAATTTGCCTGTGACTGTGTTTCCAGAAAAATATGTGCAAAAGAAATGAGTCAACATTTTTACAGTATTTACTTTTGATGGTGAGAACATAGTATTTACATATTTTCCTTAATTTCTCAGTGTTTTACAAATTTTCTTTTATAATTCTGTATTTTCTAATTAGAAAACAGCATTCATAAAGGATGTTACTCTTAGTTCATGAAATAAAACAAAAATAAAAGTAAACACATAAGTATACACACAGCAGTTTGGCATGAGACAAATTATTGCAAATTGTGAGAAATCAGTGGAGTAATAATGTTTAAAGAATTTCCTCTGAGGAACTGTACTTTATCTATGCTCTTTCTTTCTTTCTCTCCCTCTGCAAACATACACACACACACAGACACATAAGCCTGCACGCAGTATTGATATATAGTTTTTACCTTACAGTGACAGATTATCTTTTTAAAATAATATGGGATTTTCTTTTAGATTGTTTTCTTGAAGTAAAACGTGGATAACTCATAATTATTCTTTTCAATCTTGCTATTTACTTAAGAATTAGGAAAAATTTCTTCCATCTTAGACAATATGATCTCTGAAGTTATAGTTTTTCAATGTTGTTACAATTTCGTATTTTAACTTCTAAGTTTTGTACATAACGCTTGTAGTTACAAACCTGAATGATGATGAAGTTATTATAATGAAGTCAGTTGCCTTTCTCCCATTGCTCTTTCTTTGTACATGATCAGGCTTTTTTGGACAGGATCTTCTGATTTTTTAAAATTTACTTAGTTGTCACCACCTCGTTTGCATACTACAAGTTTATATATTTTTCAGTTTATCAGTATTAGAATTCCTGCTCTGAGAGATGTGGATTTAGCTCACTTAATCATCAGAAGGACCCCCTTCCCTCTCTATGGTTTCTCTATTTTCATACCACAATTTTAAATCACATTGCTCATCACTGCTGTGTTGTTGTTTTTCTATTATCTATAAAGAGAATCTCTGGACTCTTTAGCATCATTATAAGAAATGTATATTAGGGATGAAAAAAATCTGAAAAGGTTTTCTTTGACTGTTAATCCATAGACTACTTAACTTTAGTCCATGTGTAGGCTGTTTGTTGCACGTTTCCATAATCCTGGATTTGATCGCTGTGCCTGAGGACCCTGTACAGGATCTCACTGATTTCTTTCATGGTCATTTGGAATTTAACAACACGGTAAAAGACGAGTTTACCACCTTTCATCTGGTGAAAATTTTACAGCATTTTCCAAAGGTATTGACAATTTATCTTCAAGCGTCAGCAATAGCAATGAAAAAAAATTCACAAGTGAACTAGATATGGGATAATTACCCGAGGTAAATATCCACACAATTCTAGAGTCTTTCCCATTCACCTCCTACCCTCTCACATGCACAGCCTTCTTCATAATCAACATTCCCCACCAGAGCGGTACACTTAACACAACCGATGAGCCTCCAACGACGCATCATTATCACCCAAGGTCCACGGTTTACACTAGGGTTCACTCGTGTTGTTGAACATTCTACGATTGTAGACTAATATATAATGACGCATATCCAATATTGTAGTGTTCTACAGAATAGTTTCACTGCTCTAATAATCCTCTATACTCCGCATATTCATCCCTCTCTCGCCAACCCTTGGCAGCAACTGATCGTTTTACTGTTTTCATAGCTTTCCCTTTTCCAGAATGTCACACAGCTGGTAACATATAGTAAATATATATGGCTTCTTTTAGTTAGTAATATGAACTTAACTTTCATCTATGTTACTTCATGGCTTGATAGCTTGTTTCTTTTTAGTATTAAATAATATTTCATTCCTTTTCACTTTTAAACTTTACAGATTGATTCTCAATATTCCTTATATTTTCCATCATTTTTCCCGTGACTTTTTTTGCTAAAGCTTTCTAATTTTGTCTTGAAAATACTTTAATGAAAAATATATTGTGACAATAATGTGTACATTTTTAAAGATCGTTCTTATTCTTGTTTTTCTTATTCTATGCATTTTATCCTATTTTTGTATCATGAATAAATTATCCTCTCAATTATTTATAAAAAATTTAGATTGCAAAAGCTATCTTGTGAATGAATTCTAATTAACTGAGATTTGTTACTTTGTGTATGCGTGTTTGCATGCACACGTGTTTCTATCTATGTGTGTATTTGTGTGGACAATGTGCACTGGTCTTTCATGATCCAGGCTTTTGAACAAGGAGTTGGGATTGGGCAACATGAGGATTAGGGTGACTTAGTCTGGTAAGGGAAAATGACCTTGGGCTTGGTCTGCCTTCATTCATGCATCATTCCTTGGAAACTATAGGAAACTATGAAATGATGTATATCTTGATTTTTACAACCCCCTGAACCATGGGCCTGGAGGGGTGAGCTGGCATGAAGACTTTGGACCTAGAAGACACTCATGTATCTTGCCCCTTGTCTGCATCAGCCTTACATGTCCCATGTTGGTAAGGATGAGGGGAAATAAGATGTTATGTATGTGCATAGCTGTTGGACCGCCTGATGAGATAGATGACGTTGATGCAGTATTTTCTATTTTGTACCCTTATGTAAAGATAATAAATGTAGAACAAGATTAAAGATTAAAGTGAGTTTGTGTACTAGTCTATCCATTAGCAACATGGGTGGAAATACACAGACTTTCTATGAATATCTACTTATCCTTAAGTTTCAATTCAGGCTTAAGAATGAAGCTATAGAAATGCTAGTTGGGTATTATATGTATATGTTCAGGGTTTGTTTAATATTTTATTTTGGATGACAGAGTGGTAAATAGACTTTACTACTTAGTTTTCCTACATGTAAAGATGTGCTAAAAGTATTCAGCAAACTACTAAGGAAACATCTCAGACAAGTAAGAACTGGGTAGATAAAGTTTTACCCAGTTTTTGTTTGTTTATTTGTTTTGTCTGAATACCAGGTTATTGGGCAGTCTGCTCTTGAGGATAAGGAAGGGCTGGCAATGACAAAGGACTATCCTGACTTTAGCAAATCCTTGTTTTCTGCCCCCAGTTGTTATTGTCCACTTCCATCTCTCACTGTGTCTTACTTTACTACCACAGAGAAGAACAAATCTTATTTCAGTTATATCTCTCTTTACTCATAATCTAGCCTCTGTTTTTTCAGTTTACCAACCCCTTTAATCTTTTCCAGAAAGTGTGAAATTATTTTATTATTGCCAGTCCTGTCCAATTATTTTAATTGTGGTGAATTTATGACTAAAAGTAAAAGGGAATTTTATTGTTATTTAACAGAATCTCAGAGGGGAAAGAAAAAAAAAAGGAGATAAAATATAGCTTACGTTACTATTATAGAAATGATATCAATTGTTTGATTTGAGGTAACCTTGACATGCCTGTGTGGAAATGTGGGGTAAGCATTTAGATATAAGGGCCTAGAAACTCTGAAGGGTTCTGCTCTCTGGAGCTGAATAATCCTTAGGACACCCATAGGCATTTTATTTAGAAGTTGGAATAGATTGCATCAGATGCAGCTATCCAGGTGACATTGAAATTAAAAATTTAAGTCCATTTTAAAAAATTGTGTTAACTGATTGAAAGAGAAGTTACAACAGCAAATCCTCTTGACCTTACTTTTAGATAATTTTGCAAAACATCCAAGATTTTATCTACGATATTTTCATAGTTTATGAAAAAGTGAATGGGGCCAACACTATGGTTTTCCAGGATTCCACAACTACCCTCAAGTTTATTAATTTTCCAGAAAGACTCACAGGATGCAACAGCAGGTTATACACATGGCTAGAATGTATTACAGAAAAGGATTAAAAGCAAAAAGGAGAAGAGTAAAAGCAACAAATAAAACATATACACTAGGCAAAGTCTAGAGTTAGCAGACACAAGTCTGCAAGTCCTTCACTCATAAAGTACCATGGGATGCACTTTCTCTCTAGCAACAAACTATAGGGAACTTTGAGAGACATGTCTTCCCAGGGAATCCTGTTCAAGCCTTTGAGTTGGGGGATTTAATGGAGACTGATCATGTAGGCACATTCCTGTTAACTGCCATGATAGCTGAAACTCAGAACCCAGTATGGGACCCAAATCTATATCATAAATCTTGCTAAACAATCCTGACAAGCTAGTACAGTATGCCCCATTTATTCAAGTGTACAAAACATCATCATCAATCATTGACACAAAGAACAATCCAAGGACCACATTCCCAAGAGTTGGTCAAGGAGCAATTATGGTTCCAGGATCCTCTGGAAACATAAGAGAATTGAGCAACCAGACCTGCCTTGTTAACCCTTTCCTCCCATAGGGTGACCATGTAATTTATCATCCAAACCTGGATTCTTTTGAGAGTTTAAAAGTCCTACTATTAATAACTATACTGGGTAGAAAACTATAACCCAGTGTTATATCACATCCATTTAATATATTACCTATGGAGAATAGTAAATGTGAATAGTAGGATTTAAGGGATCAGATGCCTCCCCCTAAATATTCAACCTCTCCCACATATTTTATCCCGAAGCAAGCATGGGAAATGCAGGACAATATTTTACTGTTGAGAAATAGAGCCCACAGGAGAAAAGCCAAGGTAAAAACATGATGGAAAGCACACATAGAACAGACGTAGTAGGTATATGAAAATTCTAGTCAGACAAAAAGACCAATATACAAGCTATTAGTTAAAGTTAATGTTTCTTCAGGGAAAAAAGTGCAGATCTGAAAGAGTTGGAATCAAAACACAAGAAGTGAGGTTTATGCTCATTGATGGGATGGATGAGCTTGTGTTTGAGACTGTGAGGCTTGTCTCAACTGGTCTTGGAGCACAGAACTCAGCATCTGGCAAACCATCTTACTATCGATGTCTGAAATTTTGTCCATCATTACTTTAGGTTGTTAAGCTTAAACCATGTAAGCCTATAGCAGGTACAAAATTATTAGTCTTGTTTTTATTGATAATTTTTACTAGATCCTGTCTAATATGGCAACTAGCTAGAAAAGTTCAGCATATGAAGAAAACTCCAAAAAGTTGTGAAATGAAAGATTTTGTTAAAAGAAACCTAAAGCTAAGACACTCCTCGGGGAAGGTAGGACGGAACATGTGGACAGAACCTGTCAGAAGTCGTCGTGCTCTATCTCGAAGCATTTAAAGGAGGAGAAAGACTGATTTGATAATTTTTAAGGCAATGAAGTTAAACCTCCCTAGATACATGGATTTTGCCAGAGTTTTTGTTTATATTTCAAACATGTCAATAACATATTCCTATCAGTCAATTTATTTATTTATCCCAGCAAATTACTTTATAGTATGTACCAGGTACTGCTCTGGGAACTGGGTATACAGCATGAGCCAAACAGAAATTTCTTGGCTTCATAACACTTATATCTTCATGCTAGTAACAGATAAAGAAGTAATTAATAAATATTTATATGGCAGTACTAAAAAATGAAAAGAAAAGCAGGTAAAGGATAAAGAAGTGGGGTGGTGATATTTTAGACTGGTGGTCAGGGAATCCTCTATAAATATCAGAGATGATGTAAAGCAAAGACTGGAATACAGTGTGGGCAAAGTCTTAAAAATATCTGGGAGAAAATTGCTCCAGATGAAGGATCACTAGTGCAATGGCCCTGGGACACTTGCTTGCTTCTATATCATGGAAAAGAAAAAAGTCAGTTTGTCTGGGACAGAGGAAGTAAATTGTAGGAAAGGTTTTGAAGAGAGTTCCAGGTGCTATTTTCATTTTGAGAAGCCATCACATTTAGAGTAGGGTTCTGAGCACAGGTATGACAGAATACTACTTTTACTTAAAAAGCATGACTATTATGGGCTGAATTGTCTTACCCCATAATTAATATGTTGAAGTCCTAAACTCCAGTAACTCAAAATGTGACTGCATTTGGAGATAAAACTTTTTAAGACTTAATGAAAGTAAAATGAGACCATATAGGTCAGCCTTAATTCAATCTGACTGGTATCCTTTTAAAAGGAAGAAATTAGGGAACCAGGCATACAAGTGAACAGAGCACAGACCACATGAGGACACAAAGAGAAGGCAGCCATCTGCCTTCTCTCTGTTAAGTAGAAAGTCCTCAGGAGAAACCAAACCTGTTGACACTTTGATCTTGGACTTTGCCCCGAGAACTGAGAAATAATAAATTTGTTTGTTTAAGCCATTCAGTCTGTGAAAGCACTAGAAAACTGATGCAATGACTCTTGCTAATATGTGGAAAACAAATATTAAGAAGGTAAGTTTAGAGGTAGTACAGGAGTGAGATACTGGTGACATGGGCTAGAGAGGTACTAGTAATGGTGAGAGGTACTTAGGTACAGATGTATATCAGAAAATTAAAGCCACTAGGATTCTCTGACGAAGTGGATGTGGAGTATAAGATAAATAAAGGACTCACAGAAGAATAATCTCCAAGTTTTTTGCCTGTGGCCCCGATTCATTTGGATTCCATGTTGAAATTAAGATTATTATTTTGGTCCAGAATGTATTTGAATAAGCACTAGACTTGCTTATTTGTTCGTTTTTAACAAATATCTTTTTCTAATGGGGATATGCATTATCCATTATACATTACAATAGAAACCAAATAATTTAATATTGGATATAGTTAATCTCACTTCTTCACAGTGAAGTTATTAGACAGCCTAGTTGGAAATATACTCTTTGAGTGACAGTATGGCAAGGGTCTTTTCGCTTTTGAAAAATTTGGATGAATTCCAGAGATCAATGTAGAAATTAATTGCTTACAGTTTCTGGCACAAGTCTTCTTATCAGCACTGATTTTTGAACAGTCATAGTAATAAGGCACTGCTTGCCAAGGTAAAGAGCCTGACAGTTTTGCAATTAGAGAGGACTGGGGGATGATTCCTTGATCTTAGGAGACAATATGCACAGTGTACAAATTACATGCAAAAGCAAACTAACCACAGTATTTTTAAAAGAATTATTTAATATTCCTTCATTTAGCATTCCTAAAATTCATTTTTTTTCTCCCATAAGGAGCAGACTTGAAAATAATTAGACTTAAATATTTCTGAGCTTAGCACATTTTTTGGAATATTGTACTTGTAATTTAATCACTCCACAAATTATGGAAAATTGATTTTTATGAAAATAAGGCATCTTTTGACATAAATAATGTTTGCAGAATTGAGTAATTTATAGCACCTAAGGCATTGCATGTGGTGAACTTTAGCTCAAAGTGATAATGAAAAACATCACCCGATCCTCTGTAGGTTTTAGAAAATACTCTGTGCTGTGAAGGAACAAAGATAGTTGGTTTGTGTATTATAAATTATTTGTAAAATGATAACTTTACTATCTCATTATTCCATATAAAATTTGAACATATTCCCCACTAATCGTGGTTATACAACCAAATGTTTGTGATATACAAATATTATTTTCCAACTAGTTGTATTTACTTAGTGTATGTTCTCTTACACACACACACTCCAATTTTCAGTCTTAACTCTCGCTATTGCTTATCTTTATTTTTCTGTAACTCAGGTTAATTTTTTTTAATCAGTTTTTTTTTTTATCAAGGTAGAAGGAAGTTAATCTCAGTTCATCTGCTACTTAGCTCCATTTTTCAGAGAAAAAAAGAGTTCCAGAGTTAAGTGAAAATTTGGGAGAATATTATACTAGTAGTAGGAAGTATATGTGCTCCTGGTATTATTTATTTATATACATGTCAAACAACCTATTGAGATGCATAATTACATCTGTTTATTTGTTTCCAATTTGTAATTGTTCCTTACTACTGTCTCTAAAGACTGTTAGGTCCAGCAGCTCTCTCCAGTTACCTCATGCTAGAGTGGAGAATCATTCTGAAAATTTTTCATAGTGCTAGATAAATAATGTCTGAGAAGCTCTCTACACCCAAGAGTGACTGGGATTATTAATGCCACTTCCAAAAAAAAAAAAATGTCTTGCTAAATGCCTATAGAAATGAAGGCACAGACTTCTATGTCTTTTGAATCAAAAGGGATATATATATATACAGGTCCTTGTCTGGAACAGACTTTTCTATTATTTGCCCCTTTTTTTGCCTTCATCCAGGAAGAGTATTTGCTAAACTTTAGAGGAAGTGTACACACTACACAGATCTCTTGTTATAATCACTGAATATCTATTAATTATTTTGTCTATGACTAGACTCCATCAAAATTGCTTAAGTTAATGAAAATGAAAAGTTTTTTTTCTTTAATTTTTAATGGATAAGGAAAATGTAGTATATATACACAAAAAATGGAATACTACTCTGCCATAAAAAGGAATGAAATTCTGCCATTTGCAGCAACATGGATAAACTTAGAGAAAAATAAGTAAAATAAGCCAGGCACAGAAAGAGAAATACCACATGTCCTCACTCATAAGTGGGAGCTGAAAAAAAAAATAAACAAATAAAGAAAGATGCAATGATTACAATAATTTGCCGAACTTTCAAAAGGAGAGAATGGAACTGAGGCAACCACAGGTGGGAAGAGGGAGAGGGGTTAGTGAGAAATTAGTAAAGGGCTGAAAAAAGTGATTACATTGTCTAATGACACATGTAGCAATTATCCCGATTTGAGGATCACATATTGGACACAGATACTGATAGTCAATATTGTATGTACAATCAATATGTACAATTGTGTTTCAATTAAAAATAAATAAATAATTAAAAATAAAAATAATAAAATATTTTACTTAAAAAATGTTTAATTGTTTTTGGTTACATCCACCCCCTGGAAAAATGAGGACTGAAAGTCCTAAATGCTTAAGTCCTAAAAGAACTGGGGAGACAATCCTAAATCTAAAGACATTGGGGAGGATTGTGTGAAATAGAAAATGGAAAAAAGAAATAAAAAACATAAGTTAAAATATCTCAAAAATTAAAAACATATTTTTCAATGCAAAACCATACTTATTCTTTAAAAGCTTCAACAGTGTTTTGGTTTACAATTTTTTAACCATATGCAAGTAGTTAAAAGAAGTCTGATTTTCTTTATTTGGGTTGTAGCTTTTAAGTTGAAAGCAAATAGTAAATAATCGATTTCAAGTTGTCCTACATTCTAAAGCCAGAGAATGGACAATTTCTGCAGGATAAGCTAAACAGATACTAAAGGGTGCTCAGAAACAGCATATCACTACCTCTGTGCTTTAAGGAAATTAGACAGGTTATTTATTTGTAGATATGTATAAATGTCTATACATATATCTGAATGTGCATATGAATATATCTGTACACACACACACACACACACACACACACACACACACACACACACACACACACACACACACACACACACACACACACACGAATTGTTTTGAGGGCCAAGAGAGGTTTTAATTGTAATGAGAGCTTCTTTCTCTTCTCAACTCCAACTCACGGAGGATGAGAGGAAGTGCTTCTACCTAGATAAAGCCAATTGAAGTGCTTCAATATAATTGAAAGAGTTGGCCATGAGGTCACTGGATTCCAAGAAATATCTGACTCCATCTGTGCACATCAAAGTGCACAGTGGTGATGACTAGAGCTGCTACTGCTGTGTGGCAGAGCACAGAAGCTCCCAGAAACTGATGGGGTAATGATGCCTGTAATTCTGTGAACCTTCTGGCCCAAAGGAGTCAGATTGAGCCATCAGTTTTGTTCAATATATGCCTAAAGGGGCTCAGATACAGTGGCACCCTCTAGGGGCTGTAGGAAAATGGTCAATGAAAGAAAATATTTCTCACCTGACAGAGTGAATTTCCAATGACAGATGCCCAGAAATGGAATTCTCTAGAAAACCCACATTAGTGCCACCTAACGAAATGCTAAAAATATTAAAATTTACCATATATAGGTTGCTACATTACCCAGTTTCATCAAACCAATCATCAAAAAATCTCCTGTGTCTTCATTGCCCTCCTGAAACTGCCCATGCCATACCAAAGGGGCTAAGATAGTAAATAAGAAGAGAAGATCTGAGCAAGGAAGTGAGAGAAGAAATACTTGTTTATGGAATTTTATCCAGGGGGAGTGTTCAAAATGAAGTTGCTTATCTTACCTAATAAAGTCTAGTTTATTCAAAATACTTCATATGTATTGTAAACATGTGATGCTTAATTGCTTTTACTGATAAATATGCATGATTTCTGATTAACAAACTTTTATATTATAGGCTGCAATAAAAATACTGTTTTTACAAGTTACCTGGGTGTCAATCTCCCTCTTTTCCAAGTATATTTGGGCAAACGGAAATTTGTCTTACTCTTCCAAGGGTAGTTCTAGGCTGTTGCTGCTTTGCTGTGCCTTTCTCATATCTACAGCATTCACTCTGCTGCTTATCATGCCTGGAAATAGCAAAATAATTTCATTATCCTTCTTGTTGCTAGCCTTGCCACTGTAACTTAAGCAGAGGAGTGGATACTGGGTAGGTCATCATTTATGTCATAACTATGTGTTATTTTTGCTCCCAATACCACTATTCAAGTCTTTCCTGAGTACACCAGAAAAATTGTGGAGACAGACAAATGAACGAATGTGAATATAACATATCCCTAATATTAATGGAAAGTTGCTTGACAACTTCTTCCAAAGACATTTTATAATTTCTTGCTTTCTATGTCATTGCCTATTCTGTTGATTTTCATCACTTTTGATTTGCATCCCCTTTTCTGTGTTCTCTTTTTATTCCTACTCCAAAACACTGTGTCATGTGCAAAGCAATCTGTGTCCTTTTTTACCTCCTTACCCATTGGTAAACTGTATCCTCAAGTCTTCACTTTCAAGCATCTTATATTTATAAATCAAAAAAAAAAAGTTCTAGATATATACATATGCATATACATATGTATATTCGTATGTAATTTTAATTCAGATACAAGTATGAAGTGAAAAAACACTTTTCACTTATTTTATATCTGTATTTCTCTCTTTTATTTCCTTATTAAATTTTACCTTTACCAGCAGAAGTTATTCTATTTATAGTAGAATAAATAGCATAGATAAATGTCCATTATTCCACTGGTCAGAATTCTCACATGAAACAGATGGTATTCTAAAAATACATAAATGAAGAAAGTTTAATGAAGTGCTATCTACAAAGGTGAAGACAATGCTGAGGAAAACTAACAAGGGATGGTGAATTGCCACAGGGCTAGCAACAGCATCAGCCATTGCTCTCCCTAGGCTGGTGGGAAGTGGGGAGCAAGAGGACAACCGGTCTGAATGCCATAGCTATTAAAATGTGAACAACCACTGCCAAAGTACAGCCAAACAGACTGAAGTTTGCCAGGATGATAAATACACTGACTTCTCTTTCCAACTCTCCTCTAACTCCTTCCGGTGTCTCCCATTGGACAAACCCTCATAGAAGGTAGAGATAAGGGGTTTTGCAGATGGCAGTTGTTAGTCCTTCGAAGTCAGTTACTCAGTGCTTATAGCAGGATGGAGTATGTGAAAACATGAACCTGGAGGGACAAATAGAGAGTAACTTCCACAGTCTACCTCTTTTTCCGCCTGAAAGTTGACTTAGATTTTTTTTTTTTTTTTCCTAGATGAAAAGCTCAGGTAATGTAGGAGAGCAAAGGAACAGATGAATTAATAAAACATGGTAGCTTTTATTTAGCTGGTCATTAGGACTAAGTAAAAAGTCTTTCTTGGACCATTTATTCTCTGTTCTCCTTACCCTTGACACAAATCTTCATTACCACAGACACAGGATTTTTGTGTCTCTGTCCTTAGTTGTTGACTAATATTATTGAGCACGGGAGGGATAACAAAGTATTTCAGAGAATCTTCTCACATTATAATATAATGATACAGCTGTTTGTGACACTAGGATGGAACAGCAACTCAATTGTCCCTTAGTGATCAGTATCAATCACTCTGGACAGTACCTTAACCACTCTCTACCTGTTGGTTCAGTATCATAGGTACCTTGAAAGAGAAGTGAACTTTCTTAGCTTTCCATGTAACAGATTCATGGTGGGGTTCTCTGGTGAAAGCATTTCACCTAAACCTAATGATCCTAAGATCTCAGAAAATAGAATACAAAAAGGTTGTAAGTGGGTTATTAGATATAGTAGTGAAGGAAGCCATTTTTACATCCCCCTCCAGTCCCAGACCATTGTTTTCTTTCTGCTTCTAAGTGATGGAGGACATGAAAAGACCAGATAATTCTTCAGTATGTGCCAATAGCCCCACTTTCTTGGTCTTGGTTTGGATTATGTTTCTAAGGTACCAAGAAGATGACTAAAACTTGCTACTAAAAGTGCAACCTGCACTCCAGTACTGGTTGCCAAACTACTGATTACTGATCTAGGACCAGATAAATCCAGAATTTGTCAACTACATTTTAGAAACTTTTATGGAATTTTGACATGACTGCTACATTCAAGCACATTATCAATGATCCCATTTGTAGCTGAAAATATTAAGGTAAATGTTAATAAAATATTTTTAAAAACCTGTGTATTTAGGAATCTCATTGTGAAGTTAATGGGGGCCTAAATAATATAGAAAAAATATATAATTGAAAAAAGAGAAAATCAAAAAAAATCATAAAACAAACAACAAACCAAATATAATCATCATGAAATGAAACTAAAAATATATGCTTATGAGTGAGAACATGTGGTATTTATCTTTTTGTGTCTGTCTTATATTGTTTAACATAAAGTCTTACAGACTCATCCATGTTGTTGTGAATTACAGGATTTCATTCTTTTTTATGGCTGAGTAGTATTTCATTGTGTATATATGCCACATATTCTTTATCCATTCATCTGTTGACAAAGACTTAGGTTGATTCCATATCTTGGCTATTGTAAATAGTGCTGGAATAAATATGGGGCTGCAGGTATCTCTCTGGTATATTGATTTCCTTTCCTTTGGATAAATACCCACTAATTGGTATTTGCTGTATGGAATTGCTGTTCCATATGGTAGTTCTATTTTTAGGTTTTTTTGAAGAACGTCCATGCTATTTTCAATATGGCTGTACTAATTACTAATTTACATTCCCACCAATAGGGTATAAAGGGTTCACTTTTCTCTGCATCCTTGCCAGCATTTGTTATTATTTTTTTTCTTTTTCATAATAGCCATTCTAACTAGAGTGAGATGACATTTCATTGTGGTTTTGATTTGCATTTCCCTGATATTTAGTGATGCTGTACATTTTTTAATATTCCTGTTGATCATTGGTATGTCTTCTTTTGAGAAATGTCTATTCAGCCCATTTACCCATTTTTAAAAATCAGATTTTTTTTTTTTTTTTGCTTGTTAAATTGTTCATTTCTTGTCTATTCTGGATATTAATCCTTTGTCAGCTGATTAGTTTGCAAGTATTTTCTCCCATTCTGCAGGTTGCCTCTTATTTTCTGTTTTTCTTTTGCTGTGCAGAAGCTTTTTAGTACGATGTCATCCCATTTTCTATTTTTGCTTTTTGTGCCTGTGAAAGAAAAATTACTGAGTATTTAGAAGTCTTCTCCATAAAAATCTTACTCATATCAACGTCTTGGAGTATTTTCTATGTTTCCCTTTAACGTTCTTATAGTTTCAGGTATTACATTTAAGTACTGAATCCATTTTGAATTCATTTTTGTATATGGTGAAAGAAGTTTCAAGAAGTAGAGAGTAGAATTGTAGTTACTAGAGACTAGGAAGGGGTGGAGGGAAGGGTAGTAAAGAGAGGCTGGATAGTGAACACAGAATTACATCTGGATAGGAAGAATAAATTCTAGTATTCTATTGTATTGGTAACATGTTATATATTTTAGAATGGCTAGAAAAGATTTCAAATGTTCTCATCATGAAGAAATGATACATATTAGTGGTGATGAATGTGCAAATTAGCTTGATATAATTGTTGCACAGCATATACATGTATCAAAACATTACTCTGTACCACGTAAATATGTACAATTATTATGTGTCAATAAAAAATAAAATTAAAAAAGAACACATGTATTTAAAAAGCATATGTTTATTTTTAAATGGGTACATTTTAAAAGTACAACTTCAGGGCAAGAAACAAATACCAATGTCGTACTAGTAGTAATAAGTCAAGAAACAGTCAAAACTTGACATAAAAAAAGATTAAAATAAAAAATGTCCATCAAGTAAAAATAAAAATAAATAAAAATCAGTATTTAAAAAGCATACAAAATAGAATCTTCTGCAAAAAAATTAAATATTTATTTAAACAAATCACTGAGAGAAAGATTTTTTTTAAAAAAAAATAAAGTCAATGGTTATTATGATTAAAATCTTTACTCAGCAAGCCATGTTGGAAGTCCTTGGGATGCCATAATAACATGTATTAGAATTGATGATTTAGATATAAAGCTAGGCAATGCTTTTCTAGTAAAAGTGTGGTATAATTTGGATTAGTTTAAACAAATTTAGTGATGTTCAACATTTTTTTATGTACCTTTTGGCTATTTGTATGTCGTTCTTTGGAAAATGTCTATTCAGCTCCTTTCCCCATTTTTAAAGTGGATTGTTTTTTTTTTACTGTGAAGTTGTTTGAGTTTCTTGTATATTCTGCATATTAATCCCTTGTTGATGTGCAGTTTGCAAATATTTTCTCCCATTCTGTAGATTGTCTTTTCACTTCATTTATTGTTTCCTTTGCTGTGCAGAAGCTTTTTAGTTTGAAATAATCCCATTTGTTTATTTTTTCTTTTGTTGCTTGTGCTTTTCGGTTATTCATAAAGTCTTTTCCCAGTCTTACATCCTGAAGTGTTTCCCCTATGTTTTCTTTTAGTATTTTTTATAGTTTCAGGTCTTATATTTAAATCTTTAATACATTTTGAGTTGATTTGGGCATATAGAGACAGGTAGGGATCTAGTTTCATTCAATACACATGGGTGTCCAGTTTATCCAGCACCATTTACTGAAGAAACTATACTTTCCCTGAAGATCATTTGGCCTGGGTTGATTTCTGGGTTCTCTATTCTGTTCTTTTCACCCATTAGTCTGTTTTTATGACAATACAATGCTCCTTAGTTTACTATAGCTTTGGAGTATAGTTGGAAGTCAGGTAGTGTAATGCCTCTGTTTTTATTTTATTTGCTCTTTGCTTTGGTTATTTGGGGATTTATGTTGTTCCATGTGAATTTTAGGACTTTTTTTTTCTATTACTGTAAAGAATATAATTGGTATTTGGGGGGAGATTGCACTAAATATACAGATTGCTTTGGGTAGTTTGGACAATTTCACTATGTTCATTCTTCCAGTCCATGAATATGGAATGTCTTCCTATCTTTTTTGTGTCCTCTTTAACATCTTTCAGCAGTGTTATGTTGTTCTTGATGTGGAGAGAAGGGAACTCTTCTACACTGTAGGGGGACTGTAAATTAGTACAGCCAGTATGGAAAACAGTATGAGGTTTCTCAAGTAGAGACAGAACTACCCACTGATACAGCAATCCCACTTCTGAGTGCATACCCAAGGAATGGAAATCATCATGTCAAAGAGATATGTGCACTCCCATGTTTATCACAGCTCTATTTACAATAGCCAGGATATGGAACCAACATAAACATCCAGAGACAGACAACTGGATAAGGAAAATGTGGTATATACACACAATAGAATACTACTCATTCATTAAAAAAATGAAATTTTGCCGTTTGAAACAAGATGGATGAGCTTGGAGAAAATTATGTTAAGTGAAATAAACTAAGCACAGAAAGAGAAAAACCACGTCCTTACTCATAAGCGGGAGCTAGGAAAGAAGCAAAGCAAAGCAAAGCAAGGAAAAGAAAGAGAAAGAAAGAAACCGCTATAAAATGTTAAACCTTCAGAAGGAGAGAACAGACTTATAGTTACTAGAAGTGGAGATAAGGGAGACGGGAAGGGGTGTTAGGGAATAATTGGGTAAGAGACACAAAAATAATTATGATTTGCAATGACAAACATGCTAATAATATTGATTAGATCATCACCTACTGTACCCAAATACTGGTAGTCTACTCTGTACCCCATAAACATGTATAATCAATTATGTTTCAATTCAAAAACAAATTAAAACAAATTCAAAAAATAAACATGATTAGTCTTAGAAAACTTTTAAAATACAAATGATAATATTTCTCTGGTTTGATGAATTTATTTGCCTTTTCATTTTATGTTTTATTAATGGTTAATATATCAGGCTTCACTTAGAAACAAAGTTACAGCTTGGAGATCTTTTAAAGGTTAAACGCACACATGCATTTTAGAGATTAGTAAAATGTGTCTGAAAAGGTTAGAAAGCCTTTTCCAACAAGCAGAGCAGGAGTAAGGGCCAGATTAGGACTGAAAGCAGAAATCATGACTTTCTGCCTAACTTACCTCCTATTCACACATTTTGTTTATTCTCTTCATATGCAGGCAATACACAATTTTACAAAATGCATGAATGAGAACACAGTACATTTATTTTTAGTTATATTTATAAGATAAAGAGTAAAAATCCTACATTAAAAATATAACCATTGACGATTATGCCACGTTTCCTCAGTAACCACAGAATTTGGCCTCTAACAAATTTTTGCAAATATGGGTTTTAGCTGGAGTTCTACACTATTTTGCTGACAGGGCTTTCATATGGTTAAGCTTCACTTTAGGAGGAACTGTAAGAGCTACACAAAGAAAACAACTAATAATCTATTTAAACTTATTACATGTTTTTAAATTATCAGTTAAGAAATTTTAAATTAAAATTGCTAAGAGAGAATTAGTTTTCTTAAAAAATTAGAAATTGACTTCTAACTGTGAGGCACATGGTGATTATTTATTCCAAAGAAGACTTTTCTGCAAATATTTATGAAGAAGGAAGAGTCTCAAATGATACGTGAATTACACCAAGTTAATTGAATCACTGTGACATGAAACAAGATATTATGTCAAAACAAAAATAACCTTTAAAAGAGGACAATGGGGAGCTGTCCATTTCACTTATTCTTTCATTTTTCTTCTGTGATTTAACCTTATGCTAGTTTATCTTTCTATTAAGATAGTAATAGGTTTAGTGAAAAGTAAATTTATGTCTTATTTAGTCTAGTCTTTTTGTTGCTGCTGTTGTTTTCCCATTTAACCTGGTAAGGTATTATTAAATGCTATCACCTTCCATTTTCCAAAAAACATTTTGTAAATTTAAATATTTCATTAGAATCTAAGGCTGTAATAAATTTTTTTATTATCACAAAGGGATTTTATTTACATCAATCTTTAAGTCAAAAGAAAAAAAGAAAAGAAAGAAAATGGTTTTGTACTTTAGAGACAAATAACAAAGCCAAATTGATGTTTGAATAGATAACATTAAGCCAAGTCAACATTTATAATCTTATCTCTACACTTGAGGTATTTTTTGGCTGACCTGATACTGCAAATATTGGCTGTGCATTCCAAAGAATTTAAATACCAGATTTGGGTAGAATATGTTGCAGAATTGATTTGGCTTTGGGCAGTTTTTCCTTCTTCCAACACAAATTGTAGAAATAAGTTGTTTTTCATGAAAAAAGAGTAGCTCATTAACTTAACTGTTTACCAAAATTTGGATTCCAAAAGGATAAACGGCTCTGAGAATTTTGATTTTCACCTTTTTCAGCACGGTATGGCCTCTTTCTTAGTAAAGTCATCATGTGTTTATGCCAACACCTAAACAACCTCATTAATTTTTCAGCTCACTGATTTAGGCAACTGAAATTTGCAAGGCTATGACAAAAATTTAGCCAAGAGTAAGACTATAAAATATAAATATGGTTCAAAAATATGTTCAGCTTATGATTAAAATTTCATTTTATTTGTCATTTTTTAAAAGAATCTAAGTTCTTATCAGAGCATGATGATTAATGGCTTCTGTGGATAAATTTACCTGTAAAAACAGATAAACTATTTCAATATTTATTGTAGTTTGGAATTATATTTGAATTATATCATCTTGAAATGCATCAAAGTATGAAAAATGTATCATTTAAAAAACTAAAATATGTAAGAGATTAGTTCTGAGTTCTATAAGATTGTAACAGTGTTATAGACCATATGACTTATTATGGCCTCACATTGTAAGATCTGTGCACCGTGCACAAACCCCACACGTCGGGATGGCTCACCTCACAAAGACCATGAGACAGAGACCGATGCAATCAAGCAAGAGGTTTTTATTTCCAGCATGCTGGGGTCACTCAGCATTCAAGATAAAAGCGACCCCAAACCATTAACACAAGAGCTTTTCATACAGTTTTTTAGACAGACTTTCACAATAGGATGAGTTGTTTACTGTTTACAGGTTATCAGAGGTGACCTTTGGATTTATTGGTGGGCTTTAGCGAGCTGGTACCCTGATGAGGAACAGTGCACTTCCCAATCATTTATCTTCCAGGTGGCTTTTAGATAAGGAATTGGTCAGTCAGTTCCTGGAACCAGGTGGTGTTTTACTCCCTTCCTGGAATTTAATGTGTCTGGGCCTGCCTTACTTAAAATGACATTAGTTAAGTTTTCTCGTTTTTAGCAAGCATTAAATACAGAAGCAAATTAGTTATATTTTTTTCTACAACATTACAAGTGTTTTTAAAAAGTTTAACCAAAGCTATTTTCCTAACTATATGTATCATAAAATTTGTTTGAGAGAGTATCACAGATGATCTCCAATTTAGGAAGTTTAGACTTACAATTTTCCACTTTAAAATTGTACAAAAGTAATACACATTCAGTAGAAGCCATACTTTGAGCAGTCAAACAATCATTCTGGATTTTACTTTCAGTTCAGTGTTCAGTACATTCCATGAGATATTCAACACTTTATTATAAAATAGATTTTATGTTAAGTGATTTTCCTCAACTGTAGGGTAATGTAAGTGTTCTGAGCATGTTTAAGGTATGCTGGGTAAAGTTACAAGATTTGGTAGGTTAGGTGCATTAAAAGAATTTTCAATTTAATGATATTTTCAACATATGATGGGAGACATAACCCCACCGTAAGTTAAGGAGGAGCATCTGTATTTAGAAAGATAATAGAGAGTGAAAATTTACTACCTTTGATTTCATGTTAACTATCTTGAGCAACTAAGTTACTTTTCTCTAAATTAAAAAAGATAAGAAAAAGATTTTATATTGACAAAATGCTGAATATTATGTCCCTATTGCTAATAAATTGGCATAAGAATATTATTGCTAATAAATTGGCATTATATATATATGTATGTGTATATATATGTCATATATTCACTGTCTTTCTGTGAGCAATATGATTTTCTTCTGAAAAAGTATTTTTAAAAAGATAAACTAAAAAAATTGTTTAAATTTTATGAGAATAAGGAGAAGATTTTTAAACAATATATTTATTATACAATATAATTGTGATCTGGTTACTTCATTATTTTGAAATTAAAAATGAGACAAATTGAGAAGTTAAGACCCTGCACTCTGTGCCGCCACTAATGGGGGAGGCCCCAGGCAAGCAGGTGACCCAACCAGCCACCCATCCATCCCCTAGCCCCACCTACACAGAAGGGAAGACCCTGCATGACTGACACATGGTCTCACACAGATTCCATGCAGAAGGTCCACAACAGCAGCCACCAACAGCTACAACTGTTGCAAGGATAGCTCACTGCCTGAGGAACATCCACAACCATCATGAAGGTGGCCCACCATGTATTTGACTTCATTAACACAAGGAGAGTTGCTGGAGGAGCCTGGAAAAAGAGGAAGAACTCTTTCTCTTCAAAGTCCACTACAGAGTAATAGAAGAAGGAACAGATCTACCAGATGACCAGAAATCAATGCAGAGATACTACAAAAATGAAAAAAAAAAAATATCAGAAAATATGACATTGCCTGAGGAATTCAGCAACTCTCAACTACCAGACCCTACAGAATGGGAAACTCTTAAAATGACTGAAAAGGAATTCAGAGTAACTATCTTAAGAAAACTCAATGTGATAAGAGAGGAATCTGTAAGACAATGCAATGAAATGAAAAAAAAAAAAATCCAGGATATAAAAGGAAATATTTATAAACATTAATACCTTCAAAAATAATGTAGTGGAACTCCTCCAACTGAAAGATGCATTCAATGAAAGAAAATCACAACTGAGAGCTTAAGCAGTAGATTAGAACAAGCAGACAAGCAGAAGAAAGTATTTCTGAACAAGAAGATGGACATTATGAAATAACCCAGGCATACAAAAAAAAAAAAAGGAGTAAAGAATTTTTAAAAATGAGGAATATCTATGAGAGCTAGCAGTCAACCTTAAGCATGCAAAGATCAAAATCATGGGTGTTCCTGAATGGAGTAGAAAGGTAAAGGCATTGAAAATCTATTCAATGAAATAAAAGTGGAAATCTTCCCAGGTATCGCAAGAGACACAGACCTTCAGATCCAGGAAGCTCAAAGATTCTCAAAAAGATTAAATACAAAACAAACAAACAAACAAACAAAAACAAACAAACAAACGAAACCTCTCTGAGACACATTATAGTCAAATTGGCAAAGCTCAAAGACAAAGAGAGAATCCTAAACATAGCAGGAAAAAAAGCATCAAGTCTCTTAAAAGGGAGCCCACATCAGACTAACAGCAGTATTCTCAACTGAAACTCTACAGGCAAGAAAAAAGTTGGATGATGTCTTCAAAAAACTAAAAGAAAAAACCTGCCAGCCAAGAATACTATACCCAGAAAGGCTATTCTTCAGAAACGAGGGAGAAATCGTGTATTTTCCACACAAACAAAAACTGTGGGAATTCATCACAGCATTACCAGCCCGCCCAGAAATTCTCAAGGGAGTCCTGCAGCTGAAATCTGGATTTAAAAAAAAAAAAAAAACACTATCATGAATACACAAGTAAGGACAAAACCCATTAGTAAAACGTAAACACAAATGAAAAAGATAAGAAACTAAATCTTACCACCTCAAAAAAATCCACAAACATTGAAGACCAGTAATTAAAGGAGAAGAAAGGAACAAATGATACTTAAATGTTTAAACAAGAAGCCATAAAATCCCAAGAATAAGACAATACCTTTCAATAACAACCCTAAACATAAACAGATTAAACTCTCCAATCAGAAGACATGGACAGATGGATTGGATCAGAAAGTAAGACCCAATATATGCTGTCTTCAAGAGACTCATCTCACCAGTAAGGCTGTACACAAACTAATAGTGAAGGGATGGAAAAAGATATACCAAGCAAATAGAAACCAAAAACCAAGCTGAAGTAGCCATTCTTATATTGGATAAAAAGATATTAAACCCAAAACCATAAAAAGAGACAAAGAAGGTCACTATATAATGATAAAGGGATCTATCCAGAAACAAGACATAACAATCATAAACATATGTGCAATCAACATTGGAGCACCCAGATATATAAAACAAACACTATTAGACCTAAAGAAACAGTTGGACTCCAATATGATAACAGTGGGGTACTTGAACACACCCCTTTCACCATTGTACACATCATCCAGGCAACAAACCAATAAAGAAACACACAATTTAAACTTTACATTAGACCAATTGGACCTGGCAGATATCTACAGAACATTTCATCCAATGAATATAGAATTCTTCTCTTGAGCACATGGAATATTCCATAAGAAGACCATATGTTAGGTCATAAATCAAATCTCAATAACTTTTAAAAAAACTGAAATCATCTCAACTATCTTTACGGAACACAATGGGTTAAAACTACAAACTAATAACAAGCAAAACTCAGGACTCTATACAAATACATGAAAATTAAACAACAGGCTACTGAATGAACTATGGGTCCAAGAAGAAATTAAACAGGAAATCAAAAAAATTCTAGAAAACAGTGAAATAAACACACATCACATCAAAACCTCTGTGATAGCACAAAAGCAGTACTGAGAGGGAATTTTATAGCAATAAAGGCTTACATAAAAAAAAAAAATAGAAAGATTTCAAGTAAAAAAAAACTAACAATACATCTATAGGAACTAGATAAAGAACAATCTAATCCCAAAGTTAGTAGATGAAAATAAATTTAAATTGGAGCAGAGCTAAATGACATACAGACACAAAAAGTAATACAAAAGATTTATGAAACAAAAAGTTGTTTTTCTGATAAGAAAAATAGATAAACCATTGGCCAGGGCCTGACCAATTAAAAAAACTAGACAGAAGACCTAAATAACAAAAATTAGAAATGAAAAAGGAGACATTACAACTGATACCACATGCATACAAAGAATCAATAGAGAAAATAATATATTTGAAAACCTGGAAGAAATGGATAAATTTCTGTACACATACACCCACCTCATCTGAATGAGGAAGAAATATAACACCCGAACAAACCACTAACAAGCAATGAGATTGAAGCAGTAATCAGCAGTCTCCCAATAAAGAAAAGAGCAGGACTGGATGGTTTTACTGATGAAATCTACCAAACCTTTAAAGAGGAAATAATACCAATTCTCTTCAAACTACTCCAAAATATTGAAACAGAAGCCATTCTTCCAAACTTCTTCTATGAGGCCAGCATCACCCTGATACCACAATCAGACAAAGATACAACAACAAAAAAAGAAAACTACAGGCCAATATCTGTGATGAACATAGATGCAAAAATTCTTACAAAATACTAGCAATCAGAATACAGCATCACACCAAAGTACTATACACCATAATCATGTGGGATTCATCCCAGGGAAGCAAGAATGGTTCAACATATGTAAGTCAATAATTGTGATACACCACATCACCAAACACAAGGACAAAAACCATATGACTATTGCTTTTGCAATAATGCAGAAAAGCTTTCAACAAAATTCAACATCCCTTCATGATAAAGGCTTTCAGCAAATTAGGGATAAGAGTAAAGTATTTCAACAAAATGAAAGCCATTTATGACAGCACAGTACAATTACCATCCTGAAAGGGGAAAAATTGAAGGTTTTTCCCTTAAGAACAGGAACAAGACAAGGATGCCTACTATCACCATTCCTATTTAACATAGTATTGGAAGTACTAACCAGAGCAATAAGGCAAGAGAAAGAAATAAAGGGTATCCAGATTGGAAAAGATGAAGTCACACCATTCCTTTTTGCATATGACATGATCCTATAGATAGAAAAACCTAAAGACTCAACCTAAAAACTCTTACAGCTTAACAATTTCAGTAATCTTGCAAGATACAAAATCAATACACAAAAATCAGCAGTATTTATATTCTCCTATAACAAACTATCGGAAAAGAAGTCAAGAAAGTAAGCCTATTTACAAGAGTCACACACACACACAAAATAAAATACCTAGTAATCGATTTAACTAAGGAGGTGAAAGATCTCTACAACAGGAGCTACAAAGCACTACTGAAAGAAATTAAGGAGGGAGGAAACAAAAAGGTGGAAAGATCCTCCATGCTCTTGGATTGAAAGAACTAACATTGTGAAAATATGCATAGTACCCAAAGCAATCTACAGATTCAATGCAATACCCATCAAAATACCAATGACATTCTTCACAGAAATAGAAAAAACAATCTTAACATTCATATGGAGCAACAAATTATCCTTAATAGCCAAACCAATATTGAGTGAAAAAATAAAGCCAGAGCCATAACACCAACAGACTTCCAATTATATTACAAAGCTTTAGTAACCAAAACAGCATGGTACTGGCATAAATATAGACACTCAGACCAACGGAACAAAATAAAGAACCAAAAATCAATCCACAGACTTACAGCCAACTGATCTTTCATAAAGGCAACAAGAGCATATATTGGGTAGAAGACTGTCTTTTCAATAAATGGTTCCAAGAAAATTGGACACCCATATGCAGAAGAATGGAACTAGACCTGCACCTCTTGCCATATACCAAAATCAACTCAAAATGGATTAAAGACTTAAGACTTGAAACTATAAAATTTCCAAAGGAAAACATGGCGAAAACACATCAGGAAGTAGGACTTGGCAAATACTTTATGAGTAAGACCCCAAAAGCACAAGTAGCAAAAGAAAAAATTAATGAATGGGATTATATCAAACTAAAAAGCTTCTGCACAGCAAAGGAAACAATCAACAGAGTAAAAGAAAGACCACAGTGGTGTGTTGGTCTTGCATAGGGAGAGAACAGAACTAAGGTTGCTGGGGGGTGGGGATAGGAGGAGAGTGGTTGATGAGAAGTTGGGTGGGAGATATGGGGAATAGGTGCAATTTGGGGGGTTGGCCTTGCTGACAGTATTGATCTTGTCATCACATCTTGAGCTTAGGTGTTGACTGTCAGCTCAGTGCCCCATGAATATGTATAATCAATAAAAAGAAATGAAAGGAAGAGAAAAAGGAAACAAGGAAGGAAGGAAGATAAAATTAACATAAAATATTCAATTATGTGGTCAATGGGGTTACTGTCTGTATTAGCTTTCTATTGCTGCTGTAACAAATTGCCACAAAGTCATGAGGTATAATGGCACAATTTATTATTTTACTTTTCTGTAGGTCATGTAAGTCTTACATCAGTTTCACTGGGTTAAAATCAAGTTGCTCATTTGGCTGAATTCCTTTCTGAAAAACGGAGGGGAGACTCTATACCAGTTCTTAAAAGCTTCACCCACTCCTTGGCTCTAAGGCCCCTTCCTCGGTCATCAAAGCCAGCAATGTTGCATCTCTCTCTGACTTCTCTGCATTTCATATCTCCCTCTGATTCTCTGATCTGTCTCTCTCTCTTCCACTTTTGAAAGGAACCTCTGATTTTATTGGGCCCACTCAGGTAGTCCAAGGGAATTTTCCTGTTTTAAGATAGGTGCATTAGCAAATGTAATGACATCGGCAATCTTCATTTTTCTTTGTCCTGTAAAGGCTGTCCTGTCCAGCAAAGACTAAGTTAGCATTATTTGGAGCTGCAAAGAATAATACCCCTATATTGCCACTGTCAGCTGGGAACTATAGCAGGGGAGCTATCTTTTACAACTCAGCAAGAGATAGATCATTCACAACATATTCTATGTGATTGAGATTTCCAGAGTTATGTACTTGGTGACTCTGAACTATGAGTAATTTTGTATGTTCTGGAAGAAGCCGAATAGACTAGAAAACCTAAAAGAAGTGAGCATTTATTTTGAGTTTGGTCTTCTATGTTGTAAATTCATCACTACCAGCTCTTTGAGAATCACAAATCTATGGACTAGTTCAGTTATAGAAAATTATATCATAAATTTATTAAGACATTTTGTTTCTTGTAGGATCTTTATGCATCTTGCCTTTTTTGCTAGTAAGTAATATTTGAAACAATCCTAACTTCTTGAAGAAATATCAAAGCTCCAGGTGTAACTGTAAACACATTTCTTTATCTCCAGTAGGATTCTAAGCGGTCTTTATACCAGTGCCACAGGGGGTATTTTAGCTATTTACGAATCTTACTATCTGGAAGTACATCCCCACAGTTGTAAAGATGATACTTCAACTTTAGCAGAAAACTCAAACTTAAGCTGCTGCGTAAACATCTCCAAGGCTTGTGAAGACTACTGACTTCTATGCCATGGCCTGTCCTACATTTCTTCCACCACCAGCATTTGAATTTTCCCAGCTATAAATAACTTCTGTGTCTGCTATCTAGCACTCCACTCCTGTTCTTCCTCTATTCCTTTCAAGTACTTCCACTTGAATTATTACAATTTATACCCAGTTTCTTAAATCAATACTGTATCTTTTCCAACAGAAAGAGCCAATTTGTTTTCTACATCTGACTGCCATTATTACTCGGTATCTCTCTTTACTTTAGTCCAGATCTTTATTGTTTTTATCATACTATGTTCCTTTTTATTTTCCCGTGCAAGTTTTTCTCTTTAAGACACGAATGTCGATTTTTCTCATTCTGCCATCCCATTCATTATTTAAAGAAGTCCTGCTGAGTCACACTTTTTTAATTTATGGTTATCTATCCAGTAGCTATCTTCCCAATATCTAATCAAAGTCGGGGAGGAATTTCTTATGGTCATATTCATGTAGCTCACACTTCTTTATCTTCCTTTACAAAACTAACACTTTTCTCTGACACACACACACACACACACACACACACACACACACACACACACTCAAATGCTATAGTTTTGAGACTCTCTGACCATATTTACTTTCCTAACTACAGAAACTGTGTCACTCTTTCTGAACTTTCAGGACTTTTCCATCAAATCATTTCAAATCATATGTAATCACCTACTACAGCTGTCCAAATGATATAGGAGAGGTTCTTCAATTGCTCTTATAACCAACTTTTTCTCTACCAGTTTTAGAGCATATCTCTTAATTGATTTTCTTGATATAGCTTTCCTCTGGGTCAGGAAGTCTGGTTTGATCACTATGATTTTGACTTTGTTAAGCAATGTTGGGTCTCAGTGGCATCCTTGACCTAGCAACATCTGCAGTATTCAGTGTTTTCTAGCTTTGTTTTTAGCGCCACTTAGAAATATTTTTATACTCTTTTAACTTTTATGTATCTGTAGCCACTAAGCCTTTAGCCTGTTTCCTAAAGAAATATCATTTTTCCCCCCTCGAGTGTTTTCTTCTGCTCAATCTGTATTTCTTATTCTTTCAATTTATTATACTTATTCTTTTAACTTCTGACTGTTTCTATTTTACTTCTTTTTTGAGAGGATTCTCTCTGAGTCTCCAATCAAACCTGCTGCCTTGAGACAAATTATCCAGGCACAAATCTTAGTAATGTTCTTTTTTGCCTTTGGACTTTTGCTAGTATTAATTAGTATTTTTGTTGTTGTTGTTGTTGTTGTTGTTTGTTTTTCTTACTTCTTCCTTAAAAGTAATGGTGACATAGAACATATGTCCTGTATAGAAAAGTCTCAATATTTATATTTATTTATCTGTTGATTTATAGAAGTTATCCCCATTCTGGGAACCAACTTGCTATCTCAATCCTTAAAATACTTCATCATAGTCAAAGTATTTGTAATGATAAATCGAGAATCTTTTTGAGAGCATGAGTGGAAGTGGATAGAAAAGAGATGAAGGGAATAATCCAAGAACCTATGGTTTAAATACATGAATCCATAAATCAATAATTTTAATCATGCTATGATTTTTCAGTTGGCTCAGTACACAGATCAGATAAAGAGAAATAGAATTCAACCTAGCAAATCTGATATTTCCTAATTCTTATTATTAATTTTAAGTCCTTAAATCTCTCTCACATATATCTATATGTATATGTGTGTGTGTATGTATATCATATGTACACATATCATGCACAAATACATATATTTTTACATATTGTAGTGTATATGTTATGCATAGCTAAGCTGCTTTCTGCAACTTAATGTTTCAGTGATATAACACTGGCTACAACTATTACTCTGGTGCCAGAGATAAAGCAAAAGCAAGCATCTATTGAACAGCATCTCTAGGAAATCCTCACATTCTGACTGACTAGCATCCTCTTGAAACAGAAAGCAAAGTTTTCTTTTTTTCTCATGCTTGTTCTGTCTACTCTCCTTCCCATAAATAACACACAGTCTCTATTAAAGTCCTACAGTTTTTAAAATCAGTGTGAAAAGTTCACTGCTGCTTTCAAGAAATGTTTTCAATGGATGGCATCTTTGGCTGTAAAACTACATTGTATGTAAATGTAGATTTTATTCTTTAAAATTTTGGATTAAAAGGCTTGCATCATTTCAATGGCGGTAATGAAGGGGATGCCCTCATTTCATTTGCCATGGACTTCAGATACTGTTTGAAAGACATACCAAGCCACACAATCGAATGTCTAGTTAAATTGAAATGAACTAAGTGATCGAAAAAAGGAGAATTTTGCACTACAATTTTCTTCAATTTTAATGACAAGCAATGTATTTTTTTAATTCAACACTTTAATTATTCCAATGTAATAAATAATGAAATTAAATCTGGGAATTTTTTCATTGAATTAAGTGGGATTTTCACATAACATTCTCTGGTGAGCTGTATATAGCATTATAATTAAGTGTAATTTGAGATGGAAAGTATAACAAAGAATAAATGTCTTATAATTATTTTTTATTTTATTCTTTGTCTTTTTCGTGACTGGCACTCAGCCAGTGAGTGCACCGGCCATTCCTATATAGGATCCGAACCCGCGGCGGGAGCGTCGCTGCGCTCCCAGCGCCGCACTCTCCCTAGTGCGCCATGGGCTCGGCCCTTATAATTAATTTTTTTAAAACAAACTAAGATGTTGTGGAGCATTGGGGGGTAGGGGGATTGGGAGTGGGATAAAGTGGGAGGAAGAGGAATGGGGGCATGGTAGAGGCCCATGACACCCCCCTCATTCTATCGGGGGAGCCCAAGGGGC
Source organism: Cynocephalus volans (assembly GCF_027409185.1). Classification (NCBI taxonomy): domain Eukaryota; kingdom Metazoa; phylum Chordata; class Mammalia; order Dermoptera; family Cynocephalidae; genus Cynocephalus; species Cynocephalus volans. Next base: position 101,152,012 of record NC_084468.1, on the reverse strand, counting down.
TTCTGGCAGCAGCTTGGTCATGGATGGGCTGGATGCAGATGTTTGGGAGCATGGCTGAGGCCCTCGTCCCTCCACCATCCTGGCCTGGGAGCCCGCATTGCTTCTGGGAGTGACTCAGTGATCATTGCTGGCCTGGATGTGGACATTGTGGGATCATGGCTGAGGCCCTCGGCCCCCCTCTGCCCCAACTTGGGAGCCCAGGGCACTTCTGGTGGCCAACGAAGAGTAAACTTATCATCAAAGAGTGCACTATAACTGTGGAATCAATTTTTGCCTTGATTTGATCCATTTTAGAAGTTTCTAGGATCAACACTTTAGTTTATCTCTGAGTCTTAAAGAACACTGTCTCTCAAAATTTAACATGTACTTATTATCTGTGGATCTTTTTAAAAATGCTGATTCAGATACAGTATGTCTGGGACGGGGTTGAGTATCTGTGGTTTTAACAATCTCTCAGGTGATGACAATGGTAGTGGTCCTCAGATCACTCTTTAGCAAAGCCATAGAATGCATAAGGATAGTGGCAGGGATTGGTTACTGGCCTAACATAATGAAAAGCAAGACTTAACTGATATGCTACAAATTTTTTTCCTCTAGAAACAGCCACCTCACCCCCTGATTATTAAATTTTATAAGGAACAGAACAAATTACTTGGGATTGGAAGGGGGCTACAGTCCAAATCTTATCTTTTGTTGTTGTTATTATGCCTACAGGGAAGTGGGAAATTCACACCATCTTACCTACATGAGTGAAATTTAGAGAAAGTTTTAACTTTTCTGTTCCTTTTTATCTCTTTGTCCCAGGAAGAGCTATTTATCAGGTTAGTCAGAGAACAAGACATTCATTGGACCATACTTAAAAAATTGAAGTTGTTTTACATTATAAGCTCAAGGCCGTGTTCAACCTCCTGCCTTTTATTTTATGCTACTATTTCAGAAATAGACATACATGCTCTTGTTCTAGTCTTGCTTTTCTTATTTGGGAGAAAAGCTCTCTTTCACTTCCATCCAGCACATGGAGGACAGAATAGAAAGGTTTTGTTTTTGCAGGCAGGTTCACTCATCTCTGCTCTTTGATTAAGCTTCTACAGAAGATCAAAAGGATAAAATAGACATGATAGAATATGTCTTCCCTTGGAGCTCAGATATCATTGATCTTGAAGGCTGTATTAGTCCATTTCTGTTGCTTATAACAAAATACCTGAAACTGGGTAATTTACAAAGGAATAAAATTTATTTCTTACAACTTTAGAGGTTGGGAAATCCAAAGTCCAGGGAACACATCTGGTGAGGGTCTTCTTTGGTGGTGACTCTACAGCAATATAAGGTATCACATGGCAAACGGGCTAAGCAGGAGAGAGCTAAACTTCTCACTTGCTCTCCTTGTAAAGTCATCAAAACCATGCCCTTTACTCCATGAATGGATCAATCCATTCACAAGGGTACAGTCCTTACAATCTAATCTTACCTCTTGAAGGTCCCACCTATCAATGACCATAACAGGATTTCTGACCCTCTTAACACTGTCACATTGGGGATTAAGTTTAAATCATGAACCTTGATGGGCACATTTATCCATAACAAAGGCCTACGATTGAACTTAAAGGGACAATTTTTTTTTTCCTTTCAGTACAGAAAACAGAGAAGCTCTGTACTGTGTATGAGTGTAGACTTTTACACAGGAAAAGGTAAAGAAAAAAAAACAGTTTATCATAATTGAACGAACTGAAGAGGAACCCCAGATAAAAGAGATGATACAACTCAGGAATCAAAATTCCTCACTGAACACCTAACAGTGTTTTCCCCAAATTGTGTTTTATTTTAGAAGCAAACGTACTTCATTGTTTCCTGTACATTTTCTATATAAGTGGACTTAAGTGATTTTTGCCAGTATTTTTAAATGCTACTTCCATTCTTGAGACTTTAATTTGGATTCACATATCATCTGGCTTGTTAAAATCTTCAAATAATTTTATAAGAAAAACAACATAAGTAATATTCTTTAAAACTTGTTATATATTTGAAATTTTTGCCTTTTCAGGAAAAGCACAAATCGGCTCAATATTCTATAGTGACTTCTCCATTTCCTTTCTTACATTTTTTTAAAAAATTTTCTGTAAGATAATTAAGAAACAATATGAGTTCTCCAAGGGGTATAGGTGGTTGTTGTTGTTTTGAATTATTGGTACCCAGATTCTTTCATCTGGATAATTTTGGTGGTCTTTTTGTTTCCATTACTAAAATGCAATATATACTATGAGGAAATTGTTCAATTTCTGACTGTTGTTCTGTTATTATATTCTTTCTCAGAGAGAAAATGAGCTATTTTAATTTTTTATGTTATAAAATTTTTTATTTCAGTGATATTTACATTGATCCACTCTTAATGCATGTTAGTTATTTTTACAATTACTATTCTTGTCATCACCATTATTTTCTGATCATCCAGTTTTCTGTATATAGAGAACCACTACATATCCTCTATATTAATAATCTTGTTCCTAATTGCCTTGATTTCTTACTCTCTCTCTCTCTCTTTTTTCCTGGTCCATGTGTCTTTGTGTGTTTATATGTGTGTTTCCTCAAATCTATATTACATTCTACTGATATGTTTGTCTGAAGCGCCATTTATCTGCTTAGTACTTTCCAATGCGTGTTCATCATAAAAATGCATGAAGGCCACCAGTAAAGAAAATTTCCTCACAGGATATTCCAACATCATATTGGTGTTGTTTCCTCATTGCAAATTACAAAATATATTTCTGTTATGATTATCTATGCTTGCAACAGTTTTTATGAAAAAAATAACATTATTGTGATATTATGAATCCCAGTGATACAAGAAAACAATTTAAAACTTTTCTAAAATGGCTTTTCATAAATATGATAAATTTTAATTAAATTTTATATTTTTACTTATTCAAGGCTAATACATATTTAGGCTGCATTTTCAAAGTTTTCTTATTTTTATTTACTTTGGAATAATATTTAATCTAAGATTAGCTTTTACAAATTCCCATTTGAAACTCACCTTTGATGAAGGTTTGGAGAAAATGTATAAAACCGGGTTGTTTGGGTTTTTTTCATAAACATTAAGAAGATTCATAAGCAGAGTAAGCTTTTTCCCAATTTTCTAACCCAAGTAAATCTTTTAAAGCCAAGTCGAGACCAAATAGAGCTATTTGCCCTCTCACAAACTAATTCGAGCTAGCATTTTCAGCTCTGTTTACCACAGAGATTTGATAGTCAGAAACATTTTAAGGCAGGGTTCAAACTAGAAACGCATGACTGCTCTTGGTGAAATTGATAAAAAGTCATTTCTTTTTAGTATTTTTGATTGATAAAAATAAGTATGCCTATAAAGATAAATGCCATATTCTATAGAAGATGAGTAAATATTGCAGTAACAGTGTGGTTTTGGTATATGCTTTAATTTCTTCCTAAGGCAGTAAATTCCTATATTTTTCCTACCTTTTTCAGAAGCTATAATGATTTGTGAGGTCTAATACTTGTTACAAAATTTTAGACAATATGTTGCAGATGCTTTGGAAATTTGCAGGGTATTTTTTTTAAACGTGTAATCTAAGAAAATAACTTATTTTGAATGACAATATTATCAGTTAATTATATAATTCTTACTAAAATAACATAGCGTATTCTAAAAACCATTACCTTCATAATAGCATCAGAATAAACAATAATGTAAGGCAAAAACATTGTTATTTTTTGAAATTAAATGAATAAATATGACTGATGTAAATTGACTTCCCAATGCCACTCAGCTTCGATCTAGACAGATCCTATCATTCATATTTTCTAAGTGAAACTGAAGTATACTATTTTAATATTCATATTAGGTAAAACCAATCATTTAACAAGTTGGCATGTGGCTCATTTATTGAATATTTAAGAAATGTAATGTCGCATGCTTATACAAATTACATACATATATAATATATTGTGAATCTTGTCAAATTCACATTCAAGTGATTAAATATTTGCCAATTTTATTGATAATCATTACTGAGAATGTTTTGTCACAATCATCAGCAAAAATATCTATAATTGATTATATGTCAGAAAATAGAGTTACATTTATAAATAAGCCATTGTTGTTCTATAAAATTAATTCACTCAACAAATGATTATTATTATTTTTGAAACATTTCAATAGTTATTGGGGATAACTGGACAAGTTATAAATGGACATTACAAAATGCAATATGACCAATCCAAGTTCTCATGGAACTTAACTTATGTTTACTGGGAAGAGACATATTAAATGAAGAAATTACATAATTACAATTGTAAAAATATTACTAATGTAAGATATAGTATAGAGTAAATAACAGAAATACCATATGCATTGAAGGGATTGAGAGACATCTTTTCTTATGAAGAAACACTATATTTGAAGTATAAATTAGCTAGATAAAGAAAGGATGGGGAAATGCTGTCAAGGGCAAGAGAAAAGGCTAGGCATTATTTTGTGCACTCAGTTTGTCTCAGAACCTGGGTTTACGAGTAATACTCTCAACCAAGCTGTCTCCACATGTCAGTGAAAATGAATGTTATGAAGTTTAGTTACCATAAGAAAATGATGTTTACTAACCATTGACAGATTCAGATTTTCCAAAAGAAAGCAAACACTTGAATAACTGGTCCAATTTAAAAAAATAAATTGGTTAACTAAACTGAATATTTTTTTCATTAATATAGCAAATGTGGGTTGAGCACCAGTTATGTGCCAGATGCCCCACCCTTATCTCTCTTCAAGCTTATATCCAAAGAAGGGAAACAGTCAATAAACAACAAGCATTTAAATGGTGAAATGTAAAATTTTAAAATAAATAGAACAGGGTGTGGAAGTTTAGCAATGAGAGAGATTGGTGCAGTTCATATAGGGTGGTCGGTCACTGGGAATATGATCATTGAGAAAAGGCTTAAAGAATATGAGGAAATCGGTCTGCATATAACTTGGGCAAGAGCACATTAGGCAAAGGGAAAATCCTTTGCGAAGGCTTATGGCAGACATAAGCCTGGTGTGTTCAAAGTGAGTGAGAAGAGAATAAAAATGAAGTAAAAGAGATAACAAGAGTCCAGAAAGTCTAAGGAATTGTAGGGCATTTGAAGTACTTTGATTTTAGGCTGAATTGAATGGCATCCATTTAAGACTTTTAAGCAGAAAAACAGCATAGCCTGAAACATGCTTTAAAAATATTTCTCTAGCTGGAGTGCAGGGGTTAGACTCTGAGAAGGTAAGGGTAGAGTTATGAAAACCTATTTCTAGGCTATTGCTGTAATCTAAGTGAGAGAGATGGCTACTCGAATCAGGACCTTAGCAGCTATGATAGTGAGAAACAGTCAGATTCTGAACCTACTTTGATGAAAGAATTACGAGAATTTCTTGCTGAAATAGATGTGATGTGTGAAAGAAAGAAAAATCAAAGATAAGTTTTTGCTTTAGTAATTGAAAGAAAGGAGTTGTTATTAATTATGAGGAGGAATGAGTGAGCATCCCAACACTCATATCTGGAAGAAGAGAGGGGACAAAAAGGGACCAGAAAAAGAACCTGAGGTGTAATGATCCACCAAGAGCATTTCATTTCTTAGTAGTAGCCAGATCTAGAATATGGCTATTGGAATGAGTAGCTGAGATTATCAGAAGAGAAGAGCTAAAGAACTTGAGGAGCCGAGGTGTTGAAAGGATCATCCAATTATTAATTGAAATCTCCAAACATTAAAATTGAATCACTATTGGAGAAAATGACAAAGATCCAGGAGTTAAGCTCACAAATTCAGAGGAGCAAGAAAAAGGGTTGGTTGATGACAGTAATAGTGAGTTAGCACTGGATCATATAATCTGATGACATGTGCTTCAAAACTGAAGAGTTTAAAGGAGGAAGGAAGGAGAATGGTTTGAAACTAGCAATAAGGAACAAGGAAGAAATGTTCCAACCTCCAGTCCCAGAGGTATGAGGACTGGGAGAAAAGGTAATCACTACCTGACAGGGCTGCTGGTAATCCGGTGTCTTCAGACAAGCTAACAATTTTTGTTAGAATGAGAATGCAAAAAAGACAATTTAGAGAAGTTGAGGATATAAGTGATTTTCCTGTTGATGAACTGTAAATTCAAGAAGGCAGAGTTAGGGAAAAAGGGGATACTTGGGCATACTTATACTAAAAAGCTATTTGTTTTTTTATCTGAAATTCAGATTTAACTGGATATCCTATATTTTACATAGCATCCCCATATATACTCCACAGAAATGTGTGCACATGCACACAGAAATATGAACAGTAATGAACAGCAAAGTTTTTAGCACTGTTAGTAATTACCAGAAACTGAAAACAGCCCAGTATCCATCAAATGGAAAATTAAAAAGATGGAAGGTGATATTTAGTTGCTATGCAGAGCTTCGGGAGATGTAGAGTCTAGTGAGAGACAATCCAGGAATGTGGCGCTTTCTTGATGTGAAGAAAAAAAAAAAAACATAGAAAAGGTAGAATGAAAATATAGGGCACCCAAGATAGATAATGAGTGTAAAAGTCAAGGTGTCAGTGGAGCCAAGGAGTTTGGGAAAGCTGTGATTTAATTCCATAGTGGCTCTTGATGGCAGAAACAAGCCTTAAGGTATGTCATACACCCAAGATGTGAGTTTATGTTGATATAATCCAAGAGAGAAATAAGCCTACATAGACCTGGCTCGTGGGCCCTGTCTTGGAAATCTCCAGATTTCTGAAGATCCAGGTGTTACTCCAAGGGCTCAGGATTTTTCTTTATTCCTGAAGAAGAATATGGAAGGCATAAATAAAGCAAGGTCTGTAGACCTAGGGAAAAGTTTAACTCTTATCTCATGTTGGAAGTAGGGTGAGCTTACCCTTCATATGCTGTTTCACCCTTGACCATTCTTGACAAGGTTCTGGACATCTGGGGATTCTTTACCGTTCTTTCTTCACACTGGTAATAGACTGATTTTTAAGACTCCTTTCCATTTTGCAACAGAAGATTGGGTTTAGGGCTGAATCTTTAGGCTTTTATCCTTCCCTAGGTAACAAATATATGTGAGGGTACTTCAAAAAGCTTGTGGAAAAATAGAGTTAAAAGATACTGTGAATCTGCTCATAAACATTTTGAAGATGCCTTATATACATACATGTATACATATATATGTCACAGATTGATTAGCAATGATTACATTGCTCACATACAGAAGGGACCTATGTGCAGTTACCACCTGCATCTCTAAAAGTATTTCTTTCAGTTTAGTAGTCTTTGAGTCTGACTGACTTTGTTTATTTATTTTTAGCTTCTTATTTTGTAATCACTAAAGCAACTAAGAATTACCCAAGTTATTTTATATTCAAATCCAATTGAGAGGAAATGAATCATGGTGTTTCATTCCTGGGTAGAGAGTCAATTATTGGTCAAGACATTGAATCAGAAATATTTCAATCAACTAAGTTTCCCAACCTTAAAATACAGTAATCAAAATAATTATCTTTCTACTAAACTGACGGACATTTTAAACCATTTTACTCTACATATTTTATTCCATGTAGTATTAAAATGTTATATGGTCAAAACCTTTATTTATGAGTAATGACCTTATTTCTTATTGCTATAGTCCTATTGATATTATGATTTTCTTGAATCTCCCAACTTTATACTTTTTATTAAACTATATTAAAAGTAAAAAATATTTATTTTTAGTATATGCTTATCTGTTCATTCAGTGGTATATTCAATATTTTGCACCTCCTATATATCTTTTGTTCAGTGCATTAGGGATGAAGGAAATATCTGTATTTATAATTTCTACAATCTATTGAGGTGAAATAGATGATAATCAAGACAGAGCAGGAATTAGTAAATGCATCTTTTGAAATTGCTTGGGACCCATAATCCCTTTCTTCTTTCCTATTTCTCTCTTTTGAAATGAGAATGTTTATCCTATGCTTTTCCTACTATTTTATTTTGAAAGCACATAACTTGTTTAGAGTTGATGCTAGAATGAATTAAAATTTGGGGGGCAGTTTACATGGAATCAATTTATTTTGCATGTGAGAAAGGCACAAACTTTGGGGGGATGGAGTGGGATGCTATGGATTGCATATTTCATATCTTGAAACCCTTACCTCCAATAGGATAGTATTAGGAGGTGGGATTTTGGGAGATATTATGTTTAGAGGAGGTGGTGAGAGTAAAGCCCCCATGACAGGATAGTGTCTTTATAAAAGAGAAAAGGAATAGAGCTCACTGTCTTAGTCATGTGATGATACAATTAGAAGTGTTCTAAAAATGAGAAAAAGAGCTTTTACCAGACTCCAGATCTGCCTGAGCCTTGTTCTTGGATTGCCCAGTCTTTAGAACTATGAGAAATAAATATTTATTGTTTAAGCCACACAGACTTTGGTATTCTGTTAGAGCAGCTCGAATGGATAAGAGGGAAAAGCAATGGCAAAAATCCCAAGATAGAGAAAATTTTTGTATGAATGAGGAAAAGAGCAAGGAGGTACCTAGAGAAAAGTAATAAAAGAAAAACATAGAAGGAAATGAAGTCAGAACTGTAAGCTATTTGATACCAGATACAAGCAATTTGATGCAATTTTGCAACTTGAATGGTTTTGTGCAGCAGATGACATGATATGAATTACAGTACCACAGAGGAATTCTATCTAGCTTTATTGGATAAACTACAGGGAGCAAGAAGAGAAGCAGGTGTATAAAAATAGAACCTAGAGATGACATCAGTTTAGACCAGAGGGCTATCAATGGAGGAGCTGGGAAGTGGTAGAAGACAATAGATTTCCTGATGGATTGAATGGCCTAAGAGAAAGAAAAAGGTCAAAGACGTTTCAGAATTTTTGCCTTGAGCAACTAAATGAAAGAGGTTGGCAATAACTGACACGAGAAAGGTTCTCTCAGTAGAGCAAGTTTGAAGAAAAAAGATTTCAAGCTTAGTTTTAAGCTCAAGTTGTTTGTTGGGCATCCAAGTGAAGGTATGAAATACCAAGTTAAATTTATAGTAAGTTCATGGGAAAAGTCCAGGCCAAAGACAAACATTTGGGAGTTTTAAGATTGAGATGTTCTTAGATGCCACATGATGAACTACTCTTGGGAGGTAGTGTGTAGAGAAATCCAAAGAGATACTTTGTTTGAAGAAGCAGACTTTTCTGAAGTTAAAATGAGAGACATTGTTTTTATCTGAAAACTATTTTGAAGGAATTTCTGTATAAAAATTCCATGAAGATGCATTATAAAAGAGATAACTCTAGTTTCTCTTCTGTAAAAAGTAATTTCTATTTATCTTTGCTAAAACACTGTCATTATGATATATGTTATAAAATTTTTTCATAGGTGAAACTGACCTAAGAATAAGTTGTTCTTCAGGTCTTTTTAAAGCAGTCTTCTCAAATGGAGTCTAAAACTTATCAGATGTAAAGGGAATGTTGTGATACAGCAATTTGCACTAGTGTTAGTAAAGACTTTTAGTGTTCTACTTAATGTTACATAAAGGCTAACAATAAATTATCTCTTTACTATAATTGACAGCCACTGATAATGTATAGCTTTCCAGTAAATTAATTTAAAAAATTAATTACCTTTATTAAAATTATAGTTTCTTACACTTTTATGGTAGCATCCATAAAAAAATGTGAGCTTCTTTTATTTCATTTAAGCAATAGATAGTTTTTAGTTTTTGTTTAAATTTAAATGTAAGTAGTATGATCTATATATACTAAAACAGTCAGAGCTCTCAATGAATATACATTCTGTTAAATTAACACATTTTTAAGTCATAAAAGAGGCATCCATGCAAATGAGGTGTTAAGAAAATTGTTTCTTCTCACTATTTTCAATAACACATAAACGGTATTTCAAAACATTCTTGTAACTTATTCTAATGTGATCAGAGGGAATAAGGCACATTTTCAAATATTTTGCTTTTAAAAAAATAATGCTTACTTCATAATTTGCCTTTACACTGAAGTTGATTTTACTTCACTGAATATTAAAGGTGCCACTTTTTATATTCATAAATTTAGTTTATATGAGGCATTCTTGTTAATATCTTTAATTAAACACCTCATACCAAATGATACACAACATCCAAGCAATAAAATTAAAATATATGATATGTACATTCAACTCTACTTCAACAGAAACATTGTTTTTTATTAAAAATATTTTTTTACTAAATTTATATATATTTTTATCCAAAAAATTCAAATTCATTTTGTGAGGCCTAATGTCTTTGGAATATGACATACTTATTATTATGAATCCTAGGTAAATTAAGATAATATTTTAGCATATGAATGTATTAGTTTTTAGTCAACTTGTTTGAAATGCCAGAAGTCTTCAGCCACGTCTTTACAGGCACATGTATTTTATGAAATAAAATATCATGTATTTCTCATTTAGTAAAACCACTTAAAATTATGAAAAAGAAGACCTGTTAAGACTAACGTATGAAGAATTTGTGGCTCAAAGCAAATCAATAACCTTGCAGTAGTGTACATCATTTCTCCCTTATGCCCTCCTCATCACGGGTGCCAGCAAAGAAATCCCATCCTCTACAGGGCAGTCTGTGCTTGCTTTGATATTGTGATTATTGGTGAAGATAAAGAATGCTTAAATGGAATAAAAATTTTAGTTACTTTTTGACAATAGCTCATGGGAAATTTAAGATGAAGGGCTGTCAAAAAAACATTTGTCTTTTCTTGTCTGAGACACTAGTAAAACTAGCATAGTAGTTTAAAACTAAAAGTAGTTAAGTATATCAAGTTAAAGAAGAATATGTTCATTAATGAATGAGGCTCAATAAATTTGTAGCAGACCATATATAAAGGAAAGAATGCCAAAAGATAAAAACAAGGTAGGAAGTGGCAGCCTAGTCTATGGAATACAACACACAGCAGCAGGTGTGGCGTACCATCTGCCCCATGGAAAACAGAGGTCCTGTGTCCCCAAACAGCAGCTAAGACTGCCAAAGAGAGAGGAAGGCTGAATACAGGGGATAATAAATTTTTTCTTTAAATGTCTCAGTGTTTTACTTTTCATTTATGTGCAGAAAGTCCAGTATTTTACTTAAGGGGGAAAAAATCAGTAACTCTTTTTAAGAAGTAGCGTCACACTCTTGGAGAAAACTCAATATGCCAGATTAGGTTTCCAAGTCAGAGTAAACATCTTCATTTTGGTTTTTTCTGTTCAACACTGACTCACTCCTCTAAAAACTATGCCTGCTAATGTCTAAGCATTTAACCTGATAACACTACTGGAATTTTCATTGGTTCATGATGTGCGTTGGGAATATAATTTCATTTTTTTTTCAAAAATCACCTAAATTTCAATCTATCTAGATAAATAGCAATATAATTACCACTCCTTTGTGATATTTTTCTTAGTTTATATTAAAGATACACACATGCTAGCATCACATTCGAGGTTGTAAATATTTATGAAAGTATCAAACATTAAAAATTTAGGAAAAAGTCACTTCAAAATAGTGTTTTACAATCTATTTTCCTTTATTACCTCCTAGCAGACTTTTAGGTGTTCTTTTCTAATTCCTCTCCCCACCCATATGTTAATGCCAAAAATATACTACATACAGTTTTATGTTGTCCAGTATGTGTTAGCTTGGGAGGGCCAAAAACTATTGTAGTATTTAATTATTTTTCAGCCCACAAGAACCAATGATCATCACCTTCTAGGTGACAGCACTTCCACGGGCTTTAATACAAGTTAGTGTGAGATGTATTGGAACCTTAAAGGACCAAATGAGTGAGGTAATAAACATGGTACAAAACATTTTACAGATGTATTTGAACTCAAATCCTGTTTTTCACAGATATCAAGGGAATAGTGTTCCAAGGCAGAAATTTTTGGAAGCAATGCACCCATAGTCTTTGAGGACCTATGTGATTCTTAAGTTCTCTGACTCTGGTCTTCATATGTGCTCTTAGGTCCTATAGTCTGGCATTAAAATTATTGACCTAGAACTGTACTTAATATATTTTTCCTAACTTTTTTTTCCCTGCCAATTTTTTTCCCACCTGTATGTAGAAGGTAATTGAAATCTGTGTAAAATCTATTAAGTGATAATCATTGTCTGAATGAGATTAGAAAAGTATTTTTAATAAAAATTCTCAAGTAATAAAAATTTAGAGAAAGTAAAATATTATTCTAGATCTAAATTTTAGTAATTATATTGGAAATTTAATAAGATACTTCTTTTTACCCCGGACTGGCTCTCAGTATTTCCAAAACTACATCTTTCTTAACTTATCTAGGACACCTTTTAATAAAGTAGGATATGATTTTACAAATTAGTATTATGGCCTGTATTTTAAATAATGTCCTTCACAAATCATTAAGTATATAAAAAAATGCTTTAATCTTTTATCTATTAAAAACATATCAATGAAATAAAAAACACACCATATAATTGCAAAGCTTCAATAGTATTTAAAATATTTATATAAGATTTTTAACGAAGAGTAATTCTTACTTTACCTTTTCTTTGATTACACTTTTTCTCATTTTTAGAATTTAAATTTACTCATGATGATTTGTTAGGATGAGGTTGACTGGAAGCAACCAACAACAATGACTTACAACATATTAAAAATTTATTTCTAACTCATGTAAAACAAACACAGATGTAGGCAATTCAGAACTTGTAGAGCAACTTCATAAAGTTGTAAGAGACTCAGGCTACTTCCATTTAACTGTCCAGCCTTCTTTGGCATCTAATCCAATGGTCCGAAAATTTTACAAGCAATCCAGCCTCCATATACCCATTGTAACCAGCAGGAATGTGAAAAATAAAATAAAATAAAAATAGTTTACCTCTCCTTTTAAGGATATTTCTTGTATGTAGGGTACAGAATTTCTTCCCTCTCATTGTCATATGGCCACACTAGCTGCAAAAATCCTGGGAAATATAATTTTTTTTCAGTCATGCCAAGCTGAAAAAACAATGCAAGGAGAATGTTCATACTAAGGAATAAGTGAAGAATGTCTAATGGAGTAGAAGTCACTACTAAACCATGCTACATAATATGATCAATATTTATTACACATTAAATTTCTAGAAAACAATTATAGATTTAAATTTTCTTAATGCCTAGAAATTAGGTATTTTTGTGTTGTGCTAATTTCTGCTTTCCAATATATGTTAGTTTATTAATCAGACAGGATTACTAATGATCTTGAAATTTTTTTTAGGGCATTGTCCACATTATTGTATTTTCAATGTATGCTTTGAAATAAACCCACAGTATATTCACTAGGAAATCATCACTAATAATCTGCAGAAACTCATATACCTGGATTCCCAAAGACTTTTCATAGTTCAATAAAGTACTCTACATGGCGTTCTGTTCCATTTTGTCTACATCCCTAAGCTCATTTGAGATTTTGCATTACCATCCCCCATTTATTACACAAAAGACCTATAATGCTGACAAAACTGTTAAAGCTACATTAAACAGGAAATAAAGAAATTCTAAAATATAATGAATGAATATTCTCTCTCTGTTGTCTCCCTCTCTCTATATATATGTATATATACAAACTTGTATTAGATAATTTTCTGTTGCTTATAACAGAATACCTGAAACTGGGCAATTTATGAAGAAAGAAATTTATATTTTACAGTTTTAGAGGCTGGAAAGTCCATGGTCTAGGAGGCACATCCAGTGAGAATCTGCTTCTGGGAGGGAAATCTCTACAGGGTCCTGTGGTAATGCAGGGTATCACATGGTGAGAATGGCAAGAGGTTTTTTATGTGCTTTCCATATAAAGTCACCATTCTACACCCATGGTAACCCATTGCTCCATGAGTGAATTAATCCATTCTTGAGAGCATAGTCCTCAGGATCCAATCACCTCTTAAAGGCCCCACCTTTCACATACGAAAATCAAATTTCCCACCCTCTAAACATTATAACAAATGTGGATCACTTTTCCAGCATATGATTTTTGTGGGGACACATTTAACCCATTACATTCTGCACCTGGTTCCCCAAATTTATGCTCTTCTCACATGTAAATACATTCATTCCATCCCCAAAGTCTTAACTTATTTCAACTCGAAAGTCCCAAGTCACATCTATGAAATCAAACAAGTAATCCACTTTCAATACATGATGGTGGAAAAGTAGAGGGTACGTATTCCCATTCAAAAAGGGAGAAACAGGCTAAAAGAAGGGATATTCAGAAGGGCAGGTATTACACCTTAAAGCTGGTGAGTAATCTACCTTGAATCCATGTCCAGTGTTCTCTGCATACTGGTGTGGGCGTTGGGCCTCCAAGTCCTTGGGCAGCCCTGCTCCTATGGCTTTCCTGGGCTCAGCCCATGCTTCAGCTCTCCCAGGCTGGGACTGTACAATGATAGGTCTACTGTTCTGGGTTCTCAGTGGTGTTCCAGTTTCCACTAGGTTCCACTAGGCTGGCCTGGTGGGGTTTCTCTGCTGTAACTCTAACCCCACATTTCTACTCTGCATTTCCCTAGTTGAGGCTCTTTGTGGTGACTCTGCCCCTGTAACAGATGTCTTCCTGGTCCCCCAGGCTATTCCATATATTCTTTGAATTCTGGGTGGAGGTTGCCATGCCTCCACAGCTCCTGAATCTGTGAGTTTACATACTTAACACCACAGGGATGCTGCCAAGATTTCCAGCTTGCATCTTCCAAAGCAGCAGGTCCAGCAGCATCTGGGGCTGATTTAGCTGTAGCAGGAGCAGCTGGGGCAGCAGAAGCAGCTGGGGCAGCCAGAGATACTGGAACAACTGAGGTTCAAGGAGCAGCACTCTGAAGTGGCCCTAGAAGAGCCTGTGGAGTATGTCTGGACCTGTTCTCCAATACCATTTCGTCTCCTTAGGCTTCTGGGTCTATGATGAGAGGGACAGCCTTGAAGATATCTGAGATGCCTTAGGGGTCTTTTTTCCATTCTCCTGATAATTCCTTTTTTTTTTTTTTTCTGTCCTCATTTCCTTAGCAAACTGTTGCTGAGATATACCCTTGATTTTCCTGTCCTGATTACACTTTTTCATTCTTTACTTGGCCAGGCTGAGAGTTTTTACATTTTTTAACCCTCTATTTGTTTTAATTATAAATTTTGCTTCACATCATGCCTTTACTGCCATGACTCAACACAAGTTGTTAAAAGTATCCCCTCAGCTGCCTGAATCCTTTCCTGCTTAGAAATTTCTTCCACCAAATACCCTAATTCACCACTCTGAGGAAAATACAGTAGTAGTCAGGCCCCCTCAACTCAGGTCTGCCTGGGTGTGGTACAGCACATCCTTTGTAAACAAGTTGTGTGGGAGTAGAGTTAGTGCACATGTGTGCCCATCTATCCTTTGGTTTGTTGCTATTTTTGTGTGCTCTTCAGTATGTGAGGCAGCAGCTATGAACTGCTGATTGGCAGAGCTCACATCTAAAAATAAAGCCTATTGTTTCTTCACCCATGGCTCCAAGGACCTTTTCCTGTTACCTAGCTCATAGACCTGTGTGTGAAGGGTTTGTGACCCAGTCTGGACAACCAGCTCAAGGGGTCTGTGAGCTCCAGCCCTAGCTCTACAATTGGCATAGTCAGTGACAGGATTCTGAGCAGGTATGGGAGCCAAAAGCCCCTTGGGAGAAGGAGGAAATGTGGGTACTGTTGATTGTATTGTGCCCTGTGGCCACTTTCCTGTTGACTGGGATCTGGTTGCTGCTCACTATACTGCAAGTCAGCATAGACCAGGCACTACAGTGGAGAACACCTTGGAAGGAGGAGGAAATGTGGCTAACCTTGAGTATGTGGTGCCCGGTGGCCACTTTTCTGCTGACTGGAGCCTAGCTACTGCTCACCATATTGCAAGCTGATCAAGATTTGAAGCAGAAAGCAGAGTCATTGGAAGCACGGATAAATGTCTTGGAGGATGACTTGCAGCGACTGGCCACTCTTGCTTCTCACACCAGGGAGGACGACAAACCCAGTGGTGAGTTGGGGGAGACTGTGCGTCTCCAGGCATGACCTGTTGTGCATCAGAAAGTGAAACACAAGTGGCCTATGGGACTGGGTGGATAGCTGGTGGGTCCAGAGGTAGCCCAATTCACTACTATGTCCCATATGCCCAGGTTGAATTAATTGACTTGGGGAGACAGTTCTGGCAGAAACAGGGGGAGCCCCTGGCTGCCTGGCTGCTGAGGTTATGGGACCTAGGGGTGGTGGATAGTGTGGTATGCTCTGGTGAGGAGATGGAAAAATTGGCCTCCATCACCATGCACCTGTCCCTGAGGCAGCAGCTGCAGAATAGTATTAGATATGCACAAGGGCCAGGTAATCACTCCTTAATGGGATGGGTGAGTGCAGCTGCCCGAACTGTGTGAGCAAATGCTGGAGAGCTGCCCAAGATTGTAAGTGGCAAATGAATGCTGAGTTGGTTCAAATAATTCGGGAACTGGGGAAGTGGCAGTCCATGTTTAATGTGAACACCTGTGACCCAGACAATGAAAATTTTACAGGCAGCATGAGAGACATAGTGCTGCAAAGTTCCCCATCAACGTCCTTTGGGTCACTGATGGTCATACTGGCCCCATACATTGGTCGTCCTATACATGAGGTAACAACCATGATAGCCAGCGTGGGTGAAGTAGAGGATAGAAGACAAGCAAAAGGGGTCCGAAAGGTGGCTAAAAGAAAACCCCAAAGAAATGCTCAGGATTTTATCCCAAAGGGACCAAGCAAGGCTAGCCATAACCAGATGTGGTTTGACTTGCTTGCAGCAGGGGTTGATAGCAAGAAAATTGACTGGCAGCCAAATGCAGTCCTGTTTGCCTTGTGGCAGCAATTAAAGTTAATCTGCCTCCAAGGAGGCAGATTAACTGTTCCATTTTGATTAGGGAAAAGGCCAAGGTGCTCATCTTTGGGGGGCAGGTGAGGACCAGGGGCCTCACCTTGAATTGGCAATACATTAGTCAAGGACAAATGTGCAGCATGTTTTGGCACTGGTGGATACAGGTGCAGAATGTAGCCTGATATATAGCAATCAAGATAAGTTTCCAGAGGCCACAGTGCATATAGGTGGCTGTGGAGGACATACAATTGAAGTCAAAGCTGTGTCATTGCCATTGGGCACAGGACAATTATCCCTTCATGTATATACTGTGTATATATTCCCAGTAGCTGAAAACATCATGGGTATGGATGTACTTTATGGTTTGCTCCTGCAAACAACAGTTGGAGAGTTTCAGCTGCAAATACAGACAGTAAAGCCTGTGTTATGAGGATGTGCTAAACATGACCCACAGGTGCTACCCAAGCCAAGACTTGTAGTTAACGTAAAGCAGTATCGCCTACCAGGAGGACATGCAGAGATTGATGCTACTATATTGGAGTTAGAGAAAGTTGACATTATTTGTCTGGCTCATAGCCCATTTAATGCTCTGGTATGGCCAGTGAAAAAGCCTGATGGTACCTGGAGAATGACTGTAAACTATGGAGAACTAAAAAAGTAGTGCCTCTTTTGCATGCAGCCATGCCTTCAGTTTACAACTTGATGGAACAGCTGATGATTCAGCTGGGAACTTACTATGTATTGGACCTTGCAAATGCTTTTTCCTCTACTCCAATCTCAGCTGATAGCCAAGAGCAGTTTGCCTTCACCCAGGAAGGGAGGCAGTGGACCTTTCAAGTATTGCCCCATGTTTATCTGCATAGCCCAACCATCTTTCATGGTTTAGTGGCTGGGGACCTAGCCAAATGGACTAGGCCCAGCACAGTTACAATGTTTCACTACATCGATGATGTGTTACTAACCTCTGATTTTTTTGAAGATTTAACCCAGGCAGTTCCAATGCTGCTAAGTCATTTGGAACAATGTGGATGGGCTGTGAACACAGCCGAAGTGCAAGGACCTGGGCTGTCAGTCAAATTCCTGGGAGTGGTCAGGTCGGGTAAGGCGAGAGTCCTCTCAGAAGCTATTATAGACAAGATACAGGCGTACCCTTGACCCACTCAGCTACAGACATATTTGGGACTTCTAGGGTATTGGAGAGCTTTTGTACTCCATATGGCTCAAATGGCACACCCACTGTATGCATTAACAAAGAAAGGAGCCCTCTGGGATTGGACTGAGAAAGCAGAACAGGCTTACTGGGCTACAGAAAGGGAAATACAGCAAGTGCAGGCTTTACAAGTGGCTGATCCCACTAAGCCTTATGAATTATGTACATAAAACCCTAGAAAGGTTAGGATGGGGTTTGTGGCAGAGACAAGACCAATTCTGAACACCTGTAGGATTCTGGTTTCAGCTCTGGAAGGGCACTGAAGTGCATTATACCCTAACAGAAAAAGAGTTAGCATTGTGTATTCTGCCGTGATAGCTACTGAAGCTATCACAGGAATTGCCAATGTCCTAGGAAGGACAACAAACTGCATACTAGACTGGCCGCACACATGAGCAACCAACCCTAAAATGGGCATAGCTTAGACTCCCACTCTGTCTAAATGGGAAGCATATATAGAACAAAGAAGCACTGTGGCAATGAGTCCTCCGTCCAAAGAATTGCAAACTGTGCTAGGCCCAGTAGAGGCTGTGGAGGAAACTTTGACACAACCCTTACCCATGGAGCTAGAAGCTACACCTTTCCATGAGAGACAGGGACCTATCCCAGAGTAAGCTTGGTATACAGATGGCTCTAGTATGGGACCCTCAGCATCATGGACAGCTGTTGTTGTCCAACCTTTAATGGATACTGAGTGCTATGAAATAGGCACAGGGCAAAGCAGTCAATGGGCTGAATTGAGAGCAGTATGGATGGTGATAAAAAATGAGCCTGGGCCATTAACCATCTGTACTGACAGCTGGGTTGTGTACAAAGTTTTAACCCTACTTGGAAATATCAGTGGTGGATGGTAGGCCACCAACCCCCATGGGGACAAGCCATGTGGCAAGAGTTATGGGAATTGGCACATGAGAAAAAAAGTAACTCTTTTCCATGTCACAGGACACTTTCCCTTAGCCAGGCCAGGAAATGATGAAGCTGATGCCTTGGCTAAGTTAAGATGGCTGAAGAGAGCCCCAGCTGCTGATGGAGCCCAGTGGTTACATCGACAAATGAACCATGCTGGCAGTAAAACCATGTGGATGGTAGCTCAAAGATGAGCCTTGCTTATAAAATGGGAAGATGTAGTGAATGCCTGTCGTGTTTGTCCAGTATGTGCTCAAGAGAGCCCACACTCCCGGTGGGTGCCCCATACAGATGGGTAAATAACTCAAGGAAGGGTGCCCTTGACTCGATGGCAAGTGGACTTTGTCGGCCACTGCCAAGGTCAGAGAATTTCACATACATCATGACAGCTGTTGATACAGCTACTGGTCTTCTGTATGTGTGGCCTTGTAAGGCCCCAGATCAATTAAAGACTGTGAAGGCATTAAATAGCCTTATGGCCATGTATGGCTTGCCTGAAGTCATAGACAGTGATAATGGAACCCACTTTACTGGACATGGGGTTCAGAAGTGGGCCTCACAGTTGTCTGTTCAGTGGCAGTTACATGTGCCATATCATCCTCAGGCAGTGGGAATGATTGAACAGTACAATGGTCTTTTAAAAAAGGGACTAAGGCTATCTGCCCAACCCCCATCCCTGAGGGGGTGGACACGGCAGTTATGGCTGACAGTCAGGATTCTAAATGAGAGCCCTGCAAGGACTGCCCACCCTCTCCAGTGGAAGCTATACAACTGCAAGTCATTACTAAAGATAAGCTTTTGAAGCCAGGGTATGGCAAGAATGGAAATATTCTCTTACCAGCCCCAGCCTGTTTGCAACAGGGACAGACAGTACAATGGGAATGGCCTTAGAGAATAGAAGCCCCCCATATACGCTGGGTGGGTCTAATAGGGCCTTGGGGAAAAGGATTAGTGGAAAGGTTGTAAGTTTCACCTTGGGTGACAAGTACCTGGCCTCCTCGAATACATGTAACATGGCCAGGAACAGATAAGTGCTCTATTCCAAAGGGCACATTTGTATTATCATTGTGGCCAATTATGAGTTCCCCTAACATGTAGAACCTACAGATCCAACAGTGTTAGCAGATAAAGTATGGTATCATAAACCAGGTAAGATACCTATTCCTGCAACCAACCTTTTTCAGGATGGCAAACTGGCATGTTTCTTACCAGAGGGGCAAGAACTTCCCCTATTGGTACCAATAACTCTTCTGTCTTTTCACCCATAGTGTTCTGGCTGCAGGCACTGCACCAGAGTCATGTGATCAATGTGTCGGCCTACTGAATATGCATTGAACTTCCCATCAGTGTGACTACAGGATTCCCATGGAAAAGCACACCAATGATGACTACTAATCGAACATGTGCAGATAATAGTTGGAAGGACAGAACTACAGGACAAGACTTAAGGCATATTGAACAGACAATATGTTATATGAATGTTAAGGGTCATTTATCCTCGCTAAGGGAACATAGCGGAGGATTCTGAATGTGTAGACTATACAGAGAGGGGCCCTGAAGGGGTGGATTGTGAGGAAAATAGAGTAGTTTAGTTCCCCTCATCTCAGGTCTGGCTAGGTGTGGTACAGCACATCCTTTGTAAACAAGTGTGGGAGTAGAGTTAGTGTGCATGTGTGCCAGTGTATCCTTTGGTTTGTTGCTATTTTTGTGTGCTCTTCGGTATGTGAGGCAGCAGCTCTGAACTGCTGGTCAGCAGAGCTCACATCTAAAAATAAAGCCTATTGTTTCTTCACCCATGGCTCCAAGGACCTTTTTCCTGTCATCTAGCTCATAGATCTGCATGTGAAGGGTGTGTGACCCAGTCTGGACAATGGGCTTGATGGGTCTGTGATCTTCAGCCCTAGCTCTACAATCACTTTTAAGTTCCATATTTCATAAAGCCATTGGGTCTGAATGCAATGCAGCCAAGATTTTGCCAGTTTATAACAACATGGGTGACCCTTGCCCCAGTTTCCAATAAGCTCTTCCTCATTTCACTCTGACTTCCACAGAATGGTCTTGATGTTCATATTTCTATCAGTATTCTGGTTGCCACCTCTTAACCATTCTCTAAGATGCTGTAAACTTTCCCTGGTCTTCTTGTCTTCTAAGCCCTCACCAGAATCTAGACTTTTTCTTCCAGTCTCTACCCATCACCCAGTTCTAAAACTGTTTCCACATCATTGGGTGTTCATTGTTAGCAACACCCCACTTCTCAGTACCAATTTTCTGTATTATCCATTTTCTGCTGCTTATAAGGAAATACCTGAAACTGGGTATTTATTTCTTACAGTTTTAGAGGCTGAAAAGTCCAGGATCCAGGGGATGCATCTGGAGAGGGCTTTCTTGTGGGTGGAAACTCTCTACAGGGTCCCGTGGTGACACAGGCAGTCACGTGGCAAGGATGGCAAGAGCTCTTCCATGTGCTCTTCTTATAAAGCCACCAATTCACACCCATGAAAACTCATTAAACCACCAAAGCATTACTCCATGAATGAATTAATCTCTTCATGAGGGAATAGTCTTCACAATCCAATCATCTCCTAAAGGCCCCACCTTCCACCACCATATTGGGGGGTTAAGTTCCAATATGAGTTTAGGGGTACACTTAAATCACAGCACTCACATATGTATATATGCTTCTATCTATTTTTCTATCTAATACTTTCACAAATAACAAAGAATGATAAATGATATCATGTAGAAGAAAAAGTAACTTCCAGATTTTTAAATATAATTTTTTAGTTGCAAAACACATAACAAATGTAAATGTATTTTAGTATCCATTTGTATTTCTTCACTCAAAAAATGAAATGTAATATATTTAAAAATTTTAAACACATACATCACTAAGAAAATATTTGGTATATCATTATACAAAAACTGAGGATAGGAGTGGGGTTTGATGATAATTTGCTTTACACAAAAATACAATACACATCTACTAATGAGAAAAAAATTTTAATTATTGTTAACTCAAACAAAGTTTTCTGGACTGTATTGATTACATGATCCTTTAAAGGTCAGGCATTTTAGGAAAAGAGGTCATGCGTGTTATATTATACCTTTATATAAATTGTAAAATATGAGTTTAAATGATAAAGTTTAAAGTGAAATTTAAGATCTAAAATGAATGTATGTTGAGGGCTCAATAAATGGAAAACTAGATTTTCTATTTTTGCTCTAAGTTAAAAATTTATTTTAATTAATATTGGTGTCTACTTGTCCCAATGTTATTTAAAACTTTAGTAAGGCTAAGTGTTATCTGGAAAGTATTTAACATCCCAGAGATAGTGTTTGACTCAATAGGACTTGGGAATGTAGATTGTTACCACATATCACAGGTGACCCCTTGCAGTTGTCATCAGAATAAAGTTTGAAAAAACCTCTCTTAATTTTTCATAGAAATATAACATTTTTTTCTAGTCCATTTAATTTATATTATGGTTCTATTCTGACTCCTTTAAAGAAAGTGCAGAGATTACTATTAAACACTATCCATCTAAATTGACAATATTCATGAACATTTATTCTAAACTCATTACTGAAATTTTGAAGATGGTTAAGAAAGGAAGATTAGAATATGATGTATTTTATATTTATGAGATGTTTACTATTCCACAGAAAATACACAGTAAAAATTATTTAGGCAAAAAAAAGGTAAAAATAAAAAAGAATTTTTATAATTTTAATCATAAAATCAAATAGGAAGAAACCTCTTCTTCTATAAGCTCCCCCAAAGATTATCTCTACAGTCTTGTCTATTTACTCTTTCTAATTCACAGAATAATCCAGATGTTGGGTCTTAGAAATACTTAGATAATGCTTGATTGCATAACATGTTTGATAAGGCATAGGCACAATACTATTAACATATAATCAAGAGTAGGCATGTTGAAACATATCTAAAGTTTTGATTAAAGTATTGGAAAGGAAAGAAAAAAAAAAAAAAAAAAAAACCTAACCCCAGAGCCTATCTTGAACTTTCAAAGTGGAGGTGAGATCTTAGATATGTGTTTGTGTTTGTGTGCATGTGTGTGTGGTGGGTGGTGCTGGTGGTAGTAGTGGTGGTAGTTCTAGCAGTATAGGCAGTTTCGAACTGATAGTTTAAATCATTTAAATTCATAAGGAATATGTTACAGACATACAAAATATTATCATCTTTTTCTCAGTGTGATTTGCTTTATTAGACATCATTATTCATGGATCTCTCATTCTAGATAATTCTTATTATATTTAATTTATAAAATGTAAAAAATTTTTAAAGAATACAATAGTAGCTACCATTTAATAAATGTTTTACATGCAATCAACCCTTATAGATCTCTGGGATATAGAACACATTATCCCTAGCCTCTCATTTATATATGAAGAAATTGAGGCTTAAGCAGGGTAAGTCATTTTTCCCAGATCACACAGTCTTATAACCAGGTTCACATGGCTCCAGAGACTGAGCTTGTAACCACAAAGATATAAGACTGTATAACAAGCATTAGTGTGTTTGGAAGGAAAGCAATATTAGTGTGAGTAGATACCATTATGAGAAAAAATTATCTGAAACCTAGAATTGAAGCAAAATATATGTAGCACATTGTTAATAAAACTCACTGAAAAAGAAATTTGAAAATACAAGGAGATTTTATTTCAGTGAACACTTTGCAAAAGAGGGAGACGCAGCCCTCACAGCAAACAAAACTGCACTTGGCCAAAACAAAGAGAGGGGTTATTTTATATAGCCAAAGTCTCCTGGGTTCCCATTTTGGTTTATCTGTGCAAAAGAAGGGTTTGAGCTTTTTTAGTTCTGATTGGTTTTGTCCATTACACAAAAGAGAGATTGTGGCTTGCTGTGTTCTGGCCAGTTAACATTTGACAGGTTGCAGTGTGTTAAGTACTAGTGAAAGTAAAACTTTCTGAACAGGCAGGGGGAAGGTGGCCCGTAAAACCACTATTCTAGAGCAACGCCAGCCTTAGGCAGGGTATGTGTGTAACCTCTAGTCAGCACATGACTACTTGATTCCATTAAAAATTTAGACCCAGTTAGACACTCAGGATCTGTCTCAAGGAACTGGCTCTTTGAGGGTCACAACATCCTTTCAATAACACATGGGTAAAGGCTTGCCAGATTTTGATTAGGAGAAAGTAGTTCATCTCTCTGTTTATTATTGATTAAGAAGTCCCTGAAGGTACTTGTGAATTAATTTGTGAACAAATCTTATAATTTTTGCCCTTAGGAAATACAAATGATTTCTGTGAAGTAAAAGAAACAGCTCCAAAGATTTATAACCTGTTGGACATTGACAGATTATTTCTAACCCAACAAACTTATCCTAACAATTCTTCATTGAATCGCCCATAAATGTCTTAGGTTTCAGGTTCTCTTTGATTCAGTTATAAAATCATCCTGGTTCCAATATTAATTAATGAGTTAAATAAAATTATTAATAATTATTTATTTTATAGTTTTAGACAATCTTCTTAGAATCATACTTTTACACTGTCCTGATTAAATAGGATGTGTACTATAACAGTTTATTTATTCCTTTAATAAGTAATAATTGAGTACTTACTGGACATCAAGATGTACAGAGTCACAGAGGTGAGTAAGACAGAGGTGAAGGTACTTTCTTCACGGAGTTTACAAAAGCTATTAAGGAAAAGTGAAGGATAAAGGACGTTTTATACAATAGCACTGACTCAGGAAATTACACACCAATAATACTTACTTTCTTTAGAAAGCAGCTGCCATTGGTTGATTAACACGACTTCTATGCTTTTTAAATATATTGTCTCCTTTGATTTTCCAAATGTTTCTACAAGGTATGTACTACTATGGTCATCCTTAGACATAATAGAAAATTGAAACTTAGGAAATTATGTAACTACACAATTTTACAATTTTAGCCAATATGGTTTGAATGTTTTCTAATTTGATATTGGAAACTTGTATTGTTTCTTCCATAATTTATAGAATAGCACTGATCATTTATATATATATGTATGTAAATTTATTTCATTGTAGTTCTACTAATACCCCAAATAATACTCAATGTTCAAAGACATATTCTAAGCCATTAATATAAAAATTTTATATTACATTTAGCATGAAAAATTTAATATAGAAATTAGTAATCAGGGATGGCCAGTTAGCTCAGGTGCTTAGATCATGGTGCTGATAACACCAAAGTTAAGTGTTCATCCCTGTACTGGCCAGTTGCCAAAAAAAAAAAAGTAATCAAATACTGTTCAGTCTGTTATAAAATAAAATCCATTTATTTGAAAACAATTTGGGGAAAATTTCATTGATGTATTTTAAAAATGACCTGTATATTAAAATAAAAATTCATCTTTTTATTGTTAAGTTTTTGCAATAAAACTTTGAAAAAATAAATTAATTTATTTGGGTTTAAAATGCATTAATGACTTGTCTTCCTTTTTAAAAAAATTCTAGTAAGGATAGTTAAGTAAAATCAAATTTTCATATTTAAAATTTGAAAATATTTTTAAAGTATAATATTAGTAAAATAGAGCAAAGAAGGACAAAAATTTCAAAGAAGAAAAAAATAAAAACTTATTTGCAAACAGGTATGTAACTAGGAATGACGGCTTTACCGTGGCAGGAGAAAATACACAATTTAATAAAAAGGAGTTCAATATGGTTTGTAATACTGGCTTTGCTTTGGCAGTTATCAAACTTTTTTGAAAAAGTCACTTTATTTTTCTGATTTTCAACTTTTACAATAAAATTGTGTTTGTAACAATTCAAAGTCATTCAAATATAATCCTCCATGAATATCTTATATTTCTTCATGTCTAGACATTAATAAACAATTTGCTCAGATTTATTTCTATTTCTGCATAGTAATAAAGGCCTCTTTCTCCCCTACCCAGAAAAGATTTGCTCACAATCGTGGTAATATAAGTAATGTCTCTACCTGGTAGACAAGTTTGGCTGGACAAGTTTGCTAGCTGTCCGCTTATACAATCAGGTCTTCCATGTAGTGTTCTTCAGCTGTGGCACAGAAACATTGTTTACAAATATCCACCTGAGCCTAACACCACATCACTCCCATGGTACTTCAGGGAAGCACAACCAATGAAAACCTAAAATTCATGTTGCCTCCTGTGCCATGTGTAATACACTGGCTAAAGCCACTTCTTTTTTTATTTATTTTCTTTGCATTTTCTTTTTTTAAAAAATTTTATTGAAACATAATTGATTATATATATTTATGGGGCACAGAATTGACTATCAGTATTCATGAACAATATGTGATGATCAAATCAGGATTATTAGCATACTCAATATTACAAAATGCAATTATTTTTTGTGTCTATTGCCCAATTTCTCCATAACTCCCTCCCCTTCCACCTTTCCCACTTCTAGTAACCATGTTTCTGTTCTCTCCTTCTAAAAGTTCAATGTATTATTGTGATTATTATTTCTTCTTTTCTTTATTTTTTAGCACCCACTTATGAATGAGGACATGTGGTATTTCTCTTTCTGTGCTTGTCTTATTTCACTTAACATAAATTTCTGCAAGCACAGCCATGTTGCTGTGAAAGACAAAATTATTATTATTATTATTATTATTATTATTATTACTATTATTATTATTATTATTTATGGCAGACTAGTATCCCATTGTGTATATATACAACATTTTCCTTATCCAGTCATCTCTCAATGGACATTCAAGTTGGTTCCAACTCTTGGCTATTGTAAACAGAGCTGCAAAAAACATAGAACAGGTATTACTTCAAAATGATGATTTCCATTCTTTTGGGTATATACCAAGTAGCAGGTTACTAGATCACATGGTAGTTGTATTTGCAGTTGTTTGAGAAACCTTCATACTGTTTTCCATAATTGCTCTAATAATTTACAGTTCTACCAACAGTGTAGGAGAGTTCCCCTTTCTCCACATCATTGCCAGCATTTGTTATTCTCTATTTTCTTGATAATAGCCAGTCTAACTGGGGTAAAATGGCATCTCAGTGTGGTTTTGATTTTCATATCCCTGATGATTAGTGATGTTGAGAAAGTTTTCATGTACCTGTTGGTCAGTTGTATGTCTTCTTTGGAGAAATGTCTTTTTAGCTCTTTTGCTCATTTTTAAATTGGGTTATTTGTTTTTGTTTTTGTTTTTTTACTCATAAGTTATTTGAAATCCTAGTATATCCTAGTTATTAATCTTTTCTCATAAATAGTTTGCAAATATTTTTTTTCTCATTCTGTAGTTTGCCTTTTCACTCTGTTGATTGCTTTCTTTACCTAGGAATAAATTTAAGGAAGGAAGTGAAAGATCTCCACAATGAGAATGACAAAATACTGCTGAAAGAAATTAAAGGGGACTCAAAAAGATGGAAAGACATTACATGTTTATGGATTGGAAGAATTAACATTGTGAAAATGTCCATACTACCCAAAGCAATCTACAGATTCATTGTAATCCCCATCAAAATATCAATGACATTCTTCACAGAAATGGAAAAAACCCTAACATTCATGTGGAACAGTAAAAGATCCCAAATATCCAAAGCAATCCTGAGCAAACATAAAGCCAGAGGCATTACACTATCTGACTTCAATCTATACTACAAGGCTATAATAAACGAAACAGCATAGTACTGGCATAAAAACAGTCATATAAAATAATAGAAGAGAATAGAGAGCCCAGAAATCAACCCAAATATTTACAGCCAAATGACCTTCAACAAGGGCAGCAAGAACATACAATGGGGAACAGAGAGCCTCTTCAATAAACAGTGCTGAAAAACTGGGTATCTATATGTAGAAGAATAAACCTAGATCCCTACCTCTTGCCATATACCAAAATCAACTCAAAATGGATTAGAGACTGAAATAAAAGACCCAAAACTATAAAACTTCTAAAAGTAAACAGAGAGGAAATGCTTCAGAATGTAGGACTGGGCAAAGACTTTAAGAATGAGACCCCAAAAGCACAGGCAACAAAAGAAAAACTAAATAAATAAGATATCTAACTAAAGAGCTTCCACCCAGCTAAATCCATTTTCATTTTGCTGTCTCCTTCTTCAACAGTCAAATGTACGTAAATATGAAAAGCCTACTTAGTAGCTGTCATCACTTTGCTGCTTGGGAACTACTTGATCACTTGACAAGAAGTTTCTTATTAATCTTGCATTATGGTCATCAAGAAAGAAACATAACAAATGCAATGTGTGCAAGAACAAATGTGAATGATTTACGCAGCATATAAGTTGTATATCTTACACTAAATGTTTTCTAAAAAATGTTAAAACATAGATAATTCTTGAAAGACATGTGAAATAGGTTACAAATTAGGGTACTGAGAAGAAAATTCATGCTATATGTACAGATACTTGGAACTTCCTCTATTTGATCAAAGTTATCTAAAACAAAACAAGTGATCAAACAATAACAATGACAAATATCATCAAGAATAATTAAATATTGAAATATTTGCCCTTGAGACTGACAGTAAGCTGAGGATGTCTGCTCTCAACACTTCTACTCAAAATTTTTCTAGAAGTCTTAGCCAAAGTAATAAGGTAAGAATAATGAAAAAATAAAGTCTGCAGAGGTATAAAAAAAAGTTACATTATTCACACATGGTATGGTCATGTAAGTAGGAAAAGTAGAACCATCAAATAAACAACTAAAATAACTAATTAAGTTTAGTAATTTTGCTGATCAAAGAGAAAATACACAAAATTTACTTTAGACACATCATTTAAAATAGTCTCAAAAATATCATATTATCAAAGCATTTATAGAGAAAACTACAAAATACTATTGAAGAAAAAACTATATAAATGGTGCATACATCATTTTCATGAATTGAAGGTCAATATTGCAAAGACATCAATTATATCCAATTTGCTTTATTGATTCAATCCTATTTTGGGCAAAATTTCAGCATGTTTCTGGCAAATTGAGATTATCGTGTACATGGAAAGGCAACAGGTCAAGACTGTTCAGGAATAATGAAGAAAAAAATGAATCTGAAGCCCTTAAATCGTCATATATCTAGTCTAATCATAAAACTAAGTAACTTAGACAATGTTAATCTGCCATATGATAGAGAAGCCAACATCATGCCCCTTACCATTTTATGTAAGTTAATATATATATTATAAATATTAATAAATATATTAATAAATGTATATATTAATATATATTAATAAATATTTATACATTAATAAATATATATATATATTTAACATTTACTTGTACATTTTTGTGGGGTAGTGTGTGTTTTTTCAATGCAGGCATAAACTGCACAATGATTTACTTATGATAGATAGCATAGTTTTGTACCTATTTTTTGACCACTTCTCCTCCCCCTCACCCCTCTTGGTCCCTGTTTGCCATATATATATCTACTGTCTCCTTCTATTAAAACTATTTTTTTCTTTTTTTTAGATTCTACACTTGAATGGGATCATGTGGTATTTGTCTTTTTGTGCATTACTTACTTCACTTAAATTATGGTTTCCAGTTCCGTACATGTTGATGCAAATGATAGGATATCATTTCTTTTATTTATTTATTTTTAGTACTCCGTTGTGTATACATACCACAGTTTGTTTGTTTTTTTAATCCATTCATTCATTAATGTACATTTATATTGATTCTGTCTCCTGGCTATTGCAAATAGTACTGTGATAAACATGAGAGTGCAGATGTCTTTTTAATATATTTATTTCATTTATTTTAGGTATATACCCAGGACTGGAATAGCTGGGTCAAAAGGTAGATCTATTTTTAGTTCCCTGATGAACCTCCATACTGTTTTCCACAACAGCTATACAATTTATATTCCCACCAGTAATGTAGGAATGCTTCCTTTTCTCCACATCCTCACCAGCATTTGCTATTTTCTATCTTGTTGATAATAGCCATTTTAACTGGATTGAGATAATATCTCATTTTGTTTTTAATTTGCATTTCCCTGATGATTAGTGATTTTGAGCATTTTTTCAGTGCTTGTTGGCCATTTGTATGTCTTTTTTGAGAACTGTTTGTTTCGGTCCTTTGCTCACTTTTTAATTGGGTGATTTGTTTTCCTTGCTGCTGAGTTATTTGAGTTCCTTATCTATTCTGGATATTAGCCCCTTGTCTGATGTGTAGTTGGCAAACACTTTCTCCCGCTCTATAGGTTGTTTCTTTTCTTTGTTGATAGTTTATTTTGCTGTGCAGAAGCTTGTTGGCTTGATATAGTCCCATTTGTCTATTTTTTTCTTTAGTTGCCTGTGCCCTTGTAATCTTGTGCACTCCCATTTCTTGTAGCATTTCCCCTATGTTTCCTTCTAGTACTTTCACAGTTTCAGGTCTTAAATTTAGGCCTTTAATTCATTTTGACTTGATTTTTGTGTATGGTGAGAGATAGGGGTCCAGTTTTAATCTTCTGCTTGTGGATATACAGTTTTCTCAGCCCCATTTATTGAAGAGGCTTTTCTTTCCCAACTGTGTATTCTTGGCACCTTTCTTAAAAATCAGTTGGCTGTAAGTGTGTGGGTTTGTTTCTGGGCTCTCTATTATGTTCCATTGGACTATTTGTGTATTTTTATGCTAGCACCATGCTATTTTGGTTACTATAGCTTTATAGCATATTTTGAAGTTAGGAATTCTGATGGCTCAAACTTTATTCTTTTTGTTCAAGACTGCTTTGGCTATTTGGGGTCTTTTGTGGTTCCATACAAGTTTTAAGATCATTTTTTTCCATTTCTATGATGAATGTCGTTGGTATTTTGAAAGGGATTGTGGTTGAATGTGTAGATTGCTTTGGGAAATATGGACATTTTGATCATATTAATTCTTCAAACAATGAACATGCAATATCTTTCCACTTATTTTCATCCTCTTCAATATTTTTTCACCAAAGTTCTATACATACATACATACATACTTACCTTTTTTGGTTAAATTTACTTCCAGGTATTTCAGTTTTGGAGTAGCTATTGTCAATAGGATTACTTTCTTGATTTCTTCATTGGCTATTTTGTTATTGGCATATAGGAAAGCTAAATTTTTGTGTGTTCATTTATTAGTTCTAGTAATTTTTTGGTGGAGTCTTTAGGGTTTTTATGTATGTGATTATGTCATCTGCAAATAGGGATAGTTTGACTTCCTCTTTTCTGATTTGGATGCCTTTCATTGCTTTCTCTTGCCTTATTGTGCTGGCTAGAACTTCCAGTACTATGTTGAATAGGAGTGACAAATGTGGGAATCTTTGACTTGTTCCAGATTTTAGAGGAAAAGACTCCAATTTTGGTCCATTCAGTATAATATTAGCTGTAGGTTTGTTGTATGGCCAGTATTGTGTTTGTACCTAGTTTGTTGAGTGTTTTTATCATGAAGTATTGGGTTTTATCAAATGCTTTTTCTGCATTTATTAAAATGATCATATGGGTTTTTCCCCTTCATTCTGTTGATGTGATGTATCACATTTATAGATTTGCATATTTTGAATCAGACTTGCATCTCTGAAATAATTCCACTTGATCATGGTGAATAATTTTTTTAATGTGTTGTTGGATTCTCTTTGCTAGTTTTTTGTTGAGGATCTTCACACCTGTATTCATTAGGCATATTGCTCTATAGTTTACTTTTTTGTTGTATCTTTTTCCAGTTTTGTTATGAGATTAATGTTGGCCTCATAGAATGAGTTTGGAAGTATTCACGCCTCTTCAATTTTTTGGAAGAGTTTGAGAAGAATTGTATAATTTCTTTAAATATCTCATAGAATTCGGCAGGAAAGTCATCTAGTCCTAGGGTTTTCTTGATGGGAGACTTTTTTTACTGCTTTAGTCTCATTACTCATTATTGGTATTCTTAGGTTTTCTAGTTCTTCATGATTAACTTTGGTAAGGTGTACGGGTCCAGGAATTTATCCATTTTTTCTAGGTTTTCCAGTTTGTTCACGTATAGTGTTTTGTAGTAGTCTCTTATGGTCTTTTGTATTCCTGTGGTATCAGTTGTAATATCTCCTTTCTCATTTCTGATTTTATTTGTTTGAGTCTTCTCTCTTTTTTCTTCATTAATTTTATTTATCTTTTCTAAAAACCAAGGTCTTAGTTTCAACTATGGTTTTAATTTTTTTTAAAATCTTTAATTCATTTATTTCCACTCTGATAGTTGTTATTTCTTTCCTTCTACTGATTTGGGGTTTGGTTTGTTTTTATTTTTCTAGTTCCTTGAGGTATAATGATAGGTCGTTTATTTGAAGTTTTACCTCTTTTTTGATGTAGGCATTTATTTCTATAAACTTCCCTTTTAGAAATGCTTTTGCTGTATCCTGTAGGTTCTAATATGTTTTGTTTTCATTTTCATTTGTCTCCAGGAATTTCTTAATTTCCTTTTTGGTTTCTTCTTTGACCTATTTTTTGTTTAGGAGCATTTTATGTAAGTTTTAAAAACATATGTATACATAATTGAGGACAGTTATGGCTGTTGATATCAATATGTCAAAGGATGCATAAAATCGTGGATATAAAACCTCAGGGTCATCCAGGGCTAACATGCTTCACAACTCTAGGAACACATTTATTTAAGAGCATGGTAGTTCTTGAATTTTTTTTCCCACCTGGAGAACACTCCAGCACCCTCTAGGTTTTCTGTCTCACATAAGGAAGAAAAAGTCTAAGAAACATTTGTGAAGGTTATAACCCAAGGAAACAGGTCAACTAAAAGACTTAGATTTAATGAGAAGATTATAGAATGCTTCTCCTATAACAGTCAATTACAATTGAAAGAGCTGCAAGACATATTCTATTTCTGAAGGACGGTCCACAGAAAAGCCTAAAATAAAGTGTGAAGACAAAAACACAGACACTGGAAGACTTTGAAGCTTCTGATACCTTTAACTAAAACAAACATTAAACACAGACCAAATTCCATGTAGATTAACATGAATCCTCACACTGTAGGTAGATTCAACGCTGATTCTAATTACCCATCACATGTCTGACTTTCAACAGAACAATTTCAAAACCTGTCAAGAGGGAAAACAAACAAACAAACAAAGAATAAACCAAAAAAACTCTCAAAAGAAAAAAAAAATGAGAAAAAAATTCATATATGACACAGATGTTGTAATTAACAAACAAGATATTTAAAATAACTATGACTGTACATCAAGAGCTCAAATGGAAAAAGTAAATAACATGTAAAAAACAGGTGGGCAATGTAATCAGAAAGATGGAAGCTCTAAGAAAGAATCAAAATCCAATGCTATAAATCAAAAATACAGTAACAGAAATGACGAATGCACTTGATCAGCTCACCAGCTGATGTGACACAGCCAAAGAAAAATATGTCAGTAGAATCTTCCTAAACTATAATGTGAAGAGAAAAAAAGAACGGAAAGAGAGTATAATACGCAAGACTGTACAACAATTACAAATTGTCTAAATGTACATAAGTACATTTAGAATACCAGAAGCAAAAAAGGAAAGGAGCAAACAAGTATGTATTTGAGTAATAATAGCTGAGAATTTTCCACAATTAATTACAGACATCAAACCACAGATCCAGAAAGCTCAGAAAACACAGAGCAGGATTAATGTCAAAAACTGTCCATTAGGCATATCTTAATTTAGCTGCAGGAAAAATCTCTAAAGAAGCAAGAGAAAAAATAAAACACCTTACTTATAGAGGAATAAAATAAAATGTCATTGTTCTAGAAAATACTGTTGAAGGTGAAGCACTGTTCAAAGCACTGTGTATCTAAATTATTTGGAATATTCTTACTCCACGAACAACTGTGGGATTTCCTAAATTTAAATCTAAGTTGGACCCCCAGTAGCTAGTCTGGTACAATTCAGAAAATAAGCCCTTGTGAGAAATCTTACCTCCCTGTAGAAGTGTATGAACACTAGAGGACTTACCCAGCACTTAAAACTTTAGAAACAGCCTTTTTTTTTTTCTCTATAGGAAACTATTATGGTTTCTACTCCTGGTATTCCCACCGTCTGTGACGTGAATGAGCATTTAAAGATGAGTAATTCTTGTCTTCTGTACCAGCATTCAGCAGTGGGAGTGTTTTTATTTTCCCTGGATACTTATTGGTGAATACTTCAATCCCTTCCTCTTCCTCCAACATACAAGCATGGGTACTCGCGCGCGCACACACACACACACACACACACACACACACAAACACTCACACACACACACACAAACATGCACATGTGTACACACTGCTAACTTACAATAGGTCCTTCAACTGAACAGGTCTCTGCAGTCATGTAACCCCCCCCCCCCCCCCCCACACACACACACTCTCTCAAACCTCTCTCTTCATTTTGGAGTATTTCTGCACGCTACTCAGAGCATCAAAAGAAGTCCCCACCTCCTCTATATCTCTGATGAATTACTGTCAATGGGTCAAGACTATTAATAAAAGCTTGGATGAGGGTAACCTTTAGGGTGCCACTAACTTCTCTTTGATACTCTGAAACATAAAATCTATTAGTATAACCTTTAGACAAATGAGCCCCACACAGTACACAAAGCCCTGTCCATTTTACATATTTATTTATCCTCAGATTCTTCTCCAGCTCCCAAAACAAAGAAATTAATACAATAGAGGGTCCCATTTCATTTATCTTCCTCTGCCTGGCAGAGCATATGCACAGAGAATTTCAAAGCTGGTGAGATTGAAAGGATTATTGACTCCAAACTACTTATTTCACCATGAAGAAACGATGTCTCAAATAAGCTAAAGAACTTCTCAAGCTCCCACAACAAGGTAATTCCAAAAAGCTTCTTTGGGTGAAACACCTTTCTTTTAGCAATTCATTCATTTATGATTATAACGAATTGTTACATAAATTATTTTTAAAAACTTGCCAGTATTTTATGTAATTAAATAGTTAAATTTTTGAGGGAAGTCAAATCAGGGTAAAGATTTAATATGATGACAAGGTGTTCCAATATTTAAATGGATTGTTATTGGAAAAAAGACTATGCTATTGTGGCATGTCAAAATTCATTTTAAAGGTACATTAAGTTTATGAAAAACTAATAAAAAATAATTTTCAAAATTTTGGATAATCTCTTGCTTAATTTGTGTGTTTTACACACTTAGAAGTGGAGTCAAGTCTACATTTCAGTTCCATTTAATCTGTATAAAAGACATTAACATTTTGACAATTTAAATCATACCTGTCAACACTAGCAAGCCACGGTTATCATGTGTTCCCAATTATTGTCTTGAATAACATGTAGTTGTCATGTTTTAAAAAGGTGAGAATACTGATTATGATATAAGTAAACTAATGCTAAAAAGGGAGCAAAGAGTGAATAACTTAATTCTGTGGAAATTTTATATGGAATTTTTATAAATAGCAAATTTTTAGATAGAATGTTTTATACAGAGGTATTTGGCAATATCTTGAAAAGGGAATTTGACACTGAAATAGATGCAGTTAAAGGTTTAGCCCACTATTAAAGATTTCCTTATTCAACCTTGGTACTAAAAAATTTCTTTGTTTTATTAACAAATTATGTATAACTTTGACAGTCCATATTTTTGAGCTGGAAAAGTAGGTTTCATATTAACTAAGGTTCAACAACAACAGCAGCAAAGCTATAGAAAGAAAAAAATGACGACTAAATAATATTGAAGTACAAAGTATATGTTCAAATGAAGTTATGATCCATTTTAGTAATAAATTTGGAGATGATAAAAGACAACATTTCAGGTTAATTGTGAAAGTTATCAGGTTATTGCATGTAGAAATACTCCAGATTCTCTGCATATATGAAATGTTCATACATAATAATGATATTAATCAACTTATTATATGTTATGAATTACGTACTGCGTTAAATGTTTTAGATGCATTGTCTCCTAGGATACTATAATTTAGGTTTCTGTTTTGTGGGGGTTTTTTTAATGTGCAGATGAAACTGATTTAAAAAGTTAAAATACTGGCTATTTTCACAGAACTAAGAATTGGTAGAAATGCTTTGAAGCCCAGGTTGTCTGATTCCAAAACCCCACCTCTTAACTATTGTGCTATACTGCATATTCATATAATAGACACTTGATAAATTTACGTATTTCTTCCCTTCTTATAATCTAATAATTATACCTAATTATATAAATCTTAAAAGCACACTATCAACAAATATTTACTAAAGGATATATATGGAGAGAAACAGAGATGAATTTTACTCTGAAATTATTGGAATAAATCTCTTGAACAATGCTTCCCAAGAAAATAAAAGAAAATTTAATTTATTCCTGCATAAAAAAAGTCAAAATCTTATAGTGAAAAAGGAAGGAGGAAAAGAAGGAAGGAAGGAAAGAAAGAAAGAAGGAAGTGGGCAGAGAAGGAAAGAGGAAATACAAAAGAAAGAAAAGAGGGATTGTCAACAAATGCGAGATATAATCTCACAGGAATTAGGTAGAGCTTGATATCCAGATTAATAAATATTTCAGTAAACTCAATTTAGTGTTCAAAACTCAGTCTTCCTCTTCCAGAAAATTTCTTATAAAAGATCAGGCCCCATGATGCCATTCTTTTTTCTCATTAAAAATAAAGGGGGCATTTTGATAATTTTATACTGTTTGAAATATCCTCTACAGAATCCTGCAGTACACTCTAACAAAAGAGATTTTATAATCTACAGACAAAAACTAAATATGTAGAAAATGAAGGAGCTTTTTAGGGGAAGATAACTGGCAAAAAAAGAAAAAGAAAAAGAAAAAAGATCCACGTAGGGTGATTAGTGTTCCAAATTTTAAAAAAGAAAAACTAAAAGGTGCTCTGAATATATTTGTGAGATTATGAAACTGGTGTATTTGAAAAGATGTACTAATACTACTCTTGGTAATAATAATAATGTGTTAATAATAATAATATGAGAAATAAGCTAAAATAATTTCTTGTGCTCAAATGTTTTCATTTTGTTTTCCTAGTTCACGGTTGAATCCACTATAAAATTTACATAATGGTAAGATCAGGGTACATTTATTGGGGCTCACTTAAATTGTTCATAAATTCTAACTGTAATAGAATTAGATGTTAGTGGTTTTCTGTAAAAACAGGCCGTCATGATTAGATAAAGTCTTCTTACTTTATCTTTCTCTCTAGAAAGTATTTTTCTATTTTTATCAGTGCAATGTATGGTGAATAAAGACAGCAAAATATTAAACTCAGCAATAAATAACATACTAATGAAATAGAAATAACCTGAGCAGAGTGCCATGAAGGAGTTTGTAATAACTTTAGTGAATCAAATGCAATTAGTTCAAAGAACAATTAAACATATTGAGTACTGTATTTAGTTGCTCAGAAAAAAAATATAACGATTCAAGTTAATTGGAAATATCCAGCTAATAAAATTAATAGAAGAATTATAAAATTTTGCTTTAATGTCACTATTTTTACCTATTAGATTCTTTTTTTTTTCTTTCTATGAACAGTTATTTCATACTGAATATTGCCTTGGAGTTTGGAGACTGTTTTTGTATGGATCAACTCAGTTTGATATTTTTCTTCTCCATATTGGCTTCAGTGCAAGTAAATTTACCTTAAGGTAGAAATCTGCATGCTTAACCAACATAAAACCATTTAATTTAACCATTAGAACCTTTGTTAGAATTCAGAATACTTTATACAATAATTCATGCCAGAAGGTGGCACCAAAAGATTCAACTTCAAAATCCCTTTATTTAGTAAATGCATGAGATTATTCCATATTTGGATTTTTAAATGCAGGAAAATAGCGCTGCAAACGTGGTTTAAAATAATAAAGAAAATATGTAGATTTTAAGGTTTTGTAACACTGACAACGAATAGTCTTTTTTTGACTTCAAATATGGCACTGCAAAAATAATTCTAACAGTTTATGCTCATTCTTACACATTTATATGTATTTATGAGCTCCTTAAAAGTGGTTACTTGTAAATCGTCAAATGATATTCCACATGCCAAAGGAAAGTATCATATCTACCTCACAATGAAATTTTTCTGATAATATGTGGTTTGATTTTCCATCATGAAACTCAGGGCATTTTACTTAGCTTTATCACTTTAAAGATGGATCCAATGCCACATTAAGGGCAAAGAATTTTCAAGCTCCATTAGTACTATCAATAATATATCATTCCTTTTCATTTGTTTTTCTCTTGGGCAGTAGTTAAATCAATGATGAGAGCTCAAGTTCCAGTATCAGAATGCATGAGTTCGAATTCTTGTTCTGCCATTTAGTAGATGTGCGACCTTGGGCAACTTAAATAATTCTCTTGACACTTCTCTCTCTGTCACTCTGTCTCTTTTTCTCTCTATCTTGCTCTGTCCCTGTCTGTCTTTCTCATTCTATGAATATTATGTGTCAATAATATTATTTCAAAGAGAAGTTTTCCTTTCTGAAAGTCATATCTAAAGATCCTCAATCTTAGTTTTCTAAGTAATAAAATTCCTTGATTAGGAATTATAGAAGGAACATTATCTAATTAGCTTAGTACTGAAAACTACATTGATTTTAACTTTTCCCACTTGTTACTAAGAATTTTTTGAAAACGTTTATGTCTGAACATTCACTATTTTACAATGTAGACATCCAGAAAAACATATGAAGGTAATACAATTTAAGCAATAACAATGTTTATGAGATCAAAAACAATCCAGCTAATTTAGTCAGAGAAAGAGCTAATCTGGTAAAAGAAGTAGTGCTTAATAATGAGTTTTATATAAAAGAGTGATGTTGTTACTAAATTTTTATATGGCTGCTTTGGGGCATGAACATAAAAAATGGAAATTCCAATAAATTAGGCAAATATGCTGTAGGGAGATACAAACCTCTATTTTCTATGTAAAATTGTAGCTATTTTCAACCATAAAAAGAATAAGTATACCCCAGTATTAACTTAACCACTTTTTAAAGAGTCAAATTTTCTAACTGGTCAATCTCAAAAGGACAGAATTGCCTAATTTTGCTTCCATAGCAAGATATTAATAATAATAAAAAGTAGGTAAGAGACATGAGCTAAATACATTATTACAGCAAAGAACTGAAGAAGTATTTCTGTAGCAAGAACATCATGATTTATTACCCAGGCAAACTATCACCTCCTCAATATTACTCTCCATTCTAGAAACCTCTAAATTCAACACACCTTTATTATCATAGCATATAAAACCAAAGGTCATAGTTGATTATTACATCACTTATAAATCAAGTTTACAGTCTATTATTTTTATTGATTGTGAATATTCATGAGATACACTGCTGATTGTCACCCCTCGTGTCCAAGATGTGAAGGCCAGATTCATACTGGCAGCATGCCAATTACCACAAATTGCATTTGTACCCCCTGTCCATCAGCCAATTATCCCCAACTGCCCCCCCCACACACACACACTTTGTATCTCAAGGAATGTTCTCTCCCTCTGTAAGTCCAACGCACTACTGTGGTCTTTCTTTCCTCCCTTCTTTCTCTCTTAGCTCCCAAATATGAGTGAGTACATGCAGTATTTATCCCTCTGTGCTTTGCTTATTTCATTCAACATAAGTTTCTCCAGACTCATCCATGTTGTTGAAAATGGGAGTATTTCATTCTTTTTTATGG
Organism: Cynocephalus volans; assembly: GCF_027409185.1. NCBI lineage: Eukaryota > Metazoa > Chordata > Mammalia > Dermoptera > Cynocephalidae > Cynocephalus > Cynocephalus volans. The sequence goes on along the minus strand of NC_084468.1, from coordinate 101,112,414 downwards.
CAGAGTAGTATTCCATGGTGTATATATACCACAGTTTCCTTATCCAATCATCCATCGATGGACATTTAGGTTGGTTCCATGTCTTGGCTGTTGTAAACAGAGCTGAAATGAACATGGGAGAGCAGGTATCCCTTTGACATGATGATTTCCATTCCTCTGGGTATATAGCCAGAAGTGGGAATTCTGGATCAGAAGGAAGATCTATCCATAGTTGTTTGAGAAACCTCCATACTGTTTTCCATAGTGGCTGTGCTAATTTACAGTCCAACCAGCAGTGAAGGAGAGTTCCCCTCTCTCCACACCCTCCCCAGCATTTGTTATTCACCACTTTTTGATTATAGCCAGTCTAACTGGGGTGCGGTGGTATCTCAGTGTAGTTTCAATTTGCATTTCCCTGATGACTAGGGATGTTGAGCATTTTTTCATGTACCTGTTGGCCATTTGTATGTCTTCCTTTGAAAAATGTCTATTCAGCTCCTTTGCCCATTTTTTTTTTATTACTGTGTAGTTGTTTGAGTTCCTTGTATATTATGGATATTAATCTCTTGTCAGATGCATAGTTAGCAAAAATTTTCCTCTACTCTGTAGGTTGTCGTTTCATTCTGTTGATTGTTTCCTTTGCTGTGCAGAAGCTTTTTAGTTTGATATAGTCTCACTTGTTTATTTTTTCTTTTGCTGCTTATGCTTTTGGGCTCATGTTCATAAAGTCTGTGCCCAAACCTAGTTCCTGAAGTGTTTCATTTATATTTTCCCTTACTAATTTTACACTTTCAGGTCTTATACTTAAGTCTTTAAAACATTTAGAGTTGATTTTAGTATATGGTGAGAGGTGCATATCTAGGTTCATTCTTTTGCATGTGGATATCCAGTTTTTTCAGCACCACCTGTTGAAGAGGCAATCTTTTCTCCAATGTAGATTTTTGTTGCTTTTGTCCAATATCAGATGGCTGTAAGCCTGAGGGGTAATTTCTGTGTTCTTAATTCTGCTCCACTGGTCTGAGTGTCTATTTTTATGCCAGTACCATGCTGTTTTGGTTATAATAGCTTTGTAGTATAATTTGGAGTAAGGTAGTGTTATGCCTTCAGCTTTATCTTTTTGCTCAGGATTGCTTTGGCTATTCGGGGTCTTTTGTTGTCCCATATGAAATCTAAGATTGTTTTTTTTTTTTTTTTTTTTTCCATTTCTGTGAAGAATGTCACTGGTATTTTGATGGGGATTGCATTGAGTCTGTAGATCACTTTGGGTAGTATAGACATTTTCACAATGTTAATTCTTCCAATCCAAGAGCGTGGAATGTCTTTCCATCTTTTTGCGTCCTCCTTAATTTCTTTCAGAAGTGGTTTTTAGTTCTCATTGTAGAGATCTTTCACCTCCTTTGTTAAATTGATCCCTAGGTATTTTATTTTTGTGTGACGATTGTCAAAGGGCTTATTTTATTTATTTCTCTTTCTGTTAGTTCATTATTTGACTATATAAATGCCTGAGGTGAGCCAAGGAGACACATGCTGCACAACCAAACCATCCCCCCTCCTTGGACCTGGGGGAGGAGCCAGGACCCGTGGCCTGCCCCGCCAAGGTGAGCTGAGGAAACCTTTTGGGAACTCATTCTATTTGTTTTTATCTATAAGGCAATAGGATCTGAATAAGTTTTAGGCTAATCTTAAGAGATATGGAGATTCTCCTCAGATAGATATTCCAAGTTTAAACTGGCTTTTGAAAACGTCTTGAAAGTCACATTATTCTGTCATGTTTTCTGTTATGAATTACAAGAGAGTACATATGAATGTTTAGAATACACTTGAATATATACTTGTACTTTTTAGTATCCATTGTAGTTTAATAAAAATCACAAACCAAGCTTTCCTCTATTCCTTTAACAACATTTGCTAGCTTTAAAGTGAAATTTTTAGGAGGTTTATATCTAACAGCTGTCGTTTTAGTCTGCCATTCATGTACCTCAGTTTTAAGAAAGCTGCAGAAGGCTTTGAAGGTTTCTGTTGGAAGTTAAACTTCTTTACAGGGCACAACTTTTCTTGCTTCTTTGATAAACTTGCAATGTTTGCCTTTTGTTCTGGATTTCTGGGGTGTTGGTACGATGTTCATTTGATATACTTTTGTTTTGTTCTTAATTTAATCCAAACAAAATGCTAGTATATTATGTTAATAAAAATTTCAGTTTATAGAGTAATTCCTAGGTACAGATACATGTAATAAAGCATGTAATTGATGCCAATCTATATAAATGTTATATTAAATAAAAATGTATAACCCATTTAATGGATTAAAAAGTCTGAAACTCAGAGAATATAAATGATTTAATGTCATAAAGATAAGAAGAAATCAACAAAGAATTTATAAGCAGAACTTTCTGATATCTACACATATGTTCATCAATCATAATATTATAACACCTTAATATGGGAAACATTATCTTCTTTGCAAAAACAGATTCCTACTTATGAATCTGGATTATAAGACATAGCAGAATACCAGTTTAAATAGTTATAAATACTGCTTATACATGCTATATGCAAACTGAAAGGAGAAAAAAAAGAAAAAGTGCATTAAGATATTTAGTTAGATACTCTGATATAATAATCAATTGCATTAGTTATAAGTCAGACTCAAAGAGTTGCTTAACGATATAGATGCTTTTGTTCTTTTATTTGTCCTTTCACTATTTGTTAAAATAACTTCATTCCTCAGCTTCAAATGAGATCCCAATGACGATTATAAGAATAAATTCCTTCCTTATCAGTTGCCCTAAATACTGCAGTTTATTTGATGATTAAAGTTTTACCTGATTTTTGTATTTTACCAACTTTATCAATATATAATTTGGATAGGATAAACTAAATTCTTCTAAAATATTCAATTGTGAACACAGAACATTCTTATCCTCTCAAAAGCATCATCATGTTCTTTTGCTGTACATTCCTTCCCATACTATTGTAACTCAATTGTAAAAAGATAAGTAACCTGATTTGTAATATGGACAACATATTTGGACACCCTGCCAAGAAAAAACAGAAAAGAAAGATGATCAACATTAACATTATTATTCATCAGGAAAGTGCAAATTAAACATAAAATGAGGTACACCTTAGAATAGCTAAAATTAAAAGGAATAACACCAAATGATGTGGAATAAATAGAACACTTTTCATTTTATTGTTTAATCTATAAATTGCTTGCCACATTTCTGCTCAAATGATTCTACTTTTTGTCATTCTTGAATATTGTCAGACAGAAGAATAAGCATAAAATCAAAGATCATGTTCTAATGTTTGACTTTGGCTTTTTATTTGAGAAAGACATTATGTAAACACACAAGACACACCTAAAAACATATATGAATGTGTGTATATACATACATAGGTAGGTAGAAAAAGTAGATAGATGATATATAGATCAGTAGATTGATGATAGAATGAAAGATACCTTATTCTGAGGGTAAGAATATCAAGGCTAAAATATCTTCTAAATTTTTGACTTCTCTTGGGTTTCTAATTCATTTAATTATACCACAAGATTCTCTAAATAACATCAAACTATGGAAGTTCAATTTTTATATATTTCTTCAAATGTTCTTTCCCTGTCACCTTTACAAATTCTTCTTCTGCTCATCAAGTCTAAGAAATAGTCAAGGTGCTACTCTTGAGTCTCTTTTCTTCTCTCTTTTCATTATTTGCTAGGCAACTTCAGGCATTTTAATTCACCCAGTGGTTTTAAGTATCACATCTGTATCTCTCAGTCCTACCTCATTTATGAGTAGGACTCACAATTCAATTAAATTTAACAAAATCTGATGCAAAATCTGCTCCTATTTAAACTAAACAAAATATGATCTGCTAACAAGTATATCCTTAAAAAATATTTAAATTTCTTTGTTTCTACTTACAAAACATCAATATTTAAATTATTATTGTTATTGTCATTGTTGTTATTACTATGAACTTTAATGCAGAAAAGAAAATGAGTTATGTAGGTATAATATGTCCAAATGGAATCATTTGGGACTTTAAGAATTAATTCATTGAACTAATCTATTATTTTGTGTGCTTATTTTCACACACACAAAAAAAATGAAAATAAAAAAAATTCAGAGAGAGTTTCTGATTGCCTAGGATTTAGGTAATAAAATACCACATTTAATTTTCAATATTTGGTATTCGAATGTTAATGTCAATGTTTCTATCTTCCCTTTTATTATTTCTTTTTATTATTCCATTCCTTCCACTTAAAAGTTTAGCACTTTGGTTGTAATTGACTACCTATTAATCTTTTCCTCAAATGGACATGATTTGTCTCTTTTTATTTCACATCCTGATATGGGTTGAATTGTGTTCCCCAAATTTTCAGGTGTTAGAAACTTGGTCCCCACCGTGACAGTGTTAAAAGCATGGGGAGTCTTATTATAGTAATTGAAAGGTGGGGCCTTGAAGAGGTGATTAGTGTGTGAGGACTGCACCCTCATAAATGGATTGATACGCTCATGAAATGATGGGAGGAGTTCTGAGGACTGTGGAAGGAGAGCACGCGAGGAGGGTAGACTCTCTCTCTGCTCAAGCCAGAGGCTGTGTGATACTCTACAGTGCTGTGTAGAGTCAGACCAAGAACAAGGCCCTCACCAAATGTGCTGCCTGGACTTTGGACTTCCTAGCTTCTGAAACTGTAAGCAATAAATATTGTTTCTCTACAGATTATCCAGATTCAGGTATTTCTCTTTCAAGCAACAGAAATGGGCTAATACACATACTATTACTGACTTCTGATATACCTTTGTCAAAATCTACCTATCAAAATTTGACAATAAATTGAGGGCCAAAATGGAATTTATTCTTTGTCCTATTAAAAATGCTAAAGATATTTTTTATTAAACATTCTAAATTTTAAACAACCTAAATTTTAGTTAATAGATATTTGATATACTTTTAATAAATATGCATAGTGTATTAGTCCACTTCTGTCGCTTATAACAAAATACACAGAGCTGGGCAATTTATAAGAAAATGAAATTATTGCCTACAGTTTCTGAGGCTGGGTAGTCCAAAGTCCAGGGAACACATTTGTTGAAGGCTTTGGTGGTGACAACAGTGACGACAAAGAATCACATTGTGAAAATGGCAGAGCAGAGAGAGACAGACAGACTCTCTTCTCTCCTTTTAGAGCCCTCAGAACCATGCCCCTGAGCACTATTTTTAATCCATTCACTATGGCCTGATACCACAATCCAATCACCTCTCCAAGGCTCCAACCTTCCATCACCACAACAGGATTTTCTACCCTCCTAAGAGTCACAGTAGGGGTGAAGTTTCTAATACATAAAACTTGGCGGAAACAATTCAAACTTCAGTGAGTTTGGGGGGCATAATTCAATCCAGTAGACATAGATGGCATGCAAACACTATTTTAAATAAAGAACATGCTCAGCTTTTCCTCTGAATAGTGCCTGCCATTTTAAAACAGCTTTATTATGATACATTTCATATACTATATAATTCACTTTTAAAAAACATTTTTTGTAACATGGATATAGTTGTATTGTCACATAGTTGATTGTACCTATCTGTGTAGTACAGAGTTGAATATCATTACCTATGTGCAAGATATGATGCTTAAATCAGGACAATTAGTATATTCAACATCATACAATGTAATCGTTTTTTTGTGGCCCTTTTAACAATTCCTCCCTTACCAGTATGCAATGCACTGGTTTTTAAAATATTTACACTTACATGCAACCATCATCATTGTTAATTTTAAAGTGTAATCTCCTTAAAAAGAATCCCTATATTCTTTAGTTATGAATCCTAAATTCCACCATCACCATTCCATCTATAATCAGCTACTTATCTACTTTCTGTTTCTGTATATTTCCCTATTCTGAAATTTAATATGAAAGAAATAATAAAATATGTGGTCTTTTGTGACTAGCTTCTTTCACTAGGATGTTTTCAAGGCTCATCCAGGCTGTAGCATATATCAATATCTTCATTCTTTTTTGTTGCCTAATAATATTCCATTGTGTATATATGTGTGTATATAAATGTTTTGTTTATCTATTCATACATTAATGGACATTTGGGTTGTTTCTACTTTTGGGATATTACAAACAATGCTGTTATGAATATTCAGATGCAAGTTTGAAAAACAAGACCTTCTTTCATTCTATCATGGCCTTTACTAGGCTATTGCACTCACACAACAAGAGTATTGAGATTAACTTTTCAATATTTCCATTCTGATCTACTGCCCTGGTCCTTGAAAAGGAATTTTATATCTCCTTTGACATATAAATTGATATGTACATTCATAACTATACCATAATACCTACAGTATATCTACTTAGATACCTATAAATAATTCATAATTTAGGTCTCTAATTTTAAAATTTACATAAAATGGTGAGGGGCTTAGTTTTGGTTTTTCTGTGTGATGGCTGACACAACATGTCTGTTACTCTAGTTTTATGAAATGATAAATGATAATGTGAGGTTTTAAATTCTTTTTTTTTCTGAACTTTTTTATATAGTCTTGACCCTTTACCTTTTTTTATATACAATCACCTCAATTTACCAAAAAGGTGCTGAGATTTTGACCAAGATGGAATTGAATCAGTAAAGCAATTTGGATATAATTAACATCTTTGCAATATTATTGACCTCTGTTCTGTTTGAATGCCCCCCAGAAACTCATTGAAGTTTGATCTTTATTCTAACAGTGTTAAGAGGGTGGGAAATCAGACTATGGTATTTGAAAGGTGGGGCCTTTGGAGGTGATTGGAGAGTGAGGACTGTCCTCATGAATGGATTAATCCAATGGTTTAATGAGTTAGCAGGAAGTAGACTGGAGACTTTACAAGGGCAGGAAAGCATGTGGAAATGTGCTCTTGCTCAGCCCTTGCCACGTAAGCTCCTGCATCACCTCCATACTCTGTAGAGAGTCTCCACAAAGAAGATGGGCTTCATCAGATGTGCCTGCTGGACTTTGGACTTCCCAGCCTCCAAAACTGGAAGAAATAAATTTCATTTCTTTACGCATTCCCAGTTTCAGCTATTCTGTTATAAGCAACAGAAAACAGACTAATGAAACCTCCATCTATGAAAATGGTATGTGCTCCAATTATATAGCTTTTCTTCAATTGTGATTTGTATAGTTCTCTGTAAAGAACTTGAATATGTGATATTTTGAGCCTATATTAAACACACATAAGTCAACAGTTTTATCCATGACATTGCCATAGGCAATTTTAAATCTTATCAATATTTAGAAGCTCTGGCCAATACACTCCTCCTCCAAATATCTAGAAGGCCAGAGATCCTAGATATTTATACTATTTCAAAATTGCCTACCAGAATGTATTTAGTCACTGCAACTTGCTATAGTTACTTTTTTTGAAAATTATTTTTTAAATGTTTTCCCATCAAAAACTTTTATTCATCTCTGAAAATTTGGGTGTTTTTGTTTTTGTTTTTCCTTTTCCTCATGTCTCATATCATCCTAAGTGTCTACAATTACACAAAGGGTAGAAAATAATCATATGAAGAATGTACTCTAAATGGAATACCAAAGGCATATCAAGTAAAGGAAGACACTCAGCATCTAAATGGTGATTCAGAGTGACTACTACTGCATGCTCTGTATTTAACAATTAATTATGAGCACGCTGTTTTATGCCTTTTCCTTGCCTTACTTTGTTATTGAACTCCTATAATCAACTTTTTATTAGCATGATATTCTCAAATAAATTTGTACACTTTTTCAGGCATCATTTTAAAGGTTGAAAAAAATTTATAAATCCTAAGTGAAAAAAAATTCTATATAATTTTCTGAACTATTAACTGTAGCACAATATATTTACCAAATTATACTTAATATAAAGAAAGGTGCTTGGCTGGAAGTGGGAGAGTAGTTATTTTCCTATTTTTCCTTCAAAACATTGGGCCTTTAAATAATAAGACTTTTTTTTTTCCCCTGTAATGGCTTATGCTACACTACTGACTTATGCAACAAGAGTATCCAGTTTCACTGCCCAATATTTTAATTCTGATCTATTGCTCTGGTTCTTGACAGAAAATGAATTCAGCATTTTATACATCTTTTTTTGATCTACTGATTTGCTAAGAATTTTGATAGAATACCAATTGTGAGCTAAAAGTACAGCCTCATAAATTTCTTAATAAATCATTCCATATTTCAGACTCCCACTGACTATTAAACTAGTTGAAATTCCTTTACATGTCCCTTATCTTGGAGTATTCTCAGGACAGTTTCTGGCACACAGTTATTGCCCTATATGTGCAATTATTATTCCTAGCATTAATGATGGTGATGATGATGATAATCATTATTATTACTCCCTTCTATAGGGTCTATGAGTTATATCACAGGGATGAAGTAACAAAGACTCAGGGTAACTTGCTTCAAATTATGCAGTTAATAAGCCACAAAACAAGGATTCCACACCAGGCTCTGTGACTGTATAGCATGTGACTATTGCTACAAATACTCTGACCACACTATTTTCTAATGTGTGCCTGAAAGATAAAGAAATTAAACCAATTTTTCTATCTTTGATTTTCATGAAAGGAAATGAGGTCCAGAGGGATGAGTAAAACAATTCATCAGAAAACGTTATGTCTAAATATCTATTGTGCACTCAGCATTTCCAGGACTTGTGAAGGATGCAAAAGAAGAAACTACATACACATAGATATACACATGCACACATACATACACAAACATATATATGTGTGTATGAATACTAACTTACATGTTAAATAGCAAGAAAAATAAGGTATATGAAATAATTTAAAAGAATAATTAAATTATGGCTTAAAAACGTCTTCAGCAAAGGGAAATAATTGGTCTTGACTGACTGCAAAAGGCTTTATAGAAGAGAAAGACACTTGTTGGTCAATGAAAAACAGAAGCTATAAAAATAATGAATAAAACCTTGGGAATGCCATTGGTAAAAATGTACCTATCTGAAGTTTGCTTTAGGTGCCTGAGAAATATCAGAAAATATCATTACTGAAGAATAGTAATCTATAATTATATTATATTATGAAGGCCAGGAGAGAGGATTGGATTTAGTAAATTAAATAATAGGGTAAAATTGTGTATGTAAGAGAAAAATAAGAAAGCAACGATTTATAAATATTATGTCATATATTATTATTATTATTTATTATTATTATTTTTGGCTAAAATTTTAAGCAGGTAACCCCGGACTTGTTCTGTGTCACCGCTTCAATGTTGCTAATAGGTGCCAGGGTCCTTTCGTCCGTCTTCTCTCATCTTTAGTACTTCAAGTTATCTTTTGCTCAGCAAGGTCAAAACTAGAGTACCAGCCACTAATTCCTAATCATACCCAGGAAGCACAAAAGAAAGGGAAGGTAAAAGAATCTTCCACCTAAGTAAGCACTCTTCCTCAAAGACCCAATTAATGACTTTGCAATATATGTTTGACTACTTGTATTTGCAAAGAGAAGCCAAGAAACTTTTTTAATAACCAAAAATATATTCCTGCCTCTACCAGTACTGTTGCTAAAGAGAAATGAAAGAATGGATTTTTAAATAGATAAATAGCTCTCTCTGCCACATTTCCCACAGAAAGAAAGCTCCAAATGCCCATGGATAAAATTTACTTGAAAACTTTGGAAAGCATGATTCCGATTCATTAATATATTTTTCAAATTATTTTAAAACTTATTCATATTAATTTTTAAAATATTTCTTAATTGCAAAAAAGTTGAGATTTTAATAATACATAATTTATCATTCTGTATATGCCATAATAAGAAATGTTCATTTCATTCAAATCAGAATAATAGGCTCTTAAATAATGAGCATGACAAATTTGAAATGACCTTTTATAAAATGATATTATGTAATCAATAGTAATTTTAAGAAAATAATTACATTTATGCCACTTACAAAGAAATGTTAAATTTAGCCTTTAATATTTGGGTATAGTAGGTTGTTACCAACTAAATAACATAAAAAGAATGTATATTCTTCTAAAATAGAGTATAATTATTTAAATTGCTATAATGGTATCTATTTTCTTATTTTTATGTTCCATATCTAAGGTTGATGAACTAGACCAAAGATACATATATAATTAAATTGCAAGTGTTTGGCACAAGTATGCTACTTTTGATGTGTTCTAACTCTATTAGAACTTTCTCAATACAAACACAAACTTTCCTTCTAAAACATTAGAAAATGCAAGTCAGTATTTCCGACATGTCTAATGCTTCCAGTAGAGGGAATACTCATAAAGATGGCATCGGCAACCATGGCTGGCCATCTCACTTCTCTGACCAACCCATAGCCGACATCTAACACCCTGTTTTGTTGCCAGTGATCACAATCACCCTCATCACTGTGAGAAAACAAGGGATGTGAAATGTTCGGGAAAGCAGAAGTTGATAAAGAGAGAGATGATTGTTGAGAGAAGAATAGTAGTCAAGTAAAAGGGGGAAAAAAAGGGGAAGAAGAAAAAAGGGACAGGAAAATTGAAAAGTTTTCAGTGAAATAATTTTGTCTTCATTTCAGCTCTCATTAATCAGTTAAAATACTTTAAGGTTTTATGATATTCTTAAGATGAATTGAACTTGGGAGTGAACCACAACTTAACTTCCTTTGTTGGAAAAGAAAATCCAAGCAAGAAAACAAGGTCAGGATTTTTTTTTTTTTTTTTTAATTATCAGAATAATACTACAACCATTTCAAAAGTCAATTACCTGGTGAGACCACAGCTAACTAGCAGAGAATTAAACAATGCAGCCGTAATGCTGTCATTAGTAGTTTGCTGATTACTTAAAAAGGCAGTGGGACAAAAGAAGCAACTAAATAGATAGGAGGCTGAATATTTATTCACTTGACTCAATCCTTCTCTAAGGTGTGTTTGTGAAGTCAACATCAATTCCCAATGACATGTACAGAGCAGCTGCTTGAAGGCATTGACCGGTTTCTGCACCTGCTGAGTTAATCTCAAAATGTCCATTTTACTGCCCCTTTGCTATAGCAACGAAGTATCCTACTGTCTTGATAACTGGTTAGTCATACACCCAAATCTACAGCTTTACCTCTTTTTTTCTCTCTCTCTCACTCTTTCTCATCTTTTAGTCATGGCTATTGTCATTTGCTTTCAACTTTTAGCAGATAATTTCAAGTATATTCTCATTTCTGCTTTTTTTCAACAACAATGCTATGTGCAAAAGTCTGCTGCTGAAAAATAAGATACTTACAGAAAATTAAACCAAAAAGTTCACAGAGAACCTCTCCTTGTAAAAGCCCTTAAATTTCTCATACTTTTGCCCTGCCTTTCTTTGGTCTTCATTCTGAATGAATTTTTCCTTCATGGTTTTTGATCATGCATTCAATTGTAATTCTCCTTCAGTGAAAACCTTTTCAGCGATGTCACAGATTGCTCATATGAGTAATAGAGAAAGAACACACAGAAATATTTCAATAGATTTTCAGTGCAATAAGAAAAGCTAATATATAAAAAAACAAAAAAGACCAAAAATATTTTTTAAGGAAATCACAATTTTGAGTGGTGTTTTCCTCTTAAATTTTATCAGCGAATAGAGGCACAGGAATTTATACTAATTTAGAGCTATTTGCTATTTCATGTGGTAGTTATGTATATAAATGCTGACCACATTCAGATATTCAATTTGTATTTCTTTTTTTTAAATTATTATTTATTATAAGCATATTATTATGACAAATCATGATTTTTCTTTATTCCCTTTACCCAGCCTATCCCTCCCCCAATGCCCTCCCCACTGCCTTCCCGCCTTCCCCCATCTCCAGTATCCTTAGGCTTGTTTTCCCCTTCGGAAAGTTCAATGTATTGTTTCAGTCTTCTCTCTCTCTCTCTCTCTCTCTCTCTCTCTCTCTCTCTCTCTCTCTCTCTCTCTCTCTCTCTCTCAGCTCTCCCAGTTGTAAGTGAGAACATATGGTATTTATATGTCCTTGTCTGGCTTATTTCACTTAATATTATTTTCTCCAGACTCATCTATGTTGCGGCAAATGGCAGAATTTCATTTTTTTTTTATGGCTGACTTGTATTCCACTAGAAAAATACCACATTTTTCTTATCTAGTAGTACATCGATGGATACTTAGATTGGCTCAATATATATATACAAAGGAATGGAAATCATCACGTTGAAGAGATATTCAATTTTTATTAGCAGATTCAGATATTCTATAATATTCCATTAGGAGTTCTATGATTAATTTTCTTTAGACTTTAGTCTACTCTATTTGACAAAGCAGTCATCTTTTGCCTTTTTTTTTTTTTTTCCCCTAGGATATTTAGGTTCATTTTTTGGCTGGGGAAAGAATAATTACATCAGTGTTTACAATTATTAAGATATAATCATGTTAAAATAAAGTTAAGATGTATTCTGTCACTCAGTGTATCTGGCTTTATAGGAGAATGACTGTTAAAAAAATGATAGAGAAATAGCTTGTGTTCACTATAGCTTCTTGTTCTGAATGAAACTCTTTGAGTTTCTATATTAACTTAGCAGGTGGTGAAGACTGTCCCCAGAAGCCACCAGAATCCCAAACAGGACATCACCAGCAGGGGATCCACCTGAATGTGTCCCTTCAGGGCAGTCACCCAGTCAGGGGTCAGATAGCAAGCAGAGCTTCAATGACACAACCACAATATGAATGTTTAAGATTTTTTAATTACTTACAGATCATTGTCTGGTCTGGGCTACCAGAGAGGAGCAGATAGCTGTTCTCCCTTCAGCGCCTCTTGTAGCAGCAGCGACCACGTACATGTAGAAGCATGTGGAAGAGCATCTCTCCTATTTATGGGTCATCTGGGGTGGGGTGCCATAATTTCTCAGGGTTACTATCTATTGGGTACTTCGAACAACTCTAGAGCAAGGGCAGTTAAGCAGTGTGAAGCTGGGTTAAAACAGGGCTCTGCAGAGGGACCTTTTTGTCTGCTTTAGTCTGCCTTGGTCAGGCCTAGGCAGCAATCAATAATGGTTTTGCTATTACTCCTAGGACACTTACATACATGGCTTTTAGAAGATGCAGTTCCTCTCACAGAAAATAAACAATTCAAGCAAAATAACCTAAGACATTTTAGGTAATGCCTGTTCTCACTTATTTGGACCACTACATTGATATCCCATCTGTGATTTTAAATGAAATTACTTCTTCTATGAGAAGCATATGGAGAAACTTCTACCCAGAGAAAGCAAAAGGAACTATTGCTTCTGAGAATTTTGAAGTTATACCTTATTTTGAGGGCATAAAAAGAACACTTTAGTTAAATAAGACTATATTAATTTATATTGCTTAGTAATTGGAAGATAGGTATAAGTCTATCATAACTCTGAATTATTGGATATCTAAACAAATATATAAACATTTATTAAATACAGAAATTAGACTGAAGACAGTACAATGCTTGTATTTAAATGTTCTTTCTTCAACAGAGCACAGTTCAAAGCACCCATTAATTTGGTAAGACTAAGCATTTCTATGCATGGATGTAATCCCTGCCTTCATTCAGTGCTCTCACCTACATGTATACTGTGAGAGTGTTCTCAACCTTGACTGAAGATTAGAACCACCTGGGAAGTGCTTAAAGATTCTGATGCCAATTAAATCTCTATCTTTGGGGGTGTTACTCATGGAACTCATGGAAGTATTTGTAAAGCTTTCCAGGTAGCTATAATGTTCAGCCAGAGTAAAGAAGCACTGAACTATAATATATCCTGAATGTGTCATAACCAAGGTCTTTCTGTTCTATCTCTATTCAGTATGAGCAAATTCATATGTGAAGTACATAATCAGAGAATGCTAAAGTGAGAGGAATAGGGTAAAATGCATGAACTTTTTCTTCTTATGATGCATAAATCCACCTCCTCTCTGAAGATGTCGCAGATTGCCCAACTTTCAATCCTTTTTTTCACTTGTCTGAAATCCTAAAGAATTTTATTTTCAACAAATATTAAATAAATTTTATGGGAGCTTACTGTGTAGCAGGTACTGTGTTATTTCTATACCCTAATGTATGTCCCATATCCTACATCTCCAATAAGCTTATGGTTGCTTTTAAGGCACAGATTAGCATTATTCCTCTCTCTAAGGCAGCATAGTGTCCTGGACAGTATAGACTTTGCTGTGGAACAGGATGGAGTCAGACATATATGAGTCAGTATCCCAGTTTTGCTACTGTGTGGTCTCGCATAAATTAGTTTCTATGAAAGTTTTCTTTGATATGAAATACAGGGGATAAATGACCTCACTGGAAAACTGTGAGGATTGAATGAGATACCAAATGTGAAGTGCTTACCATAGATGGTGTGAAAATCATGCTTTTGTACATTAATCCATTTATTTAACAAAAATTTGAGTGCCTACTCTCCAACTGTCACTCTTTTAGATGTTAATACCATAGAGGTGAACCAAGACATATTACATCTGAGCCATCATAGTGCTCGTATTAGTCAGGATTCTCCAGATATGAGATAGAACCAATAGATGATAGGTAGGTAGGTAGGTAGGTAGGTAGACAGACAGACAGACAGACAGACAGACAGACAGACAGACAGACAGACAGACAGATAGATAGATAGATAGATAGATAGATAGATAGATAGATAGATAGAGTGAGTGAGTGAGTGAGTGAGTGAGTGAGTGAGTGAGTGAGTGAGTGAGTGAGAGAAAATTTATTAAGAGAATTGGCTCATGCAATTATGGAGGCTGATAAGTTTTATGACAGGCCATCTGCAAGCTGGAGATCAGAAATGTCAATAGCATGGCTCGGTCCAAGTCCAAAAGCCACAGAACTGAGGAAGCCTATGGTGTAACTCTCTGTCAAAGGCTGGAGACCTGAAAATCCAGGCAGCTGCTGGTATAAGTACCAGAGTCCAAAGGCTGGCAAATCTGGAGTTCTGATGTGCAAGAGCAGGAGAAGAGGTATGTACCAGCTCCAGAAGAGTGAATTTGCTTTTCCTCTGCCTTTGTGTTATATCTGGGCCCTCAGAAGATTGGATGGTTCCTGCCCACATTGAGAGCAGGACTTCCTTACTCGGCTCACTGATTCAAATGCCATTGTCTTTTGGAAACACCCTCA
Source organism: Cynocephalus volans (assembly GCF_027409185.1). Taxonomy (NCBI): domain Eukaryota; kingdom Metazoa; phylum Chordata; class Mammalia; order Dermoptera; family Cynocephalidae; genus Cynocephalus; species Cynocephalus volans. Next base: position 101,097,284 of record NC_084468.1, on the reverse strand, counting down.
TAGACATATCCAGAAATAATGCTTTACCAGCTATCTAGGTATCCTTTAAGCCAGTCAAGTTGACCCTTAAAATTAACCACCACAGTTCTTAATTCTCATGAGGGACACCAATAATAATAAAACAAACAACTATGTATATTTTATGAAGAAATTAAGGCAGGGTAAAGTGATTATGATAGTGGATATTATATTAGGTAGGTTAGTTAGTGAAGAACTTTTTGAAAAAAAGACATTTGAACAAATGAAGTGAAGGATGGGGTTGACACACGTATGTTGGACAAAGCTGTTGATGGAAGAAGGGAAAGATGGCACTAAATCCCAACCATTTGAATAAAACCCATATTTTTAAGGAACAACAAGGGGTCCACCATGGCTTAGATGCATTGAGTTGGGAACAGAGTGGTAAGAAATAAAATTGGAAAAATGACTGGGGGCAGATTATGTGAAATTATAATAAATGAGTGTGATGGACAGAGTACTGGTCCCCAGCAGTCCAAATTCCAACCCCCAGAATTTGTAATATATTATTCTATAGAGTATGGGAGAATTAAGATTTCACATCAAATTAAGATTGTTGATCAGATGACCTTAAAACAAGAAGACTATCCTGAAATACATAATTAGTCCCAATGTCTTTTAGCACATTTAAATACATACTACATGGAGGAGGCAAAAATGTCAGTGTCAATGTGCTGCAGCATGACAAAGATTTGACTAACCATTGCTGTTTGGAAGGATGGAAAAAGGTAATGAGCCAAGAAATGTGGACAGTGGGACAAGTAAAGGATACTAATTCTCCTATCCAGCTTCCACAAGAAACATAGCCCTACTGACATCTTGATTTTAGCCCAGCAAAACCCATTTTAAATTTCTGACTTCCAGAACTTAACATAAAAAATTTTTGTTGTTTTAAGTCATTAAGTGTATAATAATTTGTTACAGAAACAATAGAAAATGAGTATAGTATGATAAAGATGCCTTTGGTGAGCCCAGAAAAGAGGATGACTTTATATGATTGATGTTTAAAGAAAGTCAGTACATTAACAACACAGCAAGCTCTCAATAAACAATACTGATGAAGACGATGACAACGGTGATATCAATGATAATGATGCAAACTGATGATGTTGACGATTAAAAAATGAGAGAAAAAACAAAACCTAAGAAGCCTCTAATGTACACCACAAATGAGCATATTAAGTACAACTATTTAATATTTCCTCTAAAAATTTTTAGAGTTGTAGTGAGTCAATTGCAGAGAGACAAACAGAAATTTTGCCATAGGCTACATATATAGATTTTGGATTTTATCTCAATTTATATTTTTTTAAATATGTAATTTTATGTTATGTTTAGTCAAGTTACAAAATTAATTTCTACTATCTTCCTTATAAATATATTATGACTATATAACATATAGAAAAACCCTAGCAAAGCCTGCACATATAAACCTGGAATATTAGTCCACTTCTATTTCTTATAACAAAATACCTGAAATTGGTTAATTTATAAAGAAATGAAATTTATTTCTTACAGTTTCAGAGGCTGGGAAGTCCAAAATTCAGGGAACACATCCTGTGAGGGCTTTTCTTCTGGTCACAATTGCCTACAGCAACACGGGGTGTCACATGGCAAGAATGGCTGAGCAAGAGAGAGCTAACCTGTTCGTTTCCTGTCCCTTTAAAGACATCAGAACCACATCCACTGCACCATGAATGGATCGATCCATTCACAAGGGCACAGTCCTCACAATCAATCACCTCTTAAGGGCCCCAACTTTCAAATAGCATAATTCGATTTCCCACCTTCTTAGCACTGTTACAATGGTGATCAAGTGTCCAATACATGAAATTTTGGAGGATACATTTAACCCATAGCACCCTGTCAATGTATAATTACTGAAGATAGAGTCCATTAGGGTAAGAACTTTTCTTTGTTTACTGCTGTGTCTCTATTATAAACAGCAGCAAATTGTACATAAAGTTCTTAATAAAGAGATGTTGATAGAATGAACAAATGTCTATGTCTTTTCTAATCTTTTCTTCTTCAGCATTGCCTAAATGATGCAAATCCTAGAGTGAGTCAACTCACCAAAATGTATGACAAATTAAGTTGGGTTTACATTCTATGTGGGTAATAACAGAGGCTGAGGAAAATATAGATTAAATTTCAGGCCCAAAGTTCAGACATCATTAAGAAGGAAATTAGTTGTGTTTCAGACATTAATTCATTTTAGGCATACTTTCCAAAAATAAAAATAAAAAAGACTCAGACTTAATATTAAGTGTATTAATATACTGCTAATTTCATCTCTAATCTCATAATAAATAAAGATATTGTAAAGCAAACACTTTATTATTTTTTCTTGAAGAATCACAGAGAAAAAATTATAAGATATTTAAGTATGCAAAATACAGTTGATATTGTTAGTGAATCTTTAGATGTATAATTGCTCCTTTGTCTTCAATGTTTCCGATATCCATATTCATAACCTAGGTGCAGTCCAAGCCAAAACCACCAAATATTTAGAAACATTTTTCGAATATGACATTTTGAATATTTAAAAAAAATTGTCAACAATGATACCATATTGAAAATTAAAAACAGAAAAACTATTTAAGTTGAATAAGTAAGTCTAATTCTGAATTGTAGTTGAATTTAAATGCCTAATTTTAATAATTTTAGTTACTTAGATTTATAGTTCTCTTGAGGTCACTTATTATTGGCAATATTTATTTATTATTCATCTATTAATGAAATAAAAAATGAAACCAATATGAAATTACATGTGATTTAAATTAATTGAAACTGAAAGAAACTATAACTTGTTTGTGTATCAAGTAAAACAGGCAAAACTGTCTCAGCTTCTACGTGTGTTGGTGTATCTATTACTGAATAGTTTTATTCTGCTAAGCTCAATTCAGAATTTTAAAAATCATTAAAATAATATCAAATTCAAAACACAAATAGTATATTAATTTGAAAATCTTACTGAAGTAACATATAGAAAGCTAAAACTCTTTCAAAATTGAGAATATAAACTATCAAATGTTATTGAATCTGCTTTTCATGTACACATTAATGTATAACAAATAATTATATCACATAGAAGTGGCAGAATATAAGGTGATGATAATATATATCCTATAAAAAGCCCTTTTTAAGATGATAATATAAAAGTGTGTGGAATATACTATAAAGCACATGTACTTCACAGGGCCTGGTTTTCCAAAGCCTTGCAGTTTCAAGTATTGACCTTGCAGAGGACTGGAAATTTTCCTCAGGCTATAAAGTCTCTGGTGTAAGATAAAGATTTGTGGCACAGCAAGGTTGCTGGCTCAAGGACAGACGTGTTACTGATTGATATGTGTAGATACTGGAAAATTGCTAGGGGGAGAAGGAATGTTTGCTAAGATCAAGCTTTTGTTGATAGCCTTACTGGAACGTCATCTGGCTTGTTTCACTGAAAGTTCCCAGCCTATACTGTTAAACTATAACCCTACCTATGTTCTCTTCCTGTAACTTCCTGGTCTGGAAAATAAATGCAGGAAGAGAACCCTAATTCAGGGTTAATTTCCTGAGGAAGAGTTGCCTCTTGCTGAAGGGAACATTCCCAGGGAAGTTAACCACTTTGAGGTTTCTCACTGCTCAGAAGAGATGGGCACTGAGTAATCCTTTGCGTCTCCGTCACCCAGGGGAAGTGGGGTGACAAATCCGTGGGGGGCAAAGCAACACAAAGCAACAGAATTGGGAGTTGTTCATGAGAACACTTAGACATTATACTTCTAATGATATTCATCACAAATATGGAATCAAAACTAAGATACTCATATAACTCATGCAGGAATGTTAAGAAGCAGTTTTTATAAACTTAGTATATTTGTCTGATCAAACTGCCATAACAAAAATACCACAGACTGCATGGCTTAAACAACAGAAATCTATTTTCCCATAAGTTCTGAATGCTAGAAAGTTCAAGATCAAGGTTCCAGCAGAGTTCATTTTGGGGTAAGGGCTCTTTTCTTGGTTTGTAAATTGTCTTTTCGCTATGTTCTTTTATGGCTTCTCTTCAGTATGTGCATGTGGAGAGAGAGAGAATGGGAGTTCTCTGGTTTCTCTTCGATAAGGACAGTAATACCATTGGACCAAGGTCCCACTCCCATGACCTCGCTTAACTTTAATTATCTCCTTATAGACCCTTTCTCCAAATGCCATCACATTGGAGATTAAGGCTTCAACATATGAATTTCAGGCGGACACAAATCAGCCTATGGCATTTTTCACACTGGTGCTCCAAAATTTATGTTCTTCTTGCAAGCAAAATACATCCAGTCCACTCCACTGGCCTCAAAACTTTTAATTTATTCCAGCATCAACCCTAAAGTCTAAAGCCTTATCTACATATCTAAATCAGATTTGGGTGAGACTTATGGTACGATTCAACCCAGGGCAAAATTTCTATCCAGCTGCGAACGTGAAACACTGGACAAGTAACGTGCTTCCAAAATACAAAGCTGGAACAGGCAGAGGATATATATTTACACTACAATGGAGAGAAATAGGAATAAAGAAAAGGAGTGGTGGTTCCAAGCAAAATTAAAACCAGCAAGGCAAATTCCCTTAGATCATAAGTCTCAAAATTAATCAACTCTATTTTGATGCTTTGGCTTCTGGACCCACTGGGGGTGGAGAGGCTACTCCCACTGGGGATGTGGAGTCCGAGAATATAGGTGTACACTGTCCTCAGTTTTATCAGGGTCTTCCCACTAACCCTCATTCAAACTTTCAGAATCCCATTTCTTACCAATGGATGCCTTCATTTTAACAGGAAGCACTCTACAAAACTGGGAGTTCAACTTGCATTGAAATTCAGCCTGTGACAGGATGTGATTCCTGGTTGAATTTTCAGCAATCTTAGCCCTATGACTACAGAAAATAAGAATATTCTTCAGGGCACACATAGAAGCTTTTAGATCATTTATGCAACAATCATGCTGGGAATTTAAATCTCTGAACTCACTCTTTTCTTTCCCCACTTTTTCCAAAGACATTATGAACAACCAGCTGATCTCAGTATAATTTTTAGTTTGCCAAAAATGTTTAAAAGAGTAATATACAGTCTCCCAGATTCTTGCTTCGGACAAGCAATTGATTATGAATACCCAATGGTGATATTTAGCATATGCATATTGCCAGATCATGTAATGGACTATCTTTACTATTACAAATAGAGTCATTAGCATCTTTAAATCTAATCAGATTAGAGAGCCAACTTCAGCAAACCTGGAACCAATTCAGTAAAGTCATTTATAAAAGTATATTTCTCTAGAACCACTCTTGGTACCAAAATCTCTATTAGTCTGGTGAGACTGCTATAACAAAATACCACAGACTACATGGCTTAAACAGCAGAGATTTATTTTCTGACAATTCTGGAGGCTACAAAGGCCAAGATTATGGTTCTGACAAGATTTGATTTCTTGCAGACAGCTTCCCTCTTGCTAGGTTCTTACATAGTCTTCCCTCGGTGCATGGGCATGGACAGAGAAATAGAGAGAGAAAGACAGAGGAAGGAAAAGAGGAGAGTGTCTCTCTGATGTCTTTTTTTTTTTTTTTTTTGGAATAACATTACATTTGATCAGTGTCCCACCCTTCTAACTTCACTTAACCTTAATTACCTATCTTTAGGCCCTAGCTCTAAAAACAGTCAAGATGGTTAAGCCTTTGTCATATGAACTGGGGGGTAGGTACACAATTCGGTCCATAGCATTTGGGAACATGATTTAATGATGGCAACTAACCATTATACAGCACTGTATGCCACACACTTTTCTAAGCAATTTGCAGATATTATCATCAAATCTTCCACTCTGTGGGACAAATATAATCACTGTCATCAGCATCATCATCATCATCATTATCTCCATTCAGAAATCAGAAAAATATGATCAAAAGAGGCTTAGTAACACATCCAAGTTTATGCAGCCTGTACATGATGGAATTTGGCATTTATGAACTCTGTCAGAAACTTGATCTTGGACTTGAAACTTGATTCTGTTGATTAGGTATATTAATATCAAAAGGTTTTTTTTTTTGAGAAAATATTTTAAAAACTCAAAATCTTCTAGGACTCATTAAAAGTCTTTTGATTTTTCTACTACAATTTAATCATCCTTGCTATTCAACTAATTATCTGTTGTCTTTAAAAAAGGCAAATTGTAATCCTGCCTTTATTTTTTGGCCTTAAAATTATAAATTTTCTTTATTTGCTTATTGTGGGCACCTGAATGTTAAAACACATGCATTTAAAGCTTCTAATGGGTTATTGAACTGTTTCAGGCATGAAGAATTCATGAATTTAGCTACAATTATTAATAAATACACATAATATATATTTTCCTTTTTATGACTTTAAAATCTTATATTTGGAAAGAATTTTAGAGTTACAGACCAGTTACAAACATAGCACAGAATTCCTGTATATCCCTTATCCAGCTTCCTTCAATGTTAACATATTAACCATTTTACATTTTACAAAATTAAGAAGTTAATATTTTTTCAATACCATTAACTAAACCACAGGCTTTATTTCTATTACACTAGCTTTTTTATTAATGTCCTCTTTATGTTCTAGGATGCTGCTATGATTTGAATGTGTACTACAAAAAACATGTGTTGAAAACTTAATTCCCAATGCAACAGTGTTGTAAGATGGGGCCTATTGATAGGGATTCAGGTCATCAGGGATTCACCTTCATAAATGGATTAATACAATTACAAAAAGGTTTAATGCTGTAAATTTATTCTGTTGCTCTTTCTTGCTCTCTCTCATCCTCTCAACTTCCACCATAAGACGGTATAGAAAAAAGGCTCTCACCAAATGACAACCCCCACAGTCTTGGACTTCCCAGCTTCCAGAACTATGAGAAATAAATTTTTGTTCATTTCAAATTACCCAGTATGTGGTAATATGTTATAGCAACCAAAAAACAAACTATGAAAGATATAATTCAAGATACAATGTTGCATTCAGTCATCATATCTCCTTAGTTTGCACGAATCTGTGACAGTTTCTCAGCATTTCCTGTCTTTCATGACCTTGACACATTTACAGAGTGCTAATTTTTAAGTATTTTGTAAACTTTTCCTCAAATTTGGTTTGAAATATTCCAGAAGAGATGTATTCTTGCCATTGCATCATAACAGAGGGTGTACAAGTGGTCTTCAAAAAGTTCATGAAAATATTTAAATTATTTCTTGATTATGTTTTTCCATAAACTATCTGAAGTACTCTCATAAAAAAATATGATTTATTACTGTTGATGTTAAACTTGATCTCTTATTTAAAGTTGTGTCCTCCAGTTTTCTTTACTGCAAAATTATTGTTTTTCACTTTCTGAATTTAATTCATTAGAAGGAAGTCACCAAGTCTACCCACACTCAAGGGGAGAGTAGCTAAGCTACACCTCCTGTAGAAAAAAAGTACCAAATATCTGTAAGCATATATTAACACCATCACAGTTATTGATAAATATTACAGGAAAGATACTTTGAGGCCATGAAAATATCCAGTTGCCCAAAAAATATCCAGTTTCTTTGGGATTGTTTACATAGATAAAGTGTTCAATGAAGAAAGAGAGTTTTATATCTCTCTCTTCAAGTGGGCATTTTATTTCTTTTTCTTGCTTTACCAAAATTGCTAGAATTTCCAGCAAAATGTTAAATTGAAGTGATGAAAGAGAACATCTCTTTCTTCTTCATTTTAGGGTTAAAGCTTCCAGTCTCTCACCATTCATTTTGATGTCATTATAAGTTTTCTTGTAGATATCTTTTATAAGGTTACAGAATTTACCATCTACTCCTAATTTGCTAACAGTTTTTATCATAAAATCTTAATTTTTGTTGAAAATTATTTTTGCATTAACTGACATGCCATATGAGTTTCTTATTTAACCTTTTAATGTAATGATTAGCTTTGCATTTCTTGGATGAACCCCATTTGGTCATAATATACTATCCTCTTAACATATTTCTGGATTCAAACTGATAATATTTTTTTGAGAACTTTTGCTTTTATATTCATGAATGATGTTGGTCTCTAAGTTTTGGGGGTTTTTTCTTTGTATTTTGCTAAATTGATATTAGAGTAATTCAAATCTCATAAAATAAACTTGAAAGTGTTCACTTTTCTATTTCCTGGAAAAAAATGTGTAAGTCAGTGTTATATTGTCCTCAAATGTCTAGTAAAATGTGCTAGTGTATATGTCTGTCCCTGAAAAATTGGAGGCTTTTAAGTATCAATTTATTTATAGATATAGAACTATTTAGATTACCTATTTTTTTCCTGAGAGTTAGTTTGTGTTTTTCAAAGAATTCATCTATTTCAACTAAGTTGTTGAACTTATGGTCACAGATTTGTTTGCAATATCAGCTTTCATGTTTTTAAAGTCTCTTAGATCAATAGTAATGGCGCCTTCTGATGCAATGGTGCAGGAACTCCATTAACAAGGCATTGCTTTTCATGATGATTATAGACAAAAGACAAGAACATGTCCTGTGACCTGGGATCCAGGCAGATGTCCTGGGCAGCCCTCCCCCTGCCTGAACAGAAGGAAAGGCCAAGTTCCACAACCAGGGACCTAGACAGAAACCTCAGAGAGCATTCTGTTGCCTGAAGAGAAGGCAAGAGCATGCCATAAACAACACTACTTAGGCACCGATTTCCCACCACGGCCACCACCACAGCTGCTGCCATCACAAGGATGGCTCACTGCCACAGTAACATTCATGACCACCCTGTAGGCAGGCCACCACACACTTCACTGCATTGACACAGAGAGAGTCACCAGCAGAGCCTGCAAAAAAAAAGGAAGTCTTTCTCCTCAAACCTCACTGCCAAGAAATAGAAGAAACAACTGCTTTATGAGATAACCAGACATCAATGTAAAGACACTGGACAAGCAACTAAACAACAAGCAAATATGACACCATCAAAGAAATATAGTAACTCTCAACTACCAGACCCCATAGAGCAGAAAACCCTTGAAATGACTGAAAATTAATTCCAAGCAATGATCTTAAGACAACTCAAAGAGATAAGAGAAGACTCAATTAGGGAACACAACGGAATGAGAAAAAATGTCAAGGACATGAAGGAGGAAATTTCCAAGGTAATGAATACCTTTAAAAAGAATGTAGCAGAACTCATTGAACTGAAGGATTCACTCAATAAAATAATAAAAAAACACAATTGAGAGCTTAAGCAGCAGGTTAGATCAACCAGAAGAAAAAATTTCAGATCTAGAAGATGGTCTTTTTGAAATAATCCAGGCAGACAAAAAAAGGAAAAAAGAATTTTAAAAAACGAAGAATATCTATGAGAGTTAGCAGACAACCATAAGTGTACAAACATCTTAATCAGGGGTGTTCCAAAAGGGGAGGAGAAAGAAAAAGGCATTGAAAACCTATTCAGTGAAATAATAATGGAAATCTTTCCAAGTATAGGTAGAGACATGAAACTTCAGACCAGGAACCTCAGAGATCCCCAAACATATTCAATCCAAAAAGATCCCCTCCAAGACACATTATAGTCACACTGGAAAAGCCCAAAGACAAAGAGAAAATTCTAAAAGCAGCAAGAGAAAAGCATAGAATCACCATAAAGGGGTCCCCATCAGACTAACAGCAGACTTCTCAAATGAAACTTTACAGGCCAGAAGAAAATGGAATGATATATTCAAAATACTAAAAGAAAAATGTTGTCAGCCAAGAATACCATACCCAGCAAGGCTATGCTTCTTAAATGAGGGAGAAAAAGTGTATTTTTCAAACAAACAAAAACTGCGGGACTTTACCACCACAAGACCAGCCCTGCAAGAAATTTTTAAGGGAGTCCTGCATCTGGAATCCAAAAAACAATAATCACTGTCATGAATACACAAGGAAGAACAAAACCCACTGTTAAAACAAATATGCAAATGAGAAAGAAAAAGAAACTAAATCTTACCACCTCAAAAAACTAACAAATGTTGAAGACAAATAATTGCAGGGGAAGGAAGGAACAAAAGACATTTAAAACATCTTAACAAAAAGTGACAAAATGCCAGAATTAAGCAAATGCCTGTCAATAACCCTAAATATAAACAAATTAAACTCTGCATTCAAAATAAACAGACTGACTGATTGAATTAAAAATCTAGACACCAGAATATGTTGTTTTCAAGAGACTTCCCTCACCTGTAAAGACAGACACAGACTGAAAGTGAAGGGATGGAAAAAGATATACAACATAAATGGAAACCAAAACCAAGCAGGAGTAGCTCTTTTTATATCATATAAAATAGACTTTAAAACAGAAAACATAAAAAGAGAGAAAGAAGGCCACTGTATAATGATAAAGGGATCTATCCAGCAAGAAGACATAACAATCATAAATATATATTCACTCAACACAGGAGCACCCACAAATATAAAGCAAAAACTACTAGGCCTAAAGAAAAATGTAGACCCTCTAACACAATAATAGTGGGTAACCTGAATGCCCCTCTCTCAATATTAGACAGATAATATAAAGAACAAATCAACTGAGAAACAGAGTTTAAACTACACTTAAGACCAATTGGACCTGGCAGATATCTACAGAACTTTTCATCCAACAACTGAAGAGCATACATTCTTCTCATCAGCACTTGGAACATCTTCCAGGATAGACCACATGTCAGGTCACAAATGAAGTCTCAGAAAATTTTTAAAAATTCAAATCATTTCAAGTATCTTTTAGATCACAATGGAATAAAACTGGGAAAAAATAAAAAGCAAAACTTTGGAAAAAATACAAATATATGAGTATTAAACAACAGGCTCCTGAATGACCTATGGGTTCAAGAAGAAATTAAACAGGAAACCCCAAAATTTTCTGAAACTAATGAATACAAAGCCACACCAAACAAAAAACTGTAGGATACTGTAAAAGCAGTACTCAGAGGAAAGTTTATTGCAATAAAATTTTACATCAAAAGAATAGAAAGACTTCAAATAAATGCCTTAACACCACACGAAAAAGAACAAAAAAACTGTCCTATCCTAAAAGTAGTAGATGCAAAGAAAGAAATAATATCAGAGCACAACTAAATAAAATAGAGACCCAAAGAATGAGACAAAACGTTAATTAAACAAAAACTTGTTTTTTTAAGGAGACAAATAAAATAGGAAAAGAAATAATAAGATTTAAAAAAGGAAAACACCCAGATAACAAAATCAGAAATGAAAAAGGAGACATTACATTACAACCCATACCAGAGAAATACAAAGATTTATTAGAGATTTGTATAGACAACTATATGCCAACAAATATAAAAACCTGGAGGAAAAGGATAAATTTCTGGACACATACAAATTACCAAGACTGAACCACAAAGAAATACAAAAAGCGAATAGACCACCAACAAGAAATGAGATTGGAGCAATAGCCAGCAGTCCCTCAACAAAGAAAATACCAGCACCAGATGGCTTTACTGCTGAATTCTACCAAAACTTTAAAGAGGAATTTATACAAACTCTTTTCAAACTCTTCAAAAAACTTTAAACTGAAGCACTCTCCCGAACTCATTCTATGAGGCTAGCATCACCCTGATACCAAAACCAGGCAACAATATGACAAAACAAACAAACAAACAAAAAAACTATAGACCAACACTCTGATGAATATAGATGCAAAAATCCTCAACAAAATATTAGTAACCAGAGTACAGCAACACATCAAAAAAATCATACACCATGATTAAATGGAGTTCATCCCAGAGACACAAGGATGGTTTAACATATACAAGTCAATAAATGTGATACACCACATCAACGAAATAAAAGACAAAAACCATATGAATATCTCAGTAGAAGCTTAAAAAGGATTCAGCAAAATTCAACATCTGTTCATGTTAAAGGCTCTCAAAATATTAGACATAGAAGGACAGTACCTCCACACAATAAATGACATATATGAGAAACCAATGGCTAATATCATTCTGAATGGGGAAAAGTTGAAAGCTTTTCCCTTAAGAACAGGAACAAAAGAAAGATGCCTGCTATCACCACTCTTATTCAACATAGAATTGGAAGCAGTAGCCAGAGCAATCAGGGGAGAAAAAGAAATAAAGGACATCCAGATTGCAAAAGATGAAGTCAAACTGTCCCTGTTTGCAGATGACATGATCCTATGCATAGAAAAAACTAGACTTTACCAAAAAACTCTTAGAGCTAATAAGCAAATTTGGCAATATTACAATATACAAAATCAACACGCAAAAATCAGTAGCATTATCAACCTAGCAGAAAAAGAAATCAAGAAAGCAAGTACATTGACAATAGTTACCAAAAAATAAAATACCTAGGAATCATATAACCAGGGAGGTGAAATATCTCTCCAATGAGAACTACAAAATACTACTGAAAGATATTAAACAGGACACAAAAAGTTGGAAAGACACTCCATGCTCTCAATTGGAAGAACGAATATTGTGAAAATGTCCATACTATCCAAAGTGGTCTACATATTCAATTCAATCCCCACAAAATACCAATGGCATTCTTCACAGAAATAGAAAAAGCAATCCTAATATTCATGTGGAACAACAAAAGACCCCAAATAGCCAAAGCAATCCTAAGCAGAATAAATAAATAAATAAAGCCTGAGACCTAACACTTTATGCAAATTATACTACAAATCTGTAGACCAAAACAGCATGGTACTTGCATAAGAACAGACACTTGGACCAATGAAACATAATAGAGAACCCAGAAATCAACCTACATACTTAACAGCCAACTAGTCTTTGACAACGGGAAAAGAAACATATATTTGGGAAAGACTTCCTCTTCAATAAACAGTGCTAGGAAAATAGGACATCCATATGCTGAAGAATGTACCTTTTGCCATAACCAAAAATGTACCTACCTGTACCTTTTGCCATATACCAAAATAAACTCAAAATGGAAAAGACTAAGTATAAGACCTGAATGTGTAAAACTACTAAGAAAAAATACAGGGGGAACACTTCCTGAAGTGAGACTGGGCAAAGATTTTATGAATGAGACCCCAAAATCACAAGCAACAAAATAAAACATAAACAAATGGATTACATCAAACTAAAAACCTTTTGCACAATAAAGGAAACAATCACCAGAGTGGAAAGACAACCTACAGAATGAGATAAAATATTTGCAAAGTACACATCTGACAAGACATTAATATCCAGAATAAGCAAGGAACACAATTTCACAGTTTAAACAAAAAAAAACAAAAAAACCCAAAACAAATAATTTAATTAAAAAATGGGAAAAGGAGCTGAATAGACATTTTTAAAAGGAAGACATACAAGTGGCCAACGGGTACAGAAAAAAATTCTCAACATCACTAAACCATCAGGGAAATGCACATCAAACCACATTGAGATATCATTTTACCCCAGTGAGACTGGCCATTATTGAAAATACTGAGAATAACAAATGCTGGTGAGGATGTGGAGAAAGTGGAAGTGTTTGATACTGTTGGTGGGAACGTAAAATAGTACAGCCATTATGGAAAACAGCATGGAGGTTTCTCAAACAACTACACGCAGAACTACCATATGATTCAGCAATCCCACTTCTAGGTACATACCTAAAGGAAAAGAAATCATCATGTCGAAGGGATAACTGCTTTCCCATGTTCACCACAGTTCTGTTTACAATAGCTAAGATATGGAATCACCTTAAATGTCCATTGATGAATGACTGGATAAGGAAATTGTGGTATATATATATATTCAATGGAATACTACTCAGCAATAAAAAAGAATGAAATTATGCTACTTGCAGCAACATGAATGAGCCTGGAGAAAATTAGGTTAAGTGAAATAAGTCAGGCACTTATTTCAAAAATATCATATATCCTCACTCATAAGTGGGTGCTAAGAAAGAAGGAAAGAAAGAAGGCAGGCAGGCAGGAAGGCAGGAAGGAAGGAAGGGAGGGAAGAAAGGAAAGAAGGAAAGGCCACAATCATACATTGAGCTTTCAGAAGGAGAGAACAGACCTATGGCTATTAGAGAAAGGAAAGGGGAAGGGGGAGTGGTGTAAGGGAGAAATTGGGTATGGGATAAAAAGAATAATTAGGATTTGCAATAATTAACATGCTAATAATATTAATTTGATCATCACATTTTGTACAAAATAATGATAGTTGACAGTGAAGCCATTATGCTTCCCTCTCTCTCTCCTCTCTCTCTCTCTCTCTCTCTCTATATATATATATATATATATATACCCCTTATTTAATTCATGATATTTGTAATTTTATATTAATTTTTCCTAATCGTCATCTTAGCTTGAGGTTTATCAATTTTATTGATTTTTTTCAAAGAATGAGCTTTTGGTTTCATTCATTTTTCTTTTTCTGTTTTCAATGTTATTGCTTCCTTCTCTAATATTTATCATTTCCTTCCCTCTTCTTGGTTTGTTATTTAATTTTTTTGTTCTACTTTTTAGGTGGAAACTTGAGTTAATGGCTTTAGATCTTTTCCAATATAAGCATTTGTTATACATTTCCCTGTAAGCACTACTTTTGCTGCAAACCACATATTTTGATATATTGTATTTCCTTTTTTACTTAGTTCAAAATATTTTTAAAATTTTCCTGAAACCTTTACTTTTGGCTTATGAGTTCTTTAGAAATGTGTTGTTTAAATTTCTAAATATTTGAGAGATTTTTCTGGTATCTTTTTATTATTCATTTCTTGTGTAATTTTGTGATTGTTTAAAAACATTTCATAACATTTTAAGTATTTTAATTTGTTAGGGTATGGTCTAAGGCTCATAACTATTCTGCTGGGTAAAGTATATGATAACATCTATTAAATCAAGCTAGATAAAAAGATTTCAGGTCATCCATATCATACCTGATTTTCTCCCTACTTATTCTATTAACTAACAAGTGAGGAGAGTTGAAGTCTCCAACTCTAGTTGTGGAACTACCTCTTTTTTCTTTCAAATATACACGTTTTTGCCTCATGTATTTCTTGTTAGATAAAGATGCATTTAGTTCTCTTCTTGGAGCACTGACCCTTTCTTGTGTGTTGTTCCTATTTACTCCTTATTCTATTCCATATTCTTGACTTGGTCTGAGATAGACATAGCTTTTGCAGCTTTCTATTGCTTAATGTTTACATGAAATATTTTTTCTAAACCTTTTAATTTTCACCTTTGTGTCAAAAAATATAGTTGGTTCCTGCTTGTGTATCCAATACAACATTTGTATATTTAGACTATTACATTTAAATTACTTACTAGCTGTTTTCCATTTGATCCATTTTTTTTGTTTCTTTTTTCACCTGTTTTTCTGCCTTTCATCAATCTACTTGAATATTTGTGATTCTGTTTATTTCTTCTATTAATTTACCATGTTTATATCTTTTTCTTAATTTTTTGTGGTTACCCCACAGTTTACAATATATATTTTTAAAATAATCTGTGTATTTCATCAATATTATGATACTTTCTGTGTAGTGGAAAAACTTTAAAACTGTATTTCCTACCTTCCATCTCGTATGACATTGTTCTTATATATTTCACTGTTTTACTCATATGTGTTATGAACACACACTACATTGTTACTTTCATTGCTTTAAGCTTTTATCTTTTAAAGAAATTAAAAATAATAAAAAAGATTTATAACCTTCATTTATGTCATATGTGTTTCTTTGTGTAGATTCATCTTTCAAATTATTGTACTCTTCTGACTGAAGAAGTACTTTTAAAATATATTCTTTTAAAAATATATTGCTTTAAAAATTCTTATAAAGTAGATCTTTAGGAAACCTGCTTTTGAGGAATATTTTCTCTGGGCAGGGAAATCTAAATTGACAGTCTTATTTCTATTTCAGCATGTTAAAGGTATCACACTTGTCTACTTTTTATACAGTTTTTGACAAGAAATCTATTGTAGCTGTTATCCTTATTCCTTTTTTGGTAATATGCATTTTTCTCTGGCTGCCTTCAAGGTTTCTTTTTTGTCTTTTTTTTTTTTAATAATTTGAATAACATGCTTTGGTTTGTCTTTTTTTTTTTTTTTTGGATTTTTCCTGTTTGATGTTCTCTGAATGCGTTGAGTCTGTAAATTAATGCCTGCCACTAAAAACTTGTCAGACTTGTCAGACATTATTTCTTCAGTTTTATTCCCCCATTCTTTATCTTCTACTTCTGGGATTTCAATTCTTTGTATGCTAGCACTCTTGATATGTGCACATTTATTGGGTGCTCTGTGTCTACGGCCCCACAATGCCTTTTGTTTTTCTTCCTTGCATTTCAGTATGAGTAATTTCTAACAACCTATTTCTAAGCTTACTGATTCTTTCCTTGGCTGTCTTATGTCAGCTTTCTTGAATGTATTCTAATTTCATTTTTACTTGATGCTTGTTAGTATGCTGGTGTGAGATATGAAGGTCATTTTCTTATCTTGTGATCAAGCCTCAGTCCTAAGTAGTCACTGTGAAATTGGATTTTAGCACTGGCTTTCACAAGTGTTTGTACCATTCTCCAAATGTAATCGTGGGCCTTTATACCTGCCCAGAGATGGTGTATCTGTCCTTTGTCCCTTCTACAAGTGTAAAGGTCTGTCTGTTTCTTTTTTTCCTTCCTTCCTTCCTTCCTTCCTTCCTTCCTTCCTTCCTTCCTTCCTTCCTTCCCTCCCTCCCTCCCCTTTCTTTCACTGTTCCACTCCCTTCAACTGCAGTGGGTTTCCACAGTTTCCCCAGTATCTTCAAGTTGAAGTTTTGTTGCCATTCTCTTTCCAAAGTAAGGCTATTGATGCATTGAGTAGACAACAGAGATAGATAAAGCCAGATTTGCAGTGGTGGCTGCTGCCTTGCTCCCAACTCTAGTGGGTATTCACTATACGCACAGGCTATTTTTTTCTTCCTTTCTTGGCCTTCTTCCTGCAAATAAAGGCTTCTGTTCCATATGGGAGAGAAGGAAGATCCACCTAAGCTTATTTTGACAGTGCCTGTTATTTCTTTCCT